>NC_052052.2:17910151-18210151 GCF_903992535.2 Arvicola amphibius
TCTTCAACTTCTGAGGGCCTAGGATTGGCAGGACGCAGCTGGCCTTGACATGTGATGGACCAGAAGCCACCTGCAGCAGGGCAGCCATCTCCAGGAGCCGCCAGCCGCTCTGCAGAGCTTGCAGAGGAGAGCTGCACAGTCAGGCAGGGAGAGAGGGCGGAAAGAGCCTGGAATACCCAGGTTGGCATCAGGCACTCGTGGTGTGTGCAGGCCAGGGCCTGGCCTCCTGGCCTATGACCAAAGCATTCCATGTTCCTTTTCTCGGGGGCACTCACTCCTCAGGTGGTGAGAGCCTTGTGCACTGGAGGGGACATGGCCTTCAGGGAAGCTGGAGTCCTGAGTTCAGCTTCTTCGGGGCTCTGACCGGCAACCCCTGACCAAAGACACAGAGCTCTGCACTTTAACTCTCACATGGTGGACATGGTTTGAGGTCCTCGATGGTGCTGTGGGAGAAGCGCTCGCCTCCTGTCTCCCTCCACAAGAGGGCACAGTGCCTGAGGTGGTCTGTATAGTGCTAGGACCTAGTGTACTGGCTGCCCAGACTCCCAGAGTCTCACGGCAACCTGAGGAACACCTCTGCGTGGCTCTCAGGGTGTCCCCAACAGGTGAAGCTGGGCCTGCTCTTCTGTTTTGTCTGTGTGTCCTATATGTGCCCCCATCTTCTGCCTCCTCATAACCATGGGATGATACCAAAGCCTAACACTAGGTTGTGGCAAAATATTTCTCATCCATTTTACAGATAAGGAAACTGAGGCAACTCATGTGGGGGGAGTTGGGGTTGAGAATAGAACCCAGGTCTGATACCAAAGCTTCTGTCTGTGCTGCCAGCTTCTCACAGCCCACGCCTCCTTTCTCTCTAGTTTTGTTGTCCTCCCAGGAACCAAAAAGCCCCAGCTATTTTCTGACCAAAATTTGTTTCATAACAAACCATCTGGTGCCTTTCCACTCAGCACTGGCGCGGGCCTCCTTGCCCTGCTAGCTGCCACGCTGCTGACTTCCGGGAGGATGTGTTTTGAAGTGTGTCGATTCCACGGGTTAAATGGAATCCTCCAGAAACATCTTGCTGTCCTTTCCTGACGCTGCATCCCCGGTGGTCGAGCAGTCCAGCGGTGAGCTGTCCTTAGTCTCACTGCTCCCATGGCTCTGGCATCCTGAACCTCAGCCAAGCCACAAGCATCTTTGCATGGCTAGGAGCCCCCAGTGACTGGGCTTGTGAGAACAGGAGAAACACACCAACCAGCATGACTTACTGAGTGGCTGAGTCAGACCCTTGCCTTGGGGAAGGGTCTTGGGGAACCCTCCCTAGAATCAGGGTAGCTCCCTTTCTCCAGCCAGCTCCAGGATCCTGAGCATGAGGGGCTGCGATGGTGTGGGTGGTGCTGTGGTCGTGACAGGCTGTGCACTGCTGCAGGCTGCCTCTGAGGAGGAAACAGTTAAATGTTCCCTTTAAAAAAGTATAAGCACCACTCAGGGTATTGCTGGTGACAAGGGGCAGTGTCATAGGTCCTGCCCTTTGGTGATATGAGAGGCAGTTGTCGAGAGCCTGGGGGAGGCCACAGCCCTAGCACACCAGAATGGAGGGTGATGGCAGGATCCCCGATGATGAGCCAGCGGGGCTCCTTTCTTTCCAGCTGTCACCATGTGACAGGGTGCTAATGAGTGATAGGGTCTATGTGTTGACACTGACGGTGTTTCTAGCCATGTGTCCTGGCCAGACTCTGAGCCCCTGAGACATTGAGTGTGTGAGGTGTGGGTGTGCCTGTGTGCACCCTTCCCAGGACAGTATCGTTCCCACAACTCCCATGACTCAGACTTGCAGACTTGTCTGTTACTCCTGTTCAGGTCCTGAGCTCAGTGCCTTGGATGAGCCTGGCTCATGTGGATTCAGCTTGTGTGGCTTTGTGTGATGGGGACAGAGGTGGAGGGTAGGGGTTCAGTGATTTTAGGAACCCAAAGTCCAGCTATGGCCCTGGGTTAGTTACCTGCTTCCTTGAGGTTTTCCTGTCTGTAAACAGGGCACAGCAATCTCCATGTCTGTGTCCCAGGATTTTGAGACTGTTGTCCACTATGACGTTATGGGTAGCTCATGGCTCCTTTAGCTCACAGTTATCTCTGAGCAAGAGGTCATTTGGATCGAATTTGTAAAGTCTCAGTGGACTCTCGGACAGAGTACTTCCTGTGTACCGGCTGTCATGACACAAGTCATGGAGAGCCCAGATGTCATTCAGTTCCTACTGCTGAGGACTCGAGTTTAGCTAGAAAGGTGGCCCTGTGCTGGGCACCTGGTGAGGCCACAGCCCCTTCTCATATCCCTGACCCTCATCCTGTCGTGTAGGGATTTCCCAAGAGCTGGCTATGATCCAGCTGCTCGACACTCCTGCCCAGTCTCAGTGACCATTCCAGTGAGGCTGCATTCCTCAAGTTCCACAGGCTTGCGTCTGGGGACTCCCCAGCCGCTGTTCCTTCCTGTAGCCTGTGGGGGTCTCAGGCATTTATGCAATAGTCCTATTTCGTGTCCAGAGGCAGCCTTCTGATGCCAGCCGACGAGCAGACTCCCTGCGAGGCCCAAGTAGATCAGAGCAGACTAAAGAATTCTTTCTTCTTTGCCCCATAATTTGAAAAGACACTCAACAAGCTCATCTTTCGGTTTAAATTTGGCCAATGCCTTTAGTCTCCGGATGTCTCAAATTATGGATTCCGAGCCCAGCTGCCTGCTCTTTCATGCATAACAGATAAAGTGAAAGAACAAAGCCACCTTTTAGATTTGACGTGACCTTCAGCTCCTCTGGGTAGACGTCGGGTTGGCTCTCCAGGAGAAGCCATCACAATTAAACCTCACGAGGGCTTTTCAGCTTCTGTGCCTGGGACACAGACTTGAGCCTGGCTTTGCTCCATCATCCCCTGTGCAGCGGTCAGGACCCTTGTGCCCAAACTCAGCATTATCAGTCTTCCTTGGCACAGTAGGAGGTGGGTAGGTGGTTTTAGAAGTAAAAGAAAAAAAAAAAAGGAAACTTTCGTTTATTCTTCGACAGTTTCATACATGTAAGCATTGGTCCTGTGCACCCTGCTCCATCCTCTGCACCCCCCCTCAAACTCCAGCATCTTCTTTTTCCTTTTTCCTCTTTAATGCTTTGTAACCCGAGTCCAGTTAGTCCTCCCTGGTGAAGTGCTTGCTGGCCTCGTTGGCTTGCTCTAGTGCAGGTAACCACAGCTGCAGAGAGCTCTGGAATGTGTTGTCCATGTCCTGTAAAGGATAGCATTTCATAGCTCTCCCCGCCCCCATAGTGCTTAGCGTCTGTGTGCTCCTTCCCCGCAGTGTCCCGATCCTTGGGAAAGGTGTGAGAAGGTCTGTGTCAACCCTTCTGTAAAATCCGCCCTGTTTAGGACTGAGCACCCACCAGGCCGTCTCAGCTTTGACCCGTTGAGTCTCTATTAACTCCTGGCCACTGCCGAGAAGCCACCTAGCCAGGGTTAAGGGCAGCCCTGACCTATAGGTATAAACATAGGTGGTATAGGACATGTTGCCATGTCCTTCAGCAAAATAACAGTAGTAGGTTCCCCCCTGGGCCTGTCTCTGCCATAACCATGGGCTTTTGGCTAGGTTTGTAGTACCAGCCTGAATTCCTTCCTGTAGAGCAGGTCTAAATCCCCAAGTGGTTGGTTATCCCCATAACCTCATGCCACTATTGTACCAGTGGACACACTGTGCATGGTTAGGCTGGTGTTGTGGCATGCAGGGTTGAGTGCTGAGTTTCCTTCTCTCGGTGACCTGCATGGCTCCTTCCTGCACTGAGAGCTTGCCGACAAGGAGGGAGCTTTTGGAAAGTTCAGTTTGGTTTCTGTGTTATACAGCCAAAGTATGACTTATGCAGTGGAATCTCTGGGGCCTCCCAGACCAGTAAACTGTAGGGAGGTATCCCATGTAGTCTCACTTAGATGGGGTACAGGAAAGATGCAAACTGATTTGAGGCTCACATTCAGGAAGAGGTTAAGTCAGGGAATTGAACCCCAGGCTATCTGAACCCAAAACTTATTCCGGCCACTCTGTAGGCCAGCAGCACCAACAGTGGGCATCATCATCTACCCTGGGAGTTGCTGCTGGGGCCTGACCCCATGGGCAGTATTGGCAGGTGCCAGCCACGTAGATCTATCGGCTGGCATCTCGACTCTTCCCAGCTGGCTGCCCCTCATGCAGCTGCTCTGGACATGCCCAGCTCAGGATACTGCAGAACCATGTGCCCATCACATAGGCCCCATCTTTTCCTGGGTGACATCGTCCACTCTGCCAGCTTGAGAGTAACTTATCACAGGAGGGACATTGAGTCCGAGAGGGCTGGAAGGAAGGAACCCTTGACAGTGTCCGTGGTTTGAGCCACTGTAGTGACTAAGTGGTGTCTGTCTATGTGAGGTGAAGGCACTGAGGCCCATAGAGATTCTACAGGCCTAACACTCAGATCCTCTGTTCACTGTACTGGAGTGGCCCCGTATCTGCAGGTCACTGGAACATTCAACATGGCCTTGCTTGCTGGGAGCTCCTGAGGCCAGCTCAGAAGAACAGCCTTGACCAAATGCCAGCACAGCATTGCTGGGGCAGCTTGGAGCTCCCAGCCAGGACAGGTGTGAGCTGGAACACAAGGTCATGCTGCTGGGCAACCATGTCTGCACATGTCTGCTGGTCACCAGTTTGGCCTTGTCTCTGGATGACGAGAGGCCTCTGCTCTTGATCCTTCATAGTCCAAGGGGCAGGGGCATGGTTCCCAGCAGTCCCAGGTTATGCAGGCTAGCCTGCACCAGTGTGACACTGGAGAACTGAGGGGTGTTGCAGGGAATGCCAGATGGGCTGCTGAGTGAGGGGGTGGTCCTGCTGGACTTCAGAAGGAAGGTTGGGGTACCTTCGATGGCTTGGTAGCTCTGATGTTCAGGCCCTGTCTGAGTCACTCCATGGCCAGGTGCCCAGGCACTACCTGACTCCTGTGGCTATGGCTGAACCATGGCAGAAGGGGGTAGACCCAGTCTAAGTTTCTGAGAGACTGGGCAGCCCCAGGTCAGTGGCAGCACGGTGGTTTGTTGGCCACCAAGGTTCTGGTCCCACAGACTCCCCAGCAGGCCTGGTTGAGGGTGCCCTGTGTCTTCATTGCTCTCAGCCAGCAGCCCTGCAACCCTCCCTAGGCCGCGTTGCTGAAACTGGGGTCTAATGTTATATCCTGACCAAAGATCTTGCTTTCCAAAGTGTTTTCAAATAAAGGTTCTAGAATCAAAGTGTGTGGTGTGTATGCAGACACAAGCGTGTCACAATGTGGTGCATGTGTGGGGGTCAGGGGACAACTTTGTAGAGTGGTCTCTCTGCCCTCCTTTGTGTAGGGCCCAGGGGTTGAAGCGATGCCATTGGGCAGGAGGCACTTTTATCTACTGAGCCACTTTGCTGTCCTTGCTAGACTCTCAGTGCCAGGGAGAACCACCGGCCTCTCTCTGCCTCCTGATGACTGGTAGAGGCATGTACCACTATGCCAACCACAGCTGTTATGTCTTCTGTGGCTGTAATAGGTGGCTCCTGGGAGGACTGAGTCTGACGGCTGAAGTAGGGAGGCCCAGACTTCCAGTCCCCCAGACTGTGATCCCCAAGTGCAAGGTCTTAAAACCAGAGACTGCCACCTTCCCCCCCTGGTTTTCATGGAGCAGGACCCTCACTTCCCAGTTGGGGAAGACTGGAATGTTTGGGCTCTGCCAATCCTAAGTGAGTCAGATTTCTGAATGTGATGGCCCACAGGAAAGTCAGGACTTCAGCAAAACCAACTGTGGCAAAACCAGGAGCCAAGGAATTCTGGGTTCATCTATCCTCCCCCTTTTCCTTGTTTCTATAACCTTCGTCAAACAATGGCTCGGCAACTCACCTCATACGTAAGTGTGGAGATGAACCATCCTGCCCTCAGGCCCACCCTCTGCAGTGGGGTTCCATCTCACAGAAGAAGCTTAGGCCCAGAGAGGTGAAGGTACTTGGCCTGCGTCACTCAGCAGAACAGGGGCATGCAGCCTGAGAGATGCATCTCAAATCTGATGGTTGGCTGATGGGGGCATTTGATCAAGGGCGGCTGTCATCGGAGCTCAGAGAGATGAAGTGACTTGCTGGGCTCACACAGGCAGGAAAGGGTTAGTCCAAGAGGAAGGCTGGATGTGACAATGTTGCATTCTCTCTGTTATGGCGCCTTTTCCACTCTCCGCAGCGGCATCCAGATTGGGAGGGACACAGAAAGGTCACCCCCGGCCAGAAGACAGGTCTAGGTCTAGATGTCCGTGTGGTTAGCAGAGCCCAGCTCTGTGCCAGGGGTCTTGGGGTGCCTGGTGTGGGGTGGAGAAGGCTGCAAGGTACCCTCAGACAGGTATCAGGGGCTTGAGTGGAGACCAGACAGTGTGGGGCAGGCCAGTGTTCATCATCCCTAGGATCTGGGAGACCTTTCTGCCTATCACAGAACAGAAGGGAGGCTGAATGACAGAAGGCCTCATGATGGGGGAGCTGACCAATCTCTTTGTCTGAGTGCCCTGACCCCTCGGGGTGCTTTTGTTTGCCCTCTTTGTTTTCCTGGGCTCCTCGCTGGAACCTTGGCTTTTGTAAGTTCCCTTTTCTTTCCTTTATTAAAGCTGAATATTATATATTAAAGCTAGTCTGGTTAATCATAATTGCCGATCGACCACGCCCCTTCATTTGGCGTCCAACTCGGGGCATTTGGGAGCCTTTAGCTCCGAACCCCAACGTCAGACACACTGCGTTGGGCTTTTGATTGATTCAGCAGTCACCCCAGCCCTGCTCCTACAGAGCACAGGACGTGCGCGTGACTGCCTGCTTCCCGGCGTTTGAGCTTGGGCAGCCGCTGCCACTTAACGAGTGCCAAGTGCAGGTACTGCTGACTAGGTTTACCTCTCTTACGTGGGGCTAGCGGCTCCCCCCCACCCCTGCCCTCGCGGGAGAACTCCCATCTGCGCAGCTTCTGCGCTGTGGGGATTCGGCGTTGATTTTAATTCAGCAGGTTGCCCGCGTGCAGTTTTTTTCCAGGAGCTGCTTGCGTCTCAGATGCCAGCACGTGCACATGCTGAGACGGAGCTCAGGCTCGAGCCTTGCCCCGTCTGAGCTGCGCCTGGTCCCACGGCCCCACCGCGTGCGCCTGCCCAGAGCCTCGCCCACCCCCCCCACCCCCCAGCAGCGCAGATTGCAGATTGCACTCTTTCAGCGCAGTTCCCTCCCCTGCCAGTCTTAGCAGCAGCCTGGCCTGCTCCTGCACCACCCCAGTTCCCCGTGCTTGAGAGCAAGTTAGCAAACTCGTGACTTGGCCAGAGGGTGCTAACCCCTCAGGTCGGCTGAGTCCAACCTTGGCTTCACCTGGTTCCCTTTCCTGGCCGCCACCTTTTACCCAGCGCCTGCATTCCACAGCTATAACCTCTGGTTTTGAGCATTTGTTTTTAGGACCCGGTTCTGACTTTTTCGACCACGTGGATCCAGGTGCACCCTGCCACCTACTGGCAGGCAACGGTCATTACAGGTAAAATTTCTTCCGATTAAAAATAAATAAATACATAAAAATAAATACAGATTCTATTGAAAATGTCTGATAATATCACCGTTGAAGGATTTTACAGATTGTTTGATTGCACCATGGCTGAATTATGGCAGGATGCAAATGAGGTTTTCTTTGGTTGGATATTTACAGGGCTTGGTATTTTTCTTATTTTTATTTTTTTCATTATAACGTGGTTGGACAATAGGGAAATGGTAGAGTCCTTACAGGATGAATCCAGGATTCTTAAGGCAGAAGTTGAAAAATTAAGAAAGGGCACGACTGTTTTGAGAGACAACTTCCAAATGGTTGAGGTAATTTCAAAAACAATTCAGATTGACAATAACCACATCAAGAAACAGTTTGAAGTTCTCGAGGAAAGGAATAGATCTTTGTCTGATATGACTCTGTCAACTGAGCAAAATTTAGGAAAGGTACAGACTGCTATTGAGAAGAGATTCATTGCTGTGGAGGAGGGAACAGCTGATTTGAACCATAAATTTCAGTGCCTGTCTGTAGGAACTAAAACATTATCTGAGAAGATTCGAACTGCTGAATGTATTAATAGGACTTTATCAAAGGGCTATGAAAGATTAATGGACAGAATTTCAATACAAGACGGCACAATTCATGCCATGAAAATTCTATCCAAGGATGAGATATCTGTATTGGACAAAATCATCCGTGACGCTCCAATAACTGGAGCCCGTACATTTTATACTGATGCTAATACATATTGAAACTGCTGAATTTATACCTGATGATACAGAACTAACCTCATTATTTATCCAGGTACAAGACATGATCAGGAACAGGCTTTGCCCTATGTATATAACACACATCTGATCCCATACGGGTCTGCCAGGACCTCTAGCACAAGGTAATGCAGATATTGACCAATTATTGATTGGTAGTGTGCTACAGGCTTCTGAATTTCATAAAAAACATCATGTAGATAGCAAAGGCTTGAAGAAAGAGTTTTCTATTACATGGCAAGCTAAGGAGATTGTAAAGAAATGCCCTACTTGCTCTTTCTATAACCAAACACCACTGCCTGCAGGGGCTAATCCAAAGGGCACTAAAAGGAATGAAATCTGGCAGATGGATGTGTTCCATTTTGCAGAATTTGGCAAATTAAAATATGTACACCATACCATTGACACTTATTCAGGTTTCCAATGGGCAACTGCTTTAAGTTCAGAAAAAGCTGATTCAGTAATCACTCATTTATTAGAAGTTATGGCCATCATGGGTATACCTGCACAAATAAAGATGGATAATGGTCCAGCTTATGTCTCTAGGAAAATGAAATGGTTTTTTGCTTATTACAATATTAAGCATGTTATAGGTATACCACACAATCCTACAGGTCAAGCAGTCATAGAAAGATCAAATCGAACTATAGAGGATATGTTAAACAAACAGAAAGGGGTGGCCCAGAAATAGAATACATAATGCTTTATTAACCTTGAATTTTCTCAACACTAATGAGAAGGGGACAACGGCTGCAGAAAGACATTGGATAATGGAAAAGTCTGCTGAATTAAATCAACCAGTTTATTTCAAGGATGTGCTGACCTCACAATGGAAGCCAGGAGATGTGCTGCGTTGGGGAAGGGGTTTTGCTCTTGTCTCCACAGGAGAGGAAAAATTGTGGATACCGTCAAAATTAATAAAGGTTCGGTTTGAAGAGGAGAAGCCCCTTGAAAAAGAAAAATAATAATTCATACACAAGGATGATGATCATACTGGTGGTAAGAAAAAATATAGGTTGGGGGCAGGGTTCTTTTCTTATCTCCACAGGAAAACACTCATCTTCAAAGAATTTAAGAGACCCTGGATATTTAAATACTGATGGGTGGAAACTAGTTACGACCCACTAAGGATCAGCAATAACACTAAATAAGTTCCGTGAGTATGAAAAACAATTTTTTTAATGTGTCTCAATATACATTTCTTTATAAATATTTAGAGCTGGTTTTGGAGTTGGACTCTGGCCCAGTCCCTCTTCAATTCCAATCCTGTTGATAAGAGATATCTCAGAGTTTCTGTCTCAGGTCAGGAGTCATGTTATGGGACAGAATAATAATAATAATAATAATAATAATAATAATATATTATATATATAATATATATATTGAATATATATATATTCAATGAAAGGTGTATTAAAGACAGACACAGATATGAGGGAAGGCAAAGAAAGTTTATCAAGTATATCATTATATACTTGATAATATATTAATATATAATAATATATATAATATATAATATATAATATTATATATAATATATATTGTATATATTCAATATATATATAATATATACATATATATATGTCTGTATATGTCTTTGTAGATAATGTTTACCTTTTCCGTAACAAACAACAAATTTTCCTTCAGTAATCTTTGAAGTTTCCAGGATGAAGATGGGGCCCCACAACATCAACTCCACCTGGTTACTATGACATCATGTTTTTAATAACGCTGAAATTAGATCTGTTTTTTGGTAACAACTGCACAGGACACTTTTGAATGGTGTACATTTTGACAACATTCTGGCCGGATCTCCTCAAAACATTCAGAGGCTAGTTACAATTTTCTTAGACCAAATGTTAACCTAGGTATTTTACCATCATTTGCTTTCACAGGACCCCCTGAGAAGAACGTCGCCCCCATGTCAGCTGGAAGCAATCTTAGAGGACGACGCCCCCTCTCCCAACAGAGTTTGCCCTCAGGTTTAGGGACACTAATTGGTGGTTGGTATAGGGTTGAGGGGATGGGGAAGGTATTATGTGGACTCAGGGGTGTATATTGAAAAAAAAGGGGGAATTAACTGGTTTGATGGGATGATTGATATTTGTGAGTTATTGTTTTTAGAAAACTGTATTGGTGCTGATTCTTTTTTATTTATTTATTTATTTAGTGTGTGTGTATGCACCCACACATGTGCATGTCATGGCCCATGTGTGGAAGTCAGAGGACTACTTTTTTTAAAAAAATATTTATTTATTATGTATACAATATTCTGTGTCTGTGTGTATGTCTGCAGGCCAGAAGAGGGCACCAGACCTCATTACAGATGGTTGTGAGCCACCATGTGGTTGCTGGGAATTGAACTCAGGACCTTTGTAAGAGCAGGCAATGCTCTTAACCACTGAGCCATCTCTCCAGCCCCTGGTGCTGATTCTTGTATATTGATATATTGAACATTGTATGTGAGTATGCTTCTACCTCTGTTTAAAACAATTGTTATATTGAGATGTTTACCATATTGCAATGTACATTTCTACCTCTGATATTATTTATGTAATGACATTGTTTACATTTGGAAATCATTGTCCTCATTTATTGCACAGTTGTTTATTCTCTTAGTCTTCAAGTTAGATAGGTATTGAGAATTATATGTTTGTCATATTTATATTTAGGATAATCAAGTTTTTTAGATACATAGAGATTATATTTAGTATAGATAGTATAATCTTCAACCTCTTCGAAGAGCTGTAGAAAATGGCCTTTAATCTAACCTAGAGTTTTGTACTTATGAGACACAATCACTCCTGGCAACACTGCTCTACTCCCAAGAGAACGTTGAGCACCAAAGACACTCCACTGGGAGCTTGTAGTCTTCTTGGCAGAACTGGCCTTTGGGCAAAGAAAAGCCCATACCTCGACTACTGACAAAGATACAGAATATTCATAAGTGGATAAAACAGGATTGTCTTATCTTGCCAAGACAGGGTAGGATAGTTCTACTAAAGGTTCCTTGCCTTTGAAAAATGGTATGTTGGTTGTGTTAGGCCTTAGCCAAAGTTGGTTGCCTCAGCATTGCAAACGAGACTTTGGGTGATTGCCCAGGTAGTCAGTTGTCTCTGTCATCTGTTACACATTTTGGAAGTTTCTCGTTTGTACTTCCTGGTTTCTTAAGTAATATTACTTCCTTTCTCAGATCTTTGATGGGGTTGAAGATTAGATAATTGTAGCTACCCTCTACATTATTTAGACTCCTTGAAGTAGAATGCTTAGTAAAACTTTTGTTATATGTTTCTTGCTTAATATTGTGTGCTGCTTGTAATTTTATATTTATTATATTTATTATCTGTTCCCATTGTATATAGTTGTATTTTTTTTTTTTGCTTTTTTCAAGACAGGGTTTCCCTGAAGTTTTGGAGCCTGTCCTGGAACTAGCTCTTGTAGACCAGGCTGGCCTCGAACTCAGAGATCCACCTGCCTCTGCCTCCCGAGTGCTGGGATTAAAGGCGTGCGCCTGTATTTGGTTTTGAATCTGTCTTATTTAGACAAAAGGGGGAGACGATGGGGGAGCTAACCAATCTCTTTGTCTGAGGGGCGTGACCCCTCCGGGGCTCCGAATACCTTTAAAAACAGCCAAGTGCTTTTGTTTGCCCTCTTTGTTTTCCTGGGCTCCTCGCTGGAACCTTGGCTTTTGTAAGTTCCCCTTTCTTTCCTTTATTAAAGCTGAATATTATATATTAAAGCTAGTCCGGTTAATCATAGTTGCCGATCGACCACGCCCCTTCAGCCTCAGCTGGGCCACAGTGTCCAGTCGATGTCCTTGTGAGGGTGGTGGTCAGGCCCAGACACCGAGTCACTCCCCCAGCAGCAGGGCCCCCTGCACCATACACTGCCGTAGCCTGAGATCAGGACCGAGCACGTCCCGAGTGCCGCTTTATCGCTATAAGTTTGCCGATTCAGCTCATTACACTTAATTAGAATTATTTAATTAGAATCTTAATAAAAGAGTAAAAGAGGAAGGAGGCTGGGAGCGGAGGTGAGGAGATCCGTGCTGAGCCTGTGAAGTAGACGCAGCTTTGCTGCAAGGACCTGCTTGGAAGGTTGCACAGAGAGTCTGGAGCAGGTAGGGGGCCAACGAGGCGCAGGAGCCTGACAGGGGACATGGGAGGCCCTGGACTGGTCATCATCTGTTCTTTACCAGGTGCCAAGCCCCCGGCTAGGGGAGTGGCCATGTGCTGCGGGGCCCACTTCCTGTCATCCAGGGACACCCAGTCCACAGACTAGAAGACAGATGTTCACACAGATGGTGTGGGAAGCAGAGTCGCTGGCACCTGAGGTGAGGTACCTGACTGGCTGGGGTTCGCATGGTGATAGCTACACAGTCCTGAATCTGAGTTGTAGGTAGACAAGAGGGGAGGTGTGGGTGAAGATGGCAGAGAATGCAGCATCAAATAGGGAGGAGGGGCAAAACACAGGAGACAGTCACAGCTCAGACCTGGGGCCAGGAGGCTTATGTCCGGGCTCCAGAGCAGGGACCCCCGTCACCTCCTTTTCCTCTCCTGGGGGTGAGGGTAACAATGGAATCGACCTCACGAGGCTCCTGCATGGAGAAGCTGAGCTAATATCTGTATAGCACAGGGCTAGCACAGGGGCGTGGCTAGGGCCAGGTGCAAGGGCTGACGTTCCTATGCAGATGTCCCTTTAAGTGGTCAGTTACACAAGTCTGAAGCACAAAGTCTGAAAATCAGATATCGGGAATCTGCAGCTGTGGGGAAGCCACCAAGTAGGTGTGACAGCAGTGCTGCTATCTGTCCCCTAAGCACATCTCTCCTCAGTCTTTGAAGAGCCTGGGTGTGGTTCAAGGACAGCTCAGTTTTTCAGCGCCCTGCAAGGGAAGCAGCCCACACCATGGCTCCAGGGCAGATCCTACCGAGACCGAGACAAGATCTGGCTGCATGGTCAGCACGGGGTCCCCCTGCCCTTCTCTCCTGGGCACAGCTGGTGGCCCATGCTTCCCTTTAGGAAGCCATGCTGCCCCTGGTGTGAATGTGCCCTCGTAGCTTATTTCTTGCCCTAGATAGGACATCCCCCCCAAATGTGGTAGGATGCCCACAGTCAGTCCTTATAAACCAAGGGTAGCTGATGTCAGTGCCCCCTTGATTGAAACCATCCTGGCTGGAGATCAGCAGACATGAGAGAAAACTCCTAGCAGAGCTGGGGGAGGGGTGCCAGAAACCCACCTCCTTCAGGGTCTCATGGTTTCTGTTACTCGCAGCCAACCAAATGTACCCCACACATCACAGGGCCACAAAATAAGAGAAGACCCAGGGTTGCCCCGGCTGTCTGCCTGGGTACAGCTGGGCAAGGGAGAAGAAGCTGTGGGCTCAGCTGCCTCTGGAATTTGTCCCCGCGAGGGATCTGACTTTGCACTGGCTTTCCACAAACCACTCCGGCGGCAGAAAAAGACAGGAGAATTTTTAGCCCAGTTACATAAAGTGTTTCTCAGCCCCGGGCACAGACTGAAGCTGTGTATTTGAGGGCTTGAGTTCTTTCCCACCCCCACCCTGGGTCACTGAAGCAGCTTCCGTCTTCAGAATTCTCCTGGCTCCCACAGGCTGTGTGGACTCAGGTCCTCTGCCCTCCAAGGGACTTTTCCCCTCTCGGATGGCCGTGGGCCACCGTTTAATTAATAGATTAAATGTAATTTAATTAGCTGTTGTTTCATCACCCGATACGCTCTTCGGGCCGTTAGACTTGTGTCTTGCGTGTGCAGTGGAGTTTCCCTTCTGCCCCGACTAGACCAGATCTTCCTCCCTTTCCCCAATTTCCCGGTGACTTTCTTGATGGAAAACAGCAGAACTTAACTGGAGAGACACCATCTTGCTCATGGAATCTACTGGAAAAGCTGGCTCAGGGGGAAGGTGGACTTCAGAACTGTGGCTTCTGTTGCTGTAAGGGAATGGGGTACTCACTGGGCATCCTGGCACGGATGAATCATGAACCCTGGCCTGTGGCACCGGCGTGTTCCACCCTGTGGCACCAGTGTGTTCCCTGACATGGGGGCAGGTTCGTGAGTGGTGGCAGAGGTCTGCAGCAAGAGGCCTGCTTCTGACTGGCTGGGACCAATATCAGCTTTTCACTTAAGACAGATGTGCCTCCTGTTCTCTGGATAAGAAAGGGGCCAGGAGCCGGGCGGTGGTGGCACACGCCTTTAATCCCAGCACTCGGGAGGCAGAGGCAGGCGGATCTCTGTGAGTTCGAGGCCAGCCTGGTCTACAAGAGCTAGTTCCAGGACAGGCTCCAAAGCCACCCAGAGAAACCCTGTCTTGAAAAACAAAAACAAAACAAACAAGCAAACAAAAAAAAAGGGGGGACGTGGTAGGGGGAACGGGACTGAATGCTAAGCAGGAGAATTTCCCACTGAAACAAACCTAGAAAGCCTGCCATGTTCCATCTTGTCTCTACACAGTGTTATCATTTTGACGGCGTTCTCTTAGTTTAATGTTGACCATGAACTTCCAAGAGCTGTTACTGGCATCGGCCTGTTTTGTAGACTGGACGGGGGGTTCGCGTCTTTGTCACGGTCCAGGCTTTGGGGTGTGGTGACGACAGGACAGTTCTGTGGCTTCTGGAGGAGACACTTGGACTTTGGACCAACTGTAGTTCTTCAGGGTCCAGCAGAGGCAGGCAGGGCTGCCTGGTACCAACCACTGTTGGCCTGCTTGGCATGGGTCCCAGAACAGGAGGGCACCGTTATGGAGACAGCCACAGCACGCCAGTTTCTCACCAGAAGCAAGGGTGTGTCAGGGATATGAGCTTTCTGTTGCCTCAGGGTGTGGCGGCCTTGTGAGGATGCTGGCTAACCGCCCACAGTCGAGGTGGTAAGGCCCCACTGTGGTAAACTAGGGGCCACTGTGCTGAGCTCTGAGACCCACTTAGCCCACAACTGGGCATGCTCACAGAGTTTCCTGTTGGTGGCAAGGTCTCTGCATCAGACTGGCGGTCCCTGAACCTCAGGCCATCTCATCTCTCAATAGAGGTTCCTAGGGCTTGGATAACACTTCCTCCTACATATCCAGAGTTCCAGTATACAAGAACTTTGTCTTCCTCTAGGTACTGAAAGCCATGGTCCCCACTCTAGGATGGGACATGAAAGGTGGGGCCAGCGGCACTGGGAGGAACCGGTTTATCCTGAAGGAGGCCCTGAGAGGAGTTAGGGCTTGCTGAGGTAATCCTCCAGGGGAGCCATCCCCCAGACAGCCTCCCATCTTGTAGCCAGGAGGACCTGGGTAACAGGGGTGAGGTGTGACCTCAGGAATGTAGTACTCAGAGCCAGCAGAGGGGCAGCCCCGCTGGTCCAGGCTCAGCTCCAGCATGTAGCTGCCAGCTCCACTCCTCGGAGGATCCTGCAATGTTCTGCCTTGATGCTTTGAGTCCTTGGCCCTGCTTCTGGCCATTGTCTCATCCTACAGAGGCTGACAGATGTGCACAGCTGGGTGGGGGCTCTCAGCGAAATCCAGCTGGCTCACCACAAGCCTGAGCCATGGAGCTGGGCTCTGGATTCTAGTCCAGGTCTCCGCTTTGCTGAGCTGGGTGACTCTAGGCCTGGGGCTATCCCCTGCCATGGGCCTTAGTTTCCTTCTCTGTTCTCCATCCCTACCAACACTACAGTAGCCAACACTAACCTGCTTTCTGGTTGGTGTGTGCTCAGCTATCCTGGGCTCGTCATGGAAATGTAGTCATGGACTCTGGTGCCTCTCTCACGTAACATAGTGCCTCCCAGGCTCAGCGTGTAGATGCCTCGGCCCTCCCTTCCCACCATGCACCAGCCGGGTAGAGCTCAGAACAGGGCCTCCATGGGGGCACTGAGCCCCTCTCTCTGGTTTAGCCCTACCAGCAGCCGGGACACTGGCTGTGACAAGGGTCAACAAGCTGGCTGTAGAGCACGTGTGTACTCTCTGGGGTACTATGGAACCTGCTCCCATGGTGTTCCACCTTGGTGGCTTCCTCCTCCCCATCCCTGCCTGCAGTTACCAGCCTGTCGCTCCTGCTGTTGTCCCTTGATTGCCCCGTGACAGGAGTCCTCTTGGGTGGGTGTCAGAAGGCTGCATGAGCTCAGTTCCCTTCTGTGACCCCTGCTGACCCTCAGCACCTGGCAGCCCCTCCTCCCCTGGGTGCCCGTTGCCACCTCTTCCACCATAACCCTTTTCTGTTCACTTGTCTGTTCTTAGGCTGCCCGAGGGATGGGACCGTCTACCATACCAGCCAATGTTCCCAGGAGGGAAATTTTTCTTTTTTTTTTTCTTTTTGGTTTTTTTTTTTTTCGAGACAGGGTTTCCCTGTAGTTTCTAGAGCCTGTCCTGGAACTAGCTCTTGTAGACCAGGCTGGCCTCGAACTCAGAGATCCGCCTGCCTCTGCCTCCCGAGTGCTGGGATTAAAGGCGTGCGCCACCACCGCCTGGCTTTCCTTTTTTTTTTTAAAAAAAAAAAAAACCTTATATTTATTTTATTTTGTGTGTATGCGTGTTTTGCTTGCGTGCATGTCTGTGTACCATGTGTGTGCCTGGTGCCGTTGAAGATCAAAAGAAGGCATTGAATCTAGAGTTAAGGATGGTTGTGAAGCTGGGACTCCAACCTGCCGCCTCTGCAAGGCCTCATGCTCTTAAGCGCTGCACCGCCTCTCCAGCACCTTGCGTGTTTTTCTTGACACCCTTCCCTGGGATTAGTGGGGAGGAGAGCTTCAGTTTCATTCCTCCAAGACAAGTGGAGGGGAAAGCGGCCGGTTGCGCCCTCAGTGAGCTCTGGAAGGAGTGTCTGGCCTTGGTTGTTGGGGCTCCCCAAGGCCTTGGTTTGACTTCTTAGCAGTTGTGCTGGGCGTGGAACCCAGGGCTTTGCATATGCTTTACCACTTGGCCACACCCAGACGCCATTAAGGCTTCACCGTAGCTCCGCGTCCCCATTATCCATCCAGAAGCAAATGGAACCCCCACCCTCATCCCATATTCCCAGCCCCATTATCCCAACATCGCTTCAGAAGGAGGTGTATGGAATGTAAGTGAGAGACTGGCTTCTGCATGGCAAACCAGCAGGAGGGAACAGCAGGTCCCAACTCCCCAGCAAGAGAGGAGGAGTGTGGAGGGCCACTGGGGAGGGAAAGGCCAGCCAGCGTGTTTGGGATAGGAGAGAGGGTAAGGGGTGAGGGATGAGCTGGGGTAGGCGATGGCGACCCTACCAGTTTTTCTAGAGCGCTTTGCCCATGCTTGCTCCTTATCTCATAGACACAACAGGGAATGGTTTAGTGAGCTCCCCATTGATAGAAGTTTGCATCTTGCGCAGAGAGGTGAGGTGAGACTGGGATTTGATTCTGTGTCCAGGGTTGGGTTTTCCTTAGTGCAGGTTGGCTTGGTCTTTGGGCCTATTTAAATGCCTCCCCTGCGCTGCAGGATCTCAGCGGGTCCAAGATGCGTGTCTGTCTGGCACCAGCTCACACTTTCTTCTCTTCAACGGCCTCTGGCATGGGTGTGGACAAGGGATTTTGCAAATAAAGATCCGAGGGGCAGGAGACCTGTGGGCTTTGATGTTGGCATGCCTGGTCCTCATCCCATGCTGCCATGGCTGCACTGTGGGGCTCCAGGTCAGACTCCTCCCTCTGCCTGGAAGTTTCCTCATTCGTCAACAATCTGCTGTGCTGACTAGTTGTGTTATCAACTTGACACAAGCTAGAGTCGCCGGAGAGAAGGGAACCTCAATTGAGAAAATGCTTCCATGAGACTGGTCTGTAGGCAAGCCTGTAGGACATTTTCTTAATTAGTGATTGATGGGGGAGGGCCCAGTCTGTTGTAACAAGCCATGAGTAACAAACCAGTAATTGGCACCCCTCCACGGCCTCTGCCTCAGCTCCTGCCTCCAGGTTCCTGCCCTGCTTGAGTTCCTGCTCTGATGTCCAGTGATGTTGAACAATGATGTGGAAGTGTGAGCCAAACAAACCCTTTCCTCCCCAAGTGGCTTTGGCCATGGTGCTCCACCACCTGATTAGAAACGCTAACTAGGAAAGCGAACCTTCTTACTTTACTCCTGTTTTGTAGACGGCCCAGAGAGAAGATGCAAGGCAGTGACACCCAGGCCCTGACCTCCAGCCACAGCTCTTTCCTCTGCACTTGGCCACTGTCTTTCAGGGGGTCTGGGTAGTGTCATTTCCAGGGGATGGTAGGTGGCATGAGCAGGTCTGCAGAGGCCTGGACTTTTAGAGACTGGTGCTGCCGAACTGATCTTCCTAGGCCCATCCGACCTTGGCAGGTATTCCCTGCAGATGCCTCTAGAGGTGCCAGAGTCTTCCCAGGGGCCTCCTGCCTAGATCCCTAATTCCCATGTATGGGGTGCACGCGTGTTTGTATAGTGCATTTGTGTGTGTCGTGATGTGAGCATGTTGTGTGTGTGCATATGTCTATGTGTGCTTGTGCATATATGTATATGAGTGTGCATGTGTGTGCATGTGTATATTTGCATGTGTGCGTATATTTTGTGTGTATATATGTGTACACGTGTGTATATTCGTATGTGTGTATATGTGTTTCTGTGTGTTTGCACATTGAGCCAGGTGAGGGAATCACTAACGTGTCTGTGGCAGGGAGGGGAGAGCCTGTGGGTGTCATGGACTTCTGCCTCACTGCTACGCTGGCCACAGCTCACACTTCAGGTCTGAGCATCTGGGTGCATCTCCAGGAAAGCCAGAATCTATATCCTCAACCAGGTTCAGACCCATAGGTCTGTGCTCTTCCAGGCTGAGACCCAGCCCTGGCCTGCACTGACCCTTGGCCTCAGCTCCAACTTTGGCCCTGCTTCCGGTCCTCAACTGAACCCTGTCCTGCTTCCAGGCTGAGCCCTTCACTGTGCTCCTTGCTCTCCCCCTGACCGGCACCTGAACCTTGACTCTGGTCAGAAATTCTCTCTTGAGCCACCTTCATCTCAGTGTGACCTAGACCGAGCAAAGAAATGACTGTGGTGAGTGAATTCCAGACAAGAAACCAGCACTTGACCTCAGACGTGACCCAATGGACGCCCGGGATCCTTCCAAATAATAGAATTTGTGTTATCTGTGTTTGTGTGTGTGAGGTGTATGTGTGTATGTGTTGTATGTATGTGTGTGTGTGGTGTGGTGTGTGATATATATATATGTGTGTGATGTATGTAAATGTGTGTATATGTGGTGTGTATGTCGTGTGTGTATGTGTGGTGTGTGTGTGCCTGCTAAACCGTGGTTTCCTCAGACTTGAAGATGCAGACTGAGGGCTTCCCAGACTGAAGGTGCAGACTGCATGCCTTGGCTGAGTCCCGTGGTTGTAGCTGTCTCTATTGTTCAGCCTTGTTCTGCCTCACAGAGAATCCAGGTTCACTGTGGAGGCCCAGAACTGACCCCGAGTCAGACTCTTCTCGTCCCGCCTCTCCCCAAAGCTGCTCATGCCTTGAGGGGAGGATCTGAACCTGCCTTGTTCCCTGCACACCCATCGCGGTGGACGAATGCATGGCCAGGTCAAGAGGTCAGAACGGAAGAGCTTTGTGCAAGGCGTGATGACCAGGGAGGACACTCCTAGTCTTTCCTTAGGAAAGTAAAACCCCGCAGAGGTCTATTAAGAGATCCAGTGGACGACTGGTAGCCAAGGTGAACATCCATGTTACCAGGAAGCACTGGGGGCGGGCTCTGGCAAACTCAGACACTCTGTGGGCGCTGGGTCCAGACAGAGGAAGGCTACTTCTGCTGGCTCTGGGCATATTCTCGCCTGAGGCCTGAGCCTCAGACTGCTGTCGCCAGAGGGACTCCCCAGTTCCAGCTCCTGGATTCTTCATGTCCCTTAAACCCATCAAACCTGTTGACAATTCAGGCTTACCCTGACTGTGGCTGTCCTTCCTCCCCTCTTTTCCTTCTGGTCTCTGGACAAATGCCACTCTTCAGAGAGAACTTTTCTGAGCTGACCTAAAATGTCCCCAACACCACTTTTTAAAAAGAATTCCCTCCTACATGCCCTTGAACTCCTGATCCTCTTGCCTTAGCAGAGAGAGAGAGATGAGATTGCAGGTGACCTCCACACCTGGCCCAAAGTTCTAGTACTTTGAAATAGTTGCCTAACTTGTTCATTGTACACAAAGGTACATTTTTATTTTATTTATTCAGCCAAACTCCTTCATTCATTCTTTCTTTCTTTCTTTTTTTTTTTTTCCGAGACAAGGTTTCGGGAAAAACCTTGAACTTGCTCTGTAGACCACACTGGCCTTGAACTCACAGAGATCTAACTGCTTGGCAGTCACCCACCTACAAAGAGAAACCCTGTCTTGGAAAACCAATATATCATGGGTGGTAAATGCTCTTCACCTGTGCTGCTTTACATAAGCATTCCTTTGGTGTTCTCTCTCTCTCTCTCTCCTCTCTCTCTCTCTCTCTCTCTCTCTCTCTCTCTCTCTCTCTCTCTCTGACAGGGTTTCTCTGTGTAATAGCCCTGGCTGTCCTGGAACTTACTCTGTAGACCAGGCTAGCCTCGAACTCACAGAGATCCACCTGCCTCTGCCTCTCGAGTACTAAAATTAAAGGCATGGGCCTCCACCACCAGACTTAATCTTTTTAAATAAATATGATTGTTTAGAATGAACCCTTGCAGCTACAGCATCTTCACAGGCAGAGACAGTAAACCAAACTAATAGGAAAACAAAATATTATATACCACACCGCATGCCTATCAAAGATCAGCCCCGAAGTCTGCTTTCTCTAACAGGGAGATTCCTGCCCTTCAGGGAGTGTCAGACATGATGGGAACAGTGAAATTTTCTCTTGCCAGCATGATTTTTAGAAATATTGAATCAGACTCCCTCTTGCCAGCGTGATCTTTAGACATACCGAAGCGACTCCCAAAGAGAGCATCTCTCTCGCAGGGTGATTCCGTGCGGCTTCAAGCTAGGTCTGGCTTCCTTTTCCGATGATTCCAGTAACTACACAAAACCTTCTCATTTGTGACCAGAGATGCACAGCGGCTAGCTGTGACATTCTTGGGCTTTACTGAAGGGGAGCAGGACGTGGAGGAGAAGCCAACCAACATAGCCAGGAAAGCCAAGCCAGCCACTCTTGTTCTGTTCTCCACGCACAGCCCCTCCCTGCAGACGGCTTGCAGAGGACAGGAGTTTAGTTCCGAGCACCCATGTCATGCAGCTCATAACCTCCTATAACACCATCTCCAAGGGATCGAGGGCCTCTCCTGACCCTGGGAGGCACCTGTGTGTGCACATACCTGCTTACAGACAATATGGCTGCACACGGTTTAAGAAATAAAAATAGATGGGCTGTGGTGGCTCACGCCTTTGATCCCAGCGCTCAGAAAGCAGAGGCAGGCGGATCTCCGTGAGTTCGAGGCCAGCCTGGTCTGCAGAGAGAGACAGAGTTCCAGGGCAGCCAGGGCTACATAGAGGACCTCTGTCTCAAACCCCATCCCCTCAAAAACAACAACAACAACAAAAAAAAAACAAACAAGGAAAAGGAACAAAGGAAGGAACCCAGATAATGGCTCAGCCAGGTAAGGCATTTGCTAGGCAAGTCTGATGATGGCCTGAGTTTGATCCCCAGACCCCCCTCTCCGGGGAAAGGAGAGACAGACCCCTGAAAATTGGCCTCTGATCTCCATACCCATGTTGTGTGTGCCCCCTCCTATCATACCCATTAAAAATTAATAAAATAAGATAGAAATCCTGCTAAGTAGAAATGTCGGGCCCATCACATGTGAGCTGTATGCAGCACCCACAATGCCTGGGGTGTAGCTATACTTAAAATGATCTGCTACTTATTTGAAACTAAAACTTAACTGGACTCTGCACTGTTTTTACTGGTTAAGTCTGGCAACCTGAGCAGCAAAGGCCACCGAGTTGCCACCTCTGCGGAAGCCTTTTCATTCTACTGAGAAAGTAGGTGTGGTCCCCTCTCTGGCTTTTTTTTTTTTTTTTTTTTTGGCCATGGTCTTTGATGGAGGTGGCCACCTGAGGTGAGGGGGAGTGGCCTTCCTACCCACTGACTCTGGGGGCTCCTGCGACATGGCAGACCCTTTGCCTTCTCAAGGTGGTGTCTTCAGGAGTTTAGGGAAGCTGGTGTGCCTTGGACTCTGAGGTGACTGGTCGAAGCCATGGCCTCTGTCTCTAGCCAGGAGACATGCGTGGTGCTTCCTCGGGGGTGGTCTGTAGATTTCAGGGGGTGGGGCAGTGGATGGACGTGACGGAGGAGGGTGTGGGGATCCTGGGCTGGCCAAAGCTCTCCTTGTGCTTTTTCAAGTCAGAAAGGAAGGACTGAAGAGCAAGGTCTAGAACAGCTCTCCTCTGCCTGCACAGATAAAGGGCGCCAGAAGGGGTCAGGGGAAGTGATGTGGCAGGGTTAAAGGACAGGAGTCAAGGCCACATTCCTGTGGGTCATCCCAGGTCACCTGACTTCCCCTCTCAGTTCCACTTTGCCCTGCTAGGCTTTCTCCTGGAGCCTGAAGAAGCGACTCCTTTGTGTGAGCCCCCCTTTGGCTGTCCTCCATGTCCTCACCTGGAACCTGTTCCAGCACCGGGTACAGATGGATAACACATGATCACGGAAGGCCTGGCCAGTTGCACACCTTTTCCTCAGACTCTGACCCACAATATCCACCCAGAACTGCAAAGCCAGGCAAGGGCGAGGAGCAAACCCCCATCCCGGTTCAGCTGCTCACTGTGGCCTTGAGACTGGCGCTGGGCCTTTGCCAGTTCAGAAGCACAATCAGGTTGTTCCCATCTTTCCTCGTTAGCAGTTCAGGGGCTTGGGCAGTTCCCCTGCGCCTCATGGGTCTTCTTCCTACTTTCCAAATTTCATTAATGTTATCTCCTCTGCGCTCGTTATTCTTATGGTTTTATGTTCCCAAAAATAGCCGCTTGTCTTGGTGAGAATGGAGTGTCAGGATGGAGCAGATATATGTGTGTCTAATCTATCTTAGTTTACCAGAACCCACGTTCAGCCTAATTTAATCTTCACAACAGTCCCAAGGCTAAGAACCTGCCGTGGGGAGAGCATAGTCTCTTCAACAAATGGGAAAGCTGGATAGCCGCAGGCGGTGGGATCAAATTGGACTCCTATCTCACACCAAAATCAGCTCAAAATGGATGAAAGATGCCAACATAAGGCCTGCAGCTAGGGAAGTACAAGAAGGAGAAGAAAACATGACTAGAAGAAGAATAGACAGCCCCAGGACATTTGTGTGGGCAATATTTGGGGAGGTACGACCCAAAAAGCTAAAAAATGAGAGAAAAATAGACACACGGAATTACTCTAAAATGCTTCTGCACAGCCAAGAGACTGAACAGAGCACAGAGACAGCCGTAGAGCGAGATGAGTATTGCCAAACCACACCTCCGACAGGGGCTCCATACACAAAATATGCATGGAGCTCACCTCACCAGCGAGAGAACAAATAACGCAATTAAAAGCTGCATTACGGCCCCAGGTGTGGTGGTGTGCTTTTGTAATCCCAGAACTCAGGAGGCTGAGGCCCAGGGGATCAGGATTATCGAGGACAACCTGGGCTACATGGTGAGTTCAAGGCCAGCCTGTCTCAGAAAACAAACCCAACGAAGGCGAAGACCTGGAACAGTCTCTCTTCAAGGGGCAGCCGCTATATGGAAAGGTGCCAAACACCACAGGTCATCATGGGGCTGAAAAACCAAACCAGGGGCTGGAGATGTGGCTCAGCAGTTCGGAGGGCTTCCCGAGCTCTTATAGAGGACCCAGGCTTGGTTCCCAGCACCCACATTAGGCAGATCACAACTCCTCGCAGTTCCAGAGGTTCTCATGACCTCTGCCCTCAGCAGGTACCCGCAGTCAGACATGCAAAATATCCTCCACACGTATACCCAAACAAACCACCCTGAGCTGTCAACTCACATGTTACCCAAAGATGCAGACCACATACATACATTCAGGCACACACATAGACATATGTGATGGTTTGAAAGAAAAAAACGGCCTCCAAAAGGAGTGGCACTATTAGGAGGTGTGGCCTTGTTGAAGTAGGTGTGGTCTTCTTAGAGGTAGTGTGTCGCTGTGGAGGCGGGCCTCGAGGGCTCCTGTATGCTCAAGTCACACCCAGTGAGTGAGACTGACCATCTGCTCTTGTCTGCAAGTCAAGGGCTCTCAGCTGCTTCTCCAGCACCACGTCGGCCTGCATGCCACCATGTCACACCACGATGATAATGGACTAAGCCTCTCAGTTGTAAGAGAGTCCCAATTTTAGAAGAGCTGCCGCGGTCATGGTGTCTCTTCACAGCAGTGGAAACCCTAACTAAGACATGTACATACATAAAATTAAAAACAAAAGGATGGACTAGTGCGGTGGTTCAGTGGGTAGAGGGGCTTGCAGCTGAGCTTGACGACTTGCGTTTGATCTCTGGGGCCCACATGGTGGAAGGAGAGACATGTCCCTTGACTGCCACAGGCGTGTCGTGTCATAGAACACCCCACACATTAATACATTTTTTTAAAAAATAAAGAAGAGAGTATATTGGCTCGTAGTTTAAGAGCACAGTCCTCAGTTGGGTGGTGGTGACGCACGCCTTTAATCCCAGGGCTCAGGAGGCAGAGGCAGGTGGATCTCTGTGAATTCGAGGCCAGCCTGGTCTACAAGGGCTAGTTCCAGGACAGGCTCCAAAGCTACAAAGAAACTGTCTTGAAAAAACAAAAACAAAAAAAACGGCGCAGTCCTCATATGGCAAATCCCTCCTCTCTCCATCTTCAAAAGCTGAATCTCCTGACTGTGAATTGAACAGAGAGAGCCCTGGCCTTAAGAGCGTCAATAAACTATTTGTCAAGTGTAATTAACAGTTTGGAATGACCTACATGTCCCGCGGTAACAGATTAGGAAAATAAATGACGGTATATCCATTTTAGTATACGCGCTGCTGAAGGGATCACAATGGTGTATCCATTTTAAAAGTACTGTTTGGCTGTTCCGAAGGATGAGACGGAAGACTTTAATTTCATGGAAAAAAGCCACTGACATATTGGTAAATGGAAGAAGCCGGTTTCCTCAGCAGCAAGTGCTGTAGAAACCCCACTTTCACAAGAGTAGCAGGGACACGGTGACAAATTCATTAAAAACGGCTCAACGTGTGTATACTGTGAGGGCTTGAATGTCACCCAAACTCACCGAAACTTAATCTTGATTGTGAGGTATTTACTTAAAATTTTAAAATTACATTCAGGAGTGGTGTGTGTGTGTGTGTGTGTGTGTGTGTGTGTGTGTGTGTGTGTATGAGGCTGTGTAGGACAGAGGACAATGCTCAGTAGTCAGCTCTCTCTTCCCACCGTTTGGAGCAGGGGGGGCACCCTAACTCACTGAGCAGTCTTGCTGACCCAGTGTTCTTAGGTGCCGGAAACTTGACTGCTTTGTGATCTTTGAAGGTGGAACCTCAGGGAGGTTAAATGAGGTCCCCGAGAGAGGCGCTAACCCAGAGGTTCTCAGTCTGTGGGTCAGGACCCCTTTGGGGAT
The DNA here is from genome assembly GCF_903992535.2 of Arvicola amphibius. Lineage (NCBI taxonomy): Eukaryota > Metazoa > Chordata > Mammalia > Rodentia > Cricetidae > Arvicola > Arvicola amphibius. The sequence continues at coordinate 17,935,979 of NC_052052.2, forward strand.
TGACTGGCTCTGTCACATATCAGATAGTCTGCATAGCGGATATTTACACCACGATTCGTAACAGTAGCAAGATTACGGTTCCGAAGCAGCAATGAAATGCTTTTATGGTTGGGGGTCACCACAACACGAATAGCTGTGTTAAAGGGCTGCGGTTTTAGGAAGGCTGAGAACCACTGCTCTAACCTGACGTGACTGTGGCTCCCTAAGAGGAGGAAGAGAGGCACCTGTGGGGCAATCCATATTGGTGTCTGTCCTGTCACTGTCTGGAGACTCTCAAGTCCCCACTAGTGACAGGACCTTTCCTAATGATGCGACCCCTTAGTCTCCCGCCTCCACACTCAAGAGCAGAGCCAGAACAAACCTTTATTCTCTGTACACCTCAGTATCCAGTCTGTGGCATTTAGAGACAGCAACTGAAAACAGACCAGCACCCACGCATGGTCATGGCAGCGCTATCCACTGGAGCTATGGTGGTAGCAATCCAGTGTCCAAGGTGGATGGATGGACGAGCAAAATGTGGTCCTTAGGGGACTGGCTCCTGGATGCTCTGGGACGCAGGGTCTGGCTGTTCATTCCTTTATTTTTTTTATTTTTTAAAGATTTATTTATTTATTATGTGTACAACATTCTGCCTCGGTGTATGCCTGCACGCCAGAGGAGGGCGCCAGATCTCAGTACAGATGGTTGGGAGCCACCATGTGGTTGCTGGGAATTGAACTCAGGACCTCTGGAAGAGCAGCCAGTGCTCTTAACCTCTGAGCCATCTCTCCAGCCCTGTTCATTCCTTTAGAGAGAGCACGGCTACCTTTGCATACAATGCTCACGCACGTGTCCTATGTAATATAGATCACCTGGATCACCCTCAGCAACTGAAGTGTGTGCATCACACACACGTGTGTAAATACGTGTTCTGCAGTGCGGTTTAGGGTGTGATGACAAGGGAACAAACGCTCCTTCGGTGAGGCATGTGCTGTGGATTTCCCATATAGGAGGTCTCAGGTGTACTGCACACTTAGGGGGTCAGAGGGCATTTTGCAGGCGTCAGGGCTCTCCTCCAATCACATGGGTCTGGAGAGCAAACTCAGGTAGCCAGGTTCGGCAGCAAGCGCCCTTCCCAGCTGATCTATCTCTCCAGCCCCTATTTTTTTCTTTCGAGACAGAGTCTTGCTGTGTAGTTCATGCTGGCCGTGAACTCAGTCTCCTGATTCGCCCTCCAAGTGCTGAGACTGCGCACCATGCTCAGCACAGCTTCTTCTACTTTAGGCCTGGCCTCTTAGTAGTCTCTCCCTGCTTCCCTCCTCCTTCCTGTCTTATTGGGAAAAATGCACGTGGGGTGGGGGTTGCGGGTTGGGGACCAACCTGTGAGGGAAATGGCAGCAATCGCAATGAGAAGGAAAAGCATGGAAAATGGACCCCTGAGCTCTCACCGTAGCCTGTCTTAGGTGAGAAATTGGATTTTGTTTTCTTTCTTCCTTCTCTTTTTTCTTTCTTTCTTTCTTCTCCCCCCTCCAACCACCCCCCCCCCACGCCCCCAGACAGAGTTTCTCTGTGTGTAGCCCTGGCTGTCCAGGAACTCACATTGTAGACCAGGCTGGCCTAGAATTCAGAAGTTTACCTCCCTTTGCTTCCCAAGTGCTGGGATTAAAGGTGAGCACCACCACTGCCCAGTGGATTTCTCTTTCTAATGGTCCTTTGGGCAAGGTCAAGGACACATTCATTCAAATGCTTTAGGCGGAATGTTTTTAACTGAAGTCATTAGCCACTACTGTTCAGTCCTGAAGGCCCAGCACTGTGGAGCTTGTGGGACGCTTGGACTGGGCTGGTCTGGATGTAGGTGTGCTTGCCTAGATTGGGAGACTTGGCATTTGGCTTTAGTTGTCATTTTTACGCAGTCTAGAGTCACCTATGAAGGGAGTTGCAATTGAGAGATCGCCTGGATCAGTTTGGCTTGTGGGCATGTCTGTAGGGGATTTATCTCCTCTGCCAATTTATGTAGGAGACCCCAGCCCACTGTGGGTGGTGCCACTCCGCAGGCAGATAGTCCCAGGCTACTCAAGAAAGCTACCTAAGGGGCCTGGAGAGATGTCTCAGTGGTTAACAGTTCTGGCTGCTCTTCCAGAGGACCTGGCACCCACATTGAATCCAGCACCCTCTTCTGGCCTCTGCAGCTCCTACGTGCATGCATGTCACAGACATACTCACAGGCAAAACACCCATACACATAAAATAAAAATAAATCTTTTTTTTTTGTTGTTTTTTGTTTTTGGTTTTCAAGACAGGATTTTTCTGTAGCTTTAGGGTCTGTCCTGGAACTCTGTACACCAGGCTGGCCTCGAACTCACAGAGATCCACCTGACCCTGCCTCCTGAGTGCTGGGATTAAAGGTGGTGGCACACGCTGGTACGATTTGTTGAAGGAGGCAGAGGCAGGAGGATCATGAGTTTGAGGCCAGCCTGGGCTACAAAAATAAATCTTTTTTTTTTTTTCTTTTGAGGCAGTATTTCTCTGTAGCTTTAGAGTCTGTCCTGGAAGTAGCTTTTGTGGACCAGGCTGGCCTCGAACTCAGAGATCTGCTTGCTTCTGCCTCCTGAGTGCTGGGATTAAAGGTGTACGCCACCACCGCCTAGCAATAAACAAACAAACAAATAAATCTTAAAAGAAAAAGAAAGCTAGCTAAGGATGAGCCTGCAAGAGAGCCAGCAAAGAGCATTCTTCCATGGTTTCCACATCAAGCTCCTGCTTGCGTTACTGTCCTGATGTCTCTCAGTGATGGACCTGTAAGATGAACTGAACCCTTTCTCTCCCTAACTAAGATGCCTTTGGTCAGAGGGTTCCAGGAGAGCATCAGGCAGCAATGAAGCCAGTCACCTTCTCATTAATGATTCCCCCATAATGACTGAAGTAATAATACGTTGGATGTACCAGGTTAAATAACATATGTTTTGTTGCGACAGGGTTTCATGCATCCCAGGCTGGTTTCACACTTACTATGTAACTGAGGATGACCTTGATTTCTGATCCTCCTGCCTCTACGCCCTGGCTGCTGGGTTAAAGGAATGCACTTATAACACAGTATCAAAATTTATTTTTTGCTTTTTGAGAAAGCGTTTTAAAAGCTAAAAAGTTCAGTGGCTCAGAAACTCAGACACAGAGCGACCCAACGCAACATGAGTTCATCTCCTACAGAGGCTCCCAGCCACCACGGCCAATGCAGACTGCAGTAACTCTCCTCTTTAGTAACCCTACGACCCCGTGCTGATGGAGCAGCTGCCTCAACAATCCCAGCCAGTCACCTGCTGCGTGGACATACCACAGCTGTGGAGAACATGGCCTAGAAGGGATGGCTGTCCTTTTTTTGCTTGCTGCTCATTGGCCAGAACCATCCACATGACTTTACTCAACCACCAGGGGGCGGGACAGTCCCGCTCTGCACAAGGCTTTGGCGCTGTAGAAAGGGAGCCTTTTAATTTTTAAACATTTTAAAGGTAGGCTCTTATTTTGCAGCTCAGGCTGGCCTCCAACTCATAGTCCCCTGCCTCTGTCTCCTGGATGCTGGCAGACCAGGCTTGGGCCATCACACCTGTTATGACACATCTGAAAAACGTTTTGAATTAGGACCAAGGCACAATACATATTTGTGGGATGTTGAAGATCCCTTCCAGACAAGGACACGGCACTTGTCCATTGACTGTCTCATTTGGGGATCCTGTGGGTCCCCTTTACGCGTGGAGAGACTGGCCTAAGGAAGGTGAGGGACCTGTTAGATCAGCCAGGCAGTTGGCAGCATGTGGATGTGAGCACAGCACATGACTGATGCCACCACCTTCAGACCCAATGCTTCTGCTTGCATGGAATTTGCTATTCTTTATGTCTTTGAACATTAGTAGTCCGTGAGCCTTCTGCTTTTCTGCTTTACTTATCCAGCTAGAGACACACAATCTAATGCCAGCAGGGTTAAGTCTGAGTGATTTTCCCATGCTTCTTTGGTCCAGGTGCTCTTCGTCCCGCCACACCTTGATGTGGGAGGTCCTTCTGTATATATATATCACTTTTATTGGTTGATGAATAAAGTTGTTTTGGCCAATGGCTTAGCAGAGTAAAGCCAGGTGGGAAATCCAAACGGAGATATAGAGAGAAAGTAGGCGGAGTCAAGGAGATGCCATGTAGCTGCTGAAGGAGAAAGGTGCCAGAACGCCAGAAACTTACTGGTAGACCACAGTCTTGTGGTGATACACAGATTAATAGACATGGGTTAATTTAAGATGTAAGAGTTAGCTAGAAATATGCATGAACCATTGGCCAAACAGTGGTGTAATAATTAACATAGTTTCTGTGTGATTATTTGGGCCTGGGCGGCTGGGAAACAAAGAACAGTCTCTGTGTACAACACCTGCCTCAGCCTCCTCTCCTCCCCCTTATTTAGACCCTAGAGGCAGAGATTTTGAGACTGGTCATAGACTCTGGAGCCTTGGCTTGTGGATATTTAAAAAACAACAGCAGACAGGGGTGGCAAGGTGGCTGATGTGGTAAAGTGCTCGTCAGACAAGCATGAGGACCTGAGTTCAGATCCCCAGAGCCCACATAGAACTCGGGTGTCACCATGCCAAGCTCTGGGGGTCATAGAGACAGGCAGATCCCTGGGGCTCACTGACCAATCAGTCTAGCTGACTCGGTGAGTTTCATGTTCACTGAGAGGCCCTGTCTCAAAAAATAAGGTATGCTGGGTGTGTCGGTGCACACTTGTAACCTTCAGCTCTTGGGAGGAAGAGGTGGGCAGATCTCTGTGAGTTCAAGACCAGCCAGGTCTACCAAGTGAGACCCGCTCTCCAAAACAAAAACAAAACAACACTGAATAACAACAACAGCAACAATAATAATAACAACAACAACAATAATAATAACAATAATAATAACTGAACAAACAACAAAATGGGAAGTAATAAATGAAGACACATGGGGTCAATGCCTCTGTGGGTGCCCTCCTCCCCCAACAGAAACTCCTTGAGCTTAGCAAGTGCGAACAGGTGGGTAAATTATGGCAGGACTGCCTTTTAAGAAAACGATTTTATTTCCAGCATTATAGGGCTTGATAAAAGCTTTCGGAAACACGTTTTTATGAGAGTCAAAGATATTTATTTTCCGCGCCCTTTGAAAAGCACCGGTGCCATAAATAATAACAGCTCCCACTTAGTCTCTGCTGCATGCCAGGTCCTCTGCTCCCATGCACACAGCGGCAAGCGGGGGACGCTGAGCCCTGGAGGACCCGATGGGCAGCAGTGTGTGGAGTGGTTCCAGACGGGCTCCTCAGGTACTGAGAGAGACATCTGCTCAGCTGAGCACTGAAGTCGCTCACATACTCTGGGTCTTAGAGTGCACGTCTGCAGCTTCCCATGGCTCGGGGACATCCCCAAGCTCCTGGAAGGAGGGCTCATCTGGGCAGCTCTCAGCACAGCCGTGATTGTCTGTAGCCACTCAGGCAGGGACCATACTCAGGTGTTGAACATCTGAGTGACAGCTGAAGGATTCCATTCTCACAGGGGACCCTGGACAGAGGGTTTTGGCCATGGCACTTCCTTGCAACTTGACATTCCAGATCTTTCTTGGGGCCAGGTCTTTTGTTTGCGTGGGTGCTCATGCTTACGTGAGTGTGTGCATGCATGCCTAAGGGTATATGTGCACGTGTGTCTATACACGTGGAGAAGATCTTGTCCGGTATTTTCCTTGGTTACTCTCTAACTTACTGATTTTTCGTTGTTGTTGCTGCTCTTTTTTTATGCATATGAGTGTTTTGCCTGCATGTATGTGACTGCAATGTTGTGCAGTCATTGTGTGTAACTGCTGTCTGTGGCGGTCAGAATAAGAGGGCAATGGGTCCTCTGGAACTGGCATAACAGATGGGTGTGAACCCCCTGTAGATGCTGTGACCCGAACCTGGGTCCTTGGCAAGAGCAATAGCTCTTCACCGCTGAGTCATCTCTCCCGCCCCATGGCTTATTTTTTGAGACAAAAGTCTCTCACTGAGCCAGGAGCTCATTGGTTTGGCCAGCTCCGTTGTTAGGGGTACAGAGGTGTCTTGCCACACCAGGCTCGCATGTGGGTGCTAAGGACCTGAACTCATGTCCTCATGCTTGTGTGGCAACCATTTTACTGACTGAGACGCGGCACTAAGAAGTTTGCAAGAATCCTCCTTCAGTCTCCATGGGTTCCCTATGTGCTGGGAGCCGGGCTGTCTCCATTCCACAGGGGAGCAACCTCAGCTTTCCAGGGCTGAGTGGGGTGGGGATTGGCCTGGGCTCACTGGGGTGAGAGACTGGGTCTCCAGGGTCCTCCACTTTCTCTCCGCAGCAGATGGAGGACTTGGCCTTGGGAGCAGATGAAGAACAGGTGAGCCCACCAGCCTCTGCCCCGAAGGAGGAGCACGCTGCTGCTTCTTAGCTGCCTCATGGTCTTCTTCCATTAGCACAGATGTAGGCTGAGGATTCCTCACTGGACGTGCCTGGGACCAGCAGGGCTTCTCCCTCCCTCCCTCCCTCCCTCCCTCCCTCCCTCCCTCCCTCCCTCCCTCCCTCCCTCCCTCTTTTCTTCCTTTCTTCCTTCCTTTCTTTCTTTCTTTCTTTCTTTCTTTCTTTCTTTCTTTCTTTCTTTCTTTCTTCGTTGCTGTTCTCATAAACTTTGCCAGTTGACTGTCCCTAATCCCAAACCCCTGGTTCTGAAACTTGTTGAGAGTGAGTTCTTAAACTTGGGACGGCTAAGTGGATCCTGGCCACCACTCTCTCTGCACCTCCACTACCTGGCATCTCCCGCCCTGAACCCTAAACTCCAGTCCAGGGTCCCGGCTGTGCTTACCTACCCCCAGATCGTCTGGTCCTTATAAAACTCAGGCATTTTGGCTAGGCCCCTCTCTTGACGCAGGCCACCCCTGTTGGTTGGTCACTTCTCTTGCTCTTCCTCCCCTCTTTCCTCACACAGCCCAGCTTTGTCTGGCCACGTTCACTCTGAACTTCCTCTGATGCCTCCGCCTCCATCACTGGCCATTTTCTCCCTTTTATCTACGATAAACTTCCCTTCCACCATACCTAGGAGAAGTCACGTCCTTCCTTCTCTTTCTTTTTTCATTCATTGAGTATGGTGGTATGCTTGGTCTGTAGCCACATCATTGGATGGACGGGAAACCAAGTCTGAGAGCTCTGGCAGTTTGCCCAGGATCACCAGCCCACTTGTAACCTAGCCAGGACTTCCACATGCGCCTGTCTGCAGTGCCTTGGCCCTTGCCCAGGTTTCTCACCTCTCCCCCCCTTGTTGTGTGGCCTGGGTTGTGGGCATATTCGTCTACCGAGTAGCATCCCTGACCACGCCTGTGCCGTCTCCCTGACTATGATGTCTCCAGGCCCCCGTAGAAGCCTGACCCACGCCTGTGCCGTCTCCCTGACGATGACGTCTCCAGGCCCCCGTAGAAGCCCCTGCTATTAGGGCTCCAGTGCTCAGGCTGAAGACATAGTTAACAGTGACTGCAGCGACGCTTAGAGACAAAGGCAGAGCTGAAAGAACCGAAGGGCGACTTCAGAGAGTTTTGGCTCTGTGACCCTAAGATTGGGCCCCCAGCGCAGAAAGCTATCTGCTGACGTCAGCTTGCTGAGGTGAGCCCAAGATGACTTCAGGGTCTTTGATCTCAGAAATAACCGGTGTGCTATGGGCTGGCGTGCTGTGAACCTTGCTCTCAACGGATCCAATGACCTGGGACAGATGTATGAAGTCGGTGGAACAACAACAACAACAAAAAAATCTGACCACCTGTTAAAAAAAAAAAAAAACACCCAAAAAACCCCAATAAAAAACCGGCCCTGGATGGCCTAAGGCATTTTTATTTATATGGTTTCGATAGTTTGCATGAACAGTTTTGCAATTGTATTTGTTTCCTTAAGCTTCTATTACTAATTACAATAATTGCCGGTTTGTTCTTCGATCTCCTCCCCCTCTCGTCCCTCAACTTTCCCACTGGTAATCATTACCTACTTGACTCACAGCCTTATTCTTAGAAGCACAAGCAGCGTAGCAAGCAGCAGAGGTGGTTTTCTAACCAGGCACACCTACAGGTGGAACAGGGTGCCCAGTGGGCAGCATTTGCGGTTACAGCATCATGCAAAGTGATAGGAAGATTTGCCCCTAATGGTTAATGTTTATCTCTGGTCAAACCTAAACTCTCGCAATCAACTCCTCAGCCACGGCTGAATCAATCCGTCATTCTACACTACTCTGTCTCCTATAGGGGATAAACCAGGTTTCCCCCTATCATCCTATAAACCACGTAACTTAAAAGCTTAGTCTTAATACTTGGCGCTGCTTATTCCTCGTTCCCATATCCCCATCCTCTCATCTTCCTACAGCATTGACCTCTATGCTAATGGCACAGCTACAGAGAGGAGGACATTGTGGGTTTCTGTGATTCTTCTTCATTCCCTGTTCCTAGACTGTGCCCATTAACTCGATATCATCTCTTCATTCGCACGACTCTTAGATTCCTGTGGTTAGAATCATTATCTCCAGGACAATTATCCAACTACGCAGTGTCTTGAACTACTTGTGACTCTTTTGGCACAGTCACGAGGTGCGTTGCAAAGGCAGCATCCTCTTCTTGAGAATCCTGACTTCGTGGCCACACTCGAAACATCAAAGGCTTTAGGAGCTGAGTCAGAATCACTGTGTATTTTAAACGACATCTCCTCTGCCTCATCCAGAGGAGAATCACCAGGGGAAAGTTTTCCTAATACAATAACCATTTCATCTATGGCTCTGAGAAAGGGAAAGCCAGGAGAGCAGGTAGCTCCCATGCTCCTGGGGTCACGCCCAGAATCAGACAGCAAATTACCCCTCGGCCTTGCCAGAAATGGGTTAGATTCTCCCAGGCCTTGCCGATAGGGGAACTTGTTTGTACTATTCTCAGGCCTTGTCCCCCAAAGAAGTCACATGACTCCCGGCACTGGGAAAAGAGAGAACACTGTTGCCCCACCCCGGCTGTCTCAGTGTCTCCTGCCTGGGACAGATTTGTCTGTGGCCGTTAGGGAGCTGTCTGATGGTTATCTCCCAGACAGCTTGGTTCTCTCTGTCTGTGATTCTAAATGGGGCTAATGGCCACTTGAGATTCAGAGTCCACTGCTGCCTAGAGCCTTCCTGTGCAAGAGAAGGAGCAGTTCCTCAGCCCTGCTTATATTCCCACCTCAGACACATGCTAGAGCCCTGGGCGTGGATGCCAATGTCTCCGTCTGTCATGGCCCAGATCAAGCTTCCCAATGCCTTCTAATTCTCCTCAGTCCCAGGCAACCTGAGCAGGGGCTACAGTAGCCCACCCCAGTAGGCCTCCACCTCCTTCACTATCAGCCCTTCAAAATGTTCCTTTAGCCAGGTCTGCTGTCATAGGCCTGTGATCCCAGTTCCCGGGGAGGCTGAGGCAGGAGGGACACGAGTTCTAAGTCATCCTGGATAATTTAGTGAGACCCTGTGTCAAAGTGTGCAAGTGAAAAAGAGGGCTGGGGTGTAGCTCAGGAGTGAAGTGCTTGCTTAGCATGGGAGAGGCACTGGATTTGATCCTCAGCACTACAAAGGAAAAAAAAGTTCATTTGGCCCTTCTTCCCCAGCTCCCTGCCCTGTTCTTATCAGCAAGGCTGCCTATGTCCTCCCATTGCAGTCTGTCCAGTCGTTGTCTTCCTCACCATCACCATCACCATCATCACCATCATCACCATCATCATCACCATCATCATCATCAACACCATTATCATCATCACCATCACCATCATCATCACCATCTTCACCATCATCACCATTACCACCACCACCACCACCACCACCACCACCACCTCCATCATCATCACCATCATCATCAACATCATCATCAATTCTTCCTTCTTTTTTTTTTTTCCAAAACAGCATTTTTTTTTTTCTGTGTAGCTCTGGCTGTTCTGGAACACGCTTTGTAGCCCAGGCTGATCTTGAACTCACAGAGATCCACCTGCCTCTGTCTCCTAAGTGCTGGGATTCAGGGAGTGTGCCACCGTACCCAGTTGTTTTAGTCTTCTTTGCAGTGCTTGGCCCGTGGTCTTTTCCTGCTCTGATAGCCTACGGCAGCTGTTGTTACAGCCTTACAAGATGGCAAGCCATTGACTTTGAATATCATCAGGGGGTTCTGCACCCTACCCATCGAAATTTACATCCTCCCTCGGCCCCTTCTCAGCAGTGTGACACCAGCCCAATCCCTGACCACTCTGTGCTGTTACTTCTTTTGCAAATTGTGCATAAAAAATGCCTGCCCCAGGAGTGCAGTTAGTTTTAAAACTACATCTATTTATTTATTTTTAATTTTTGAGAGTTTTTCCTCTGTGTAGCAATCCTGGCTGTCCTGGAACTTGCTTTGTAGACTAGCCTGGCCTTGAACTCACAGAGACCACCTGCCTCTGCCTCCCAAATGCTTGGATTAAAGCTGTGTACCACCACTACCTGACTTATTTATTTGTTTATTTATTGTGTAATAATGTGTGTGTGTGTGTGTGCGCGCGCGCGCGCGCGAGCGTGTGCCTCTGTGATGTATGCAGGACCACTTGTAGGAATTTGTTCTTTCCTTTTACTATGTGGATCTAGCTCAGGTCATTACACTTGGCAGCAGGCTCTTACCCTCTGAACCATCTTGCTCACTCTCAGAGGTGGTTTTCAAAACCCAATAATTTAATTTCTCCAGCATGCTGTTTTGTTTGTTTAAGACACAGTCTTAATCTGTAGCCCAGACTGGCCTTGAACTTGTGACAATCTTCTTGCCTCAGGCTTTCAAAGGCTGGACTCTAGGCTTGTACCACCACACCTGGCTTCTCCAACATGTGTTGCAAAGATCCAGTCCCTCTCCCCCAACTGTGTGTTGCATGGGAACACACATGCCATATCACATATGAAGAGGTCAGAGGTAGGCTTTCAAAAGTCAGTTCCCTCTTTCCATTATGTGGGTCCCAGGGATCAAACCCAGATCATCAGGATCAGCAGCTAGCACCTTTGCCCAAGGAAGTCATCTCATCAGCCCTCGGTGGACAGAGGCGTAAAATAACATTTGCGAATTATTCCTTGAGTGGCTTTGGATATGTCACAGCGCAAAGCCTCAGTTTCCTTCCTTCCTTCCTTCCTTCCTTTTTTCTTTCTTCTTTTCTTTTCTTTTTGTTGATTTTTTGAGATAGGGTTTCTCTGTAGCTTTGGAGACTTCCTGGGAACTAGCTCTTGTAGACCAGGCTGACCTCAAACTCACAGAGATCTGCCTGCCTCTGCCTCCAGAGTGCTGGCATTAAAGGCGTGTGCCAGCACCACCCGGCAGAACCTCAGTTTTCTTATCTGTGAAGTTGGCATCTGAGTGGCAGGAAGATGTTCATTTGGTAGGCTACACAAGGCTTAAGTTTGATCCTCAGCATCTATTTAAAAAGCTAGGAGTAGTGGCTGCTCATGCCAGCACCATGGAAGCAGAGAAAAGTGGGTCCCAGGGACTTGTCCATCAAACACAGCTGATTCAGTGAGCCCCAGGTCCTAATGAGAGAAAGTCTCAAAATCCAAAGTGGACCACATAGTGCATACACACATATGTAAACCTATACACATACATGAACCTGCACACACATGAATACCCCTCATCCACTACCACATAAACATATAAAAGATGGCATCTGGGGCCCGTTGTCAGAGAGAGCCGCTATTCCGGCTGGACAGGATGGAAATGAAACACGTGGCCCAGACTGGTGGTACTTGGTTCCTTCCTCACAGGTTCACTCCAGCTGCCTTGTTTTTCAGAAAAGAATCCCCTTGAAGGGAAGCTTTGTGTCCTACTCAGGTTTGAATCCTCAGCCCCTCTGGCCTCGGCACACAGTAGGTGTTCAATATAGTTCCGCACTGGTCGAGTAAGTCAGTGCCAATAGAGACCACGCTCAGCCCATCCTGGTGCCAGAAACTAGATTTGTGTGACATCTACCCACCAGAAAAGCTGCTGGGCTGTGGTTCCAGCCCAGCTGAGAAAGACGCTCTGGTGCGTAACCGTCTGTGACAGTTGGCTGGGCTGGGAGATGCTAGATAGCGGGAAGACGCCATCCCCAGACATCTGGGAGGCCATCGCCAGGAGGGAAGGTATGAACGCATGGACTGAGAGACGGGCTAGCCTCAGCTACACAGGAGCTGTCTCTAACCCACGGTGGCCTTTCACGGAGCTAGAGGGACAGATAAATACCAAGGGAGGTTCTGAGGATGAGATGAGATATCCATTTTCTGTTCTGGGATGTTGGGGCTTTCAGTTCCGGGGTCTTCAGGCTCAGATGAAGGCCTACCTATATGATTGTCCCTACTTTCCGGTGAAGGCCTACCTATACGACTGTCCCTCCTTTCTGGGGCTCAGTACTTCTGGCTCGGACTGGAGTTGTAGCAATGGTTTGCAATCATTAGTGATGGGCTCCAGCCTCCACACTCACGTGAGTCAACCTCTCAGCATAAAGCTGTCTCCCTATTGCTCTGGCTTCCTGGAGAACTTTGACTAAGACAAAGACTTATTCACTTATCCCAGATCTCTCCAAGTCTTCTGTGAAATGGCGTTATAATAACACTCGCCGTCTGAGATTGTTCTGAAGAGTAAATGAAGACGTTCCTAGGAAATGTGCTCCTGTGTCCCTCCTTGGGCCTCACGTTCCTCGTCTGTTTTTTTTTTTTTTTTTTTTTTTTTTTGGTTTTTCGAGACAGGGTTTCTCTGCAGCTTTAGAGCCTGTCCTGGAACTAGCTCTTGTAGACCAGGCTGGTCTCGAACTCACAGAGATCCGCCTGCCTCTGCCTCCCGAGTGCTGGGATTAAAGGCGTGTGCCACCACCGCCCGGCTTGGTTTTTTTTTTTTTTTTTTTTTTTTTTTTTTTTTTTTTTTTTTTTTTGGTACGTTCCTCGTCTGTAAATGGGTATTTATTTACTCATCCACCGACTCACTCAGCAGACACGGCGTTCAAGGGCACGCACGGCATCGGGTTGAGAGTCAGGGAAGTCACCGGGGCACGCAGGTTCCAGTCTTTAGTGAGGGTCTTTGTAGATGCTGGACTACAGAACACGGTGAGAGACCCAGCTGCTGGGAGAAGAGCCACAACATGTGTGGGTGTCCAGGGGCCAGATGTCTGGATGGTGCCTGGGAGAGCTGACTAGCAAGAGTGGAAAGGTTAGGGGATCACAAGCTTGTGTGTGTTTGAACCGCCCACATTCCAGCAGTCTGCAATGGACGAGCCCTCTGTGGGTTCTGTACCTTACTTAGGTGCCTCGGTGGCCCTACTTAGCCCCTGGCTCACAGAACGCGGCCAGGGACTGGTTGGGAAGTCCTCTCACAGTGAGCACCCTGTTCAGACATCTTGCTCTCCACCTCCTTCAGTGAACCCCCCCTCCTGTCACCACCACGGACACGTGCAGTGCAGAACGATGTTAGAGAAGCAGAAACTAAGGACCCCTGCCTTGTTCCCCGAATACATGCCAGCAGTTTCCTGTGGGATCCAGTGAGAAGTCAGGGCAAGGGAGAGGGGGGTAAGCCAAGGTAGGCCTCGGAGCTTGTAGCCAAGGATCACATGCTTACTTATCTCGGTGACATGCCAACTCCAGGGAACTGACTCCTGCCAGCCAAACTCGCAAGAGACTGAAGCATTTGAAGCAGAAATTTACATTTAAGCTAGGTGTATTGCAAAGGATTATTCATCTTCAGCAGCCAGAGTATTTGCGCCTGTTACCCACAGCAGTCTTTTTTCTTCTGTTCTCAGCAGAGAGAAATTTATATGCCAGGGGTATTTAAATATCAGGCGTGGGCATGTCGGCAATGGCCTGGCCAGGGTTAGAAGTCTCAGTGGCCCATCTGCAGTAGGCCTCAGGGGAAAACCAAGCTTTATGAGGTGAGAGCCTGCCTGGACCGCCTCCCTGCAGTATTTTCTGTGTTGTCAATGCCGCGTTTCGTTTTAAATTGCAGCTGAAACAGATATTTTCCCCTTCGCCTATTACACCTCTTAAATTGTCTCTCCCTCTGCTGTTGTCTCTAGAAAGTGCTTTTGCCTGAAACCCACACAGCAGTATTGTTTTGCCCACGGTGAGGTTTAACAGCAAAGGAAGGTGCAGACTAACTCCACGGATGAGAGTGCTTTGAGTCTGGGTCACACGTGTCTTACAACACATGCCTGTGTATGCGTGGGCTTGTGGAGGTGTCTAAGGCTACGCCTGTGCACATGTCAATGTTTGCTAATATAGACGTGTCTAGGTACACTTCGGTATAATTGCTCGGGTGTCCGTGCTGAAATTAAGTGTATGTTTGCATGCAATCACACACCCACCCGGCAGCCTCTGTATGTATAAAAATGCAAATGTGCACCTACATGCATGTCGTTTGTATGACCCATGCCTATGTCCAGTATCCCGCGTCTCTCTGTTTCGCTCTTCTTGCTTCTCAGGTTAGCATCTCTAGCTAACCCCACCCAAGAGCCTTGGCTACGTTTTTGGTGGCGGTTTGCAAGGACCACTGAAAATACTGATTCAGCCAGAACTAACCACGGCCACAGCTCTCCGGTTTGGTCCAGCCATCCCCATCCCTCAGCACGAATCAGTGGTACCACGGTACCACCGCGGCTTATCTGAGCTCTGAGCATCCCCGGCCGGTGTTGAGAAGTGGCAGGGTCGCCTATGGATGGGAAAAGCCTTCCAGACCAACCTGATCTCCCGGCCCTTCCGGGGGAGACCGAAATACAGAGCAGCGCAAGGAAGAGGTAGGCGGTAGAGGGGGAGTCTCGGTCGTTTGGAGTCCAGCGAATGCTGGGCAGAAACCAATGGGTGACTGTGGCCCAACGGGGATCCCTCGGAGGCAGCCAATGACCTCGCTTTGCTCTGCACCCCGCCCTTGCCACAGCGCGCAGCTGGACCATTGGAGCCACAGGATGGGGGAGCGCAGCGCCCGTACTGGGGAAAGGGGCGTGGCCCAGACTAGGACACGCCCATTCCTCCCGACTAGGCTCCCCATTGGCCAGACTGCGGCGCCGCGGCGGGCGGGGAGGCGGGGCGCGGGGCGCGCATGTGGGCGTGGCCTGAGGGCGTGGCCGGCGGGGGGCGGGGCGGCGGCGCTGTCGCAGTGAGAGCCTAAGCGGCGGCGGCCCGTCTGGAGCTGCGGCGGGGGAGGCTGCGCGGCGAGTGGAGCCGCGGGGCCCGGAACAGGTGATCGCAGCGGGAGACCCGCGCCTTCCCGAGTTGCGGCGCCCGAGCCCGCGCTCTTGGGCGCAGCGGCAGCCGCCTAGTCCCGGGCTGATCGAGGCCAGCTGCAGGCTTCGCTTGCGCTTCTTGGGCATCCCTCTGCTTGCGAGTGTTAGAAGCCCCCGGGTCCCGTGAAGCCTCAGGAGCCGCAGCTGCGCGCGGCACAGCAAAGTTGTGGACGTGCGGGGACCACCGGGCCCTGCGCTGTCACCACCAGCTGGGCGCGCGCTCTAGGAGCGGTGTTTGCGCTGCAGCCGCGGGGGCTCCCGTTGCAAACTGCTCCAGAGGCTGAAACTTCGGGTGCGGGCGGGTTGGGGCCTGCGTGCGCCCCTGCGCACCCTGCTAGGGCGTCGTGGACGGCATGTGACGGCTCCGGCGCGGGAAGGCGCGGGAGGGCTCGGGTTCCGCGGACCAGGCAGAGGGCAAGCTGCTGCGCACGGCGGGCCCGGGCTCCAGCCGAGCAGCCCCCCTCGCCCGGGCCCCGCCGAGGCCGCCGCACTCCCGCCCTCGCGCGGGAGGACTCGCTCCAAACTCCCTGAACTTCGGGCGGGTCCCAGAGCGGCGGCCTCGGGGTGCGCAGTCCTGCCTGGTGACAACAGCCCCTGCGCTCTTGCTCCCCACCCTTGAGGACTCCGGGAGCCCCGGCGGAGCTGACAGCCCCCTGCTGCTGGCCGCGCCGCTATGATCGTGAGGAAAGTGCCGGGCTTTGTCCCGGCCTCGCCGTGGGGGCTGCGGCTGCCGCAGAAGTTCCTTTTCCTGCTCTTCCTCTCGGGCCTCGTCACCCTGTGCTTCGGCGCCCTGTTCCTGCTGCCCCACTCCTCTCGCCTCAAGCGCCTCTTCTCGACCTCGCGGACCCAGCAGCCCGGCCTGGAGGTGATGGCCGAAATCACTGATCACCACCCGGTGCCCGAGCAAGAACCGCCTCCCAACCCTGTCCCCGCGGCTCCGGCCCCGGGCGAGGACAATCCCGGTCGCCGGGTTGGTATCCTCCGTAGGAAAGGCTGGCTGCGGCGCACCCGCCTCACCGGACCCCGGGAGGAGGAAGGGAGCGTCCCGTTCAGTTTCGACTACAATGCTTTCCGTAGCCGCCTTCGACACCCGGTCTTGGGGACAAGGACTGATGAGAGTAAGGAGTCCCCGAGTCTAGTGCGAGCTCAGCGCGAGAAAATCAAAGAGGTAAGCGCCCCCGCGCCCCGACCCCAACACACCCTCTGCCAAGACTTCCCGCTACCAGCGGTTCCCTTTTCTTGACCCCTCCTGCCTCCTGCTCTGCCTGAGACCCTTCAGTCACACTGCAGCACTGCCTCTCTCTCCAAAGTTACTCACTCTTCGGTGCATACTTTAGGGTAACTAGGACTTTAGCTTATGGCCCCTACCTAACCTCCAGGCCGATCCCTAGCCCTGGTGGGTTCCACGCTTTCCCCTGCTGGCCTGCTAGTGCAGAATGGACACTAGGTCCTTAGTTTGCCTTTGTACAGGAGAGAGCCACTAGACATATTCTCGCTCACTTGTGTGTCTTTAAGTCTTGACTTCCCCTAAGCCCTAACAGAATATGGTATTTGGTGTTCTGTTTTGTAATCTCTCAGCATCTTGCAAACCAGAGATGTCTAGCATTCCTGCTAACTGCTTCTATCGAGCCTTGCAACAATTGTACATATTTGCATGTGAGAAGGGAAGGAATGATCAATAAAGCAGTGGTAATGTTACAGAACTCTGAGGTTATTGACTTAATGAGGTGGGTCTTGGACTGGTTCCCTGTAAGTACTGGACCACAGAGGGATTTAGAAGGATCACTTTGAGTCAGAGTCTTAGTTTAAGACATCAAAACCAAACACAGCCTAGACATGGCTTGCAGACAGTTGCCCAGATGCCACTGGTACCTGAATGTTCAACCTCACCCCAGCTAAGAGTAGTCTATGTGGCCAGCATAGCAGAGGGGACTGCAATGACACCCCCGGGCCACAAGGGGGACATGAGCAAGCAATGGTCCAGGGTCTCCTCCCTGGAAAGAGGAGGATGCTTCTTTCCCAGAAGGAAAGCTCTGCTTCAGTCTGGACCTCTGAGTTTACTGCAGGAAGTCAGCAGGCCTGCTACCATTTCTAGAGAGAACCGGCAGCACCCTTAGGCTCTCCCCTGCCAACATCTACTCCAGCCACTGGAGGGCTTGGCTACCCTCTTCCCGTGTGGGAGCTGCCCTTCCTCCCAGTGCCTGTCTCACCATTTATGCCTGCTTGGACTGTGTAGAGCCCTGTTGGAGGCTCTCAAGAAGCAATCACAGAACATGTGAAGTCACGCAAGACCTAAGTCCTTGATGTGTGCATGCTCATGTGTGCGCATGAGCAACTCGCAGTTCCCCAGTTCTCACTCAACTTTCAAAGGGTAACCAAAGACTAGAGTTTGCAATAGTTAAGCAGGAGATGTCATTTCTCCTGTTTCAGTTAAGGGGCTGTCTTAAGACCCAGTTCACCTGGGCCACTCGCCTCTCCCTTTCCCAAAGCTGCTTCTTAATATGGGCCCTCTTTACACTCTTCTGAACCTCCTTGGTGGGCTGCAACCCCAACCCCCACCCCCGGTGAAATCAATCACGCATATGTCGCATGCATGCATGCCGTTTCTCCTGGGATGCCTAGAGCTGCCAAGAAACTGTCAAAAAGATCTCCAAAAGGATTGAGAATTCACTAGTGTGGAAGAGGTACAGCAACCCTTCTGCAAGGCTGGGTTGGAGCCTCCCTGATGGGGTGGGTGGGTGGCGGTGGTGGTTAGCGGGTGGCGGCGGTGAGCTGGACTGCTAGAGAGGAACTTGGCTCTGTCCATGCGGAGTCGGCCTCTGTTACTAGCAGAGGCTGGGGTTCCCACTCTCTGCAGTGACTGGGGCTGGTAGGAGGTGCAGGACTCCATGCTTTACAGGTGGGTGTGAAGTAACACAGTGGGAGGAAGCCCACATTGTTGCCAGGTATCCGCCTCTGTGATGTGTCATCTCCTACACCCCGGCTGCCGCTCGTGCTCGTGGGTCCTTGCAGCTGCTCTTCCACAGCCTTCTCATTCCGACTTGGAGATTGCAAGCTCCTCAGAGTGGCGGGCGCTGAACTATAGTCTCAGTCGGGTTTGGAGACCTGTGGTCTTCTCGGGGTGCTTGACTTTGAACCCTGCCCCATGTCTCCCTTCTGAACACGGTGGGTGGAGTCCTTTAGAAGTTAACAGACAGTGACTGTCCCTGCTGTCCCACGGGAGGAGGCATCCACAGGACTACCGCTGGAGCTGTCTGTGCGTGGTTCTCCTTCATTCCCTCTGTGTCATGCCTAGGACTGAATCATTTTAAAGGTGCCTGTTTTCCAAAAAGGGACCGTGGCATTTGTCTCTGGTTTGTTTATTTCCAGACACGGATTGATTAGACCCAGGGAGAAGGAGAGCTAGCATCAGATAAAAAGAGCCCTGTTCTTATGAGATGAGATTTTTTTTAAAGCGAAAATAAACATGGGGACAGAATCAGAGAGGGTGATAACTGGACACTCTGGCTCCTGATCGAGTAAATGTATCTGTGAGCCATTCTGGTTTGAGAGATGTGGGTGCCGATAAGATAAGTTGCAAGTTCTGGCTATCCACAAGTCAGGAAATACTTCATCACCTCCCAGCTTTGGAACCTTGGAGAAGGCAATGTGTTGGAGGCGGGGGGGGGGGGGAACCAAGAGAACAAGGGTCGGTGTCTTAGCTCAGCTGCACGCTGTCTGTCTTTGGGCAAGCTACATCCCTTCCTGCCTGGATGAAAGAGAGGCGAAAGGCCATTGGTGGACACTGGTCCAGCTCTGGCCCCTCTGTAGACTTCTACGACAGTCAGGGACACCTTAGTAATTGGACTTTCTCCATTCCTGCACCTCTTAGTCCCATGAGGTGCTTAGTCCCGTGTGGTGATGGTTTTGATGGCAGTGATTGATACTGTTGTGTCTCTAGGTCGTACCCATGAATAACTATCTAAATGTTGATGAATTTAGTTATTCCCAGCATTCTTATTTTGAACTTGGGAGATGGGGATGATTGGCTCCATAGCTTGTGCTCGTGAAGGGCAAAGGTGCTGGCTGGAATGCAAAAAGGAGCAGGCTTGTTAATGGCATCTTTTCCAGCTCTGAGGAGCGTGTGGACCCACAAGGATGCCTTTTGGCACTGTGGTATGGTAGCATCTCCATATGCTCTGGGATGAATCCATAGCTGTCCTGGGACATGTGTATCCCGAGGGCTGCAGGCTGGACATGTTTTTAGGGAATGGCAGTCCTGTCCATTGGTGGGTGGTCTGTGGATTCAAGCTCAGGCTTTATTACAATACGGTAAGAGTTGGGGATGGGCTCCCTGTTAGCATCACATTCCAGAGAAATAATTTATACTGTTCTGAATTCATGATGGTAGGGAGGTCGCTGATCTGAAAAACCTTATGACAGGGGCTTTTGTCAAATGGAATGGTCAACCTAGGGTCATGATACTGGTCTCTGGTTTTGGGTGTCCTTCTAGCCCATATGTTACTTTTGGACAAAATATAGGAAGGAACCATTCCTTCTGATTCCTCTTCCTGAAGTGCTTGTCTGGGCAAAGAGAACCTGGATTGAATTTCTGCTTCATTGTCCAGTTGGCCCTGGACTCTCCTGTGTCACCTCACACAGTCCTGTGAAGAACCCAGCCTGGGCTGACCTCTGGCTGTGGTCCAGGTTTTGGTCTTGTTATGGTAAAACCAAGAGACCAGAATTCAGAGAGCAGCCTTCCCTTCCCCTGCCTCCCTGTTTATTGCTGTGTTTATGGAGCTGCCCTAGTCCTTGGCTCTGGTATGGTGTTTACTTGGCCCGCATACTTGAATATTGGTTCAGCTTTGTTCAAGATCTGTGAATTGGGCTGGTGTGGTGGTTTGAATGTAATTGGTCCCCATAAGCTCACAGGGGTGGCACTATTAGGACATGTGGCTTTGTTGGAAGACATGTATCACTGTGGGGGCAGGCTTTGAGGTATCCTGTGTTCAAAATACCACCCAGTGTTACAGTTAATTCCCTGTTGCCTGTAAGATGCAGGATTCTCAGCTACCTGTCCAGCACCATGTCTGCCTGCATGCTGCCATGCCCACCGTGATGACAATGGACCGAAATGCTGAACTCTAAGCGAGCCACCACAGTGAGATGTTGTCCTTTTTAAAAAATATTTATTTATTTTTAAATATTTATTTATTTATTATGGATACAATATTCTGTCTGTGTGTATGCCTGACCTTATTACAGATGGCTGTGAGCCACCATGTGGTTGCTGGGAATTGAACTCAGGACCTTTGGAAGAGCAGGCAATGCTCTTAACCTCTGAGCCATCTCTCCAGCCCGATGTTGTCCTTTTTTATAAGAGTTGCGTGGTCATGATGTCTCCTCACAGCAATAGAAACCCTACCTCAGACATCTGGGGAGATCCATCAGTTGGTCAAGTGCTTGAGTACCTGAGTTTGAACCTCAGAACCTATGTCAAAAAGCAGAGCTTGGTGGTGTGTCCTTATCCCAGTCACAGGGAGGTAGAGACAGGTGGATCCTTAGACTTCTTGGCCAGTCAGCCTAATGAGAAAAAAAAGGCCATGTTAAGGCACCTGCTGCCAGGCCTGACAGTTTCACTTTGATCTCTGAGACTCACATGATGGAATAAAGGAACTGTTCCCCAAAATTGTCCCTTGGCCATCATTGAGAAGCTGTGGTGCTACGGCGTGTGTTGCACCTCTTCCCACAGGCTAAATAAATGTGGAAAGAATTGCCATTCTTAGAGGAAAAGCAAAAGCAGGATGGATATCTCCAAAAACGTGAGGTCGACCTCTGACCTCCATATGCATGCATATTTGTATGTGTGCACCCTCCCCAACATGTGTATACACACACACACACACACACACACACACATCTGTAAATGAACAGTTAAGACTGTGCTACGCTAGCTGAGGCTGGATCTTTGCCCCAAGAACACCTGTGATTTCCAAGGAGGCTGACAGGGACCTCCAGCCAGGTTTAAGGGCTTAATGGCTCAGCCACCCAAGAGGTTGTCTAGAAGTATCAGTAATTTTCCAAGGCTAATTTGAAGGGGGCGGAGGTGAATGAACCCTTTCCTGCCTGGATAGCAGGCGCCTGGAGGATGCTTTTAATTGTCCCAAAGTGCCTTTGGCTTGGCAAGACGTGTCCCTGGCTCTACCCTTGGGGCCTGCCACCCCAAGCCTCCAGGACATTGCTGGCTGTGACAGGTGATGTTGTCATCTTGGCGAGTGATCTTTGCTCCTCATTAGTAGGCTGGTTCATTAGTGATGTGTGGTTTCTCAGTGTCTCTGATTTATCATCACTGGGACCAGGGACAGGTAAGAAAATTAAAAGGCGTTGTGTTCTTTGTAGCATGTGAATTGGAGTCTGGGAGATGCGTAGGATAATTAATATTAGGAATGGCTCATATTGAGATGGCTTTGCCTCAAAGAGCTGGCTTGAAGATCCATCGAAGATACTTTTTGCCTTCTCTGCTGCCCCGCTTCCTTCTTGCCTTGCTGTATAGTTCATTTGACTTTGTGGAGACAAGCTGTAATAACTGGACACATCCCTCGGGAGACTCTTGTATCTTGAGCCAAGCCACACCCTCCCAACTCCTCCACAGAACTTCGTGCCTCAGCGGTCAGCTGCCGTTAACACCTGCAGATCGATGTCTCTCTACCTTCTCTCTGGATTGCCAGTCTTTTGGGAGACTGGGCATTAGAAAAGCAATTGCTTCCTGGGCCTCACATCCCTAACTCTGTCTTTAGTGTTAGACAAGAAACAAATAAAATGATCCCTGTAAAAGAAGTCAGCGGTTTATTTCACAGTAGAGTTAGCGGGGGTGGGGGTGGGGATGGGGGTGGGGGTAGGGGTGGTGAGAATATAGATTCTCTGAGGTGTTCAGAGTGACTGATTTACATCCATGTTCACAAGATGCCTTTTCCCCAGCTTTCCCGCAAGACCGATCTATTCCTCCACCAAAAATAAATATTGTGATGTATATTAGGCATCCTTTGCTCAGAAGGTCTTATATCTTTTCTCTTATTGGAAAAAATAAATCAGGCTTGTAGATGCCAAAGCCTGGTACAGGGAAGCTGCTTGGTAATCTTGGTGGGCACCAGTCCTTGAGAGTACTGGCGCCCAAGCTTGGGGACATCACCAGTTGGCAGCGGGGTGGGGGGTGGGGAGGTGGGGGGTGGGCAGTTGGTACTCAGGAGCTTTAGGAAACTCTTTCCTGTCTTGTGTCCATTGGCAACATGGGCATCCGCTTAGCCGTGGATTGAGGAACTTGGGATTCAGGACAGTGGTTGCCCTGAGTGAAATCATGGCTGTTTATCACATGTCTTGAGGACAGGAACTCCATACGGAATATATCCGAGTGTCACAAGCCAGGAATGACTGTTATTACAGCTTGTTGTACCCGCATTTCAGAAACACCAGGCTCAATCAGAGAGTAATGGCTTCTGCTTTCCCACCAGCTTCAGGCAGAGGTTTGATACACAAATGTTTGCTTAACTGGGAGAAAAACAATACATTTTTCTTGGCTCCGCGTTTCCAAGGCTGGTAATGGAGATGCCTCAAAGAATTTTGACAGCCAGAGGACCCTAGTCTCAACTTCCTTTTTTCTCCTCCACGTCTCATCTCTTTGGAGTTAGTCCCAGCTCAGGCGTAGATCTTACCCCCACCCCCACCCCCAGACCCGGTTTCTCTCTTTAGCCCTGACTGTCCTAGAACTTGTTTTGTTAGACATGGCTAGTTTCGAAGTCACAGAGATCCGCCTACCTCTGCTTCCTCTGGGATTAAAGGCGTGCGCCACCAGCGCCAGGTCTCTTTCTCCTAACACAGTCTGTGCGCCACCAGCGCCAGGTCTCTTTCTCCTAACAGTCTGTGCAGGCGAGAGTGTGCTCATCATGCTCATCAGCCTTATTTTGTCATCCAAGCCTTTCAAGGGAGACACAGCCACAGGCTTCGGTGTCCTCGCTCAGCTACAGGCGTATGCTGGCCTCCCCCAAGGTTTGTTTTCTAAGATTTGGGTTGAGAAACCCCAGATCTGGGAGACCGGTGTCCAGCACAGCTCTTCCTCACACTGGGGTCTGGCTGTCTCTCACCTCAGCACGGTTCTTTTTTGTTTTGTTGTTTTGTTTTTTGAGGCAGGGTTTCTCTGTGTAACAGCTCTGGCTGTTCTGGAGCTCACTTTGTAAACCAGGCTGGCCTTGAACTCACGGAGAGAGATCTATCTGCCACTACCTCCCAAGTGCTAGGATTAAAGGCCTGCGCTACCACTGTTTAGCAGCAGTGACTTCTTTAACTGGAACTGAAAGCTTCAGTGGCTAGCCACAGGATTTAGTACTGTCTGTGGAAACTTTTGCAAATTTGTGGCTTTTTCCCCCTTCAAGATTGTGTGTGTGTGTGTGTGCACACGCATGCATGAATTTATGTGCATACATGTGTCCTTGGTAGGGCACTGGATCCCCTGGAACTGAAGTAACAGGTGATTGTGAGCTGCCTGATGTGGGTGCTGGAAACCAAACTTGGATCATCTGCAAGAGCAGCCAGTGCTCTTAACCTCTCAGCTTCTCTCCAGCACCAACTCTGGTATTTTGACTAGAGCCTTCCTGGGTATATGAATAACAATCGAGCTTTTGTTCGGCACATTCTGGGTCAGCCCCTTTCCTGGTGAGCCTTCATTAATTAGCTGCCATTTGTAGTCAACAACTAACAGGGGATTGTTTTCCTCCCTCCTCACCTTTTTTACCTAGGACATTTTCTGTAGCATCCCACCAAACACAAGTCTTTCTTGGCGACTCTTGGTTTTCATACACATTGCTATGCATCGTAACCATCTGCCCAAGGGTCCAGGACTGTCACCTGTCCTCTCTGGTCTTGCCTATTCTCTTCTTTTCCACAGCTTTGTGGTGTAGGCGTTGTTTAGTTAAGTACAGTTACCTACTACAGCTCCTTTTTGGGGGAAGAGGTTGAGACAGGGTTTCTCTGTGCAGCCCTGGCTGTCCTGGAACTCACTCTGTAGACCAGGCTGGCTTTGAACTCAGAGGTCCTCCTGCCTATGCCTCACAAGTGCTGGGATCAAAGATGTGTGCCACCAGGACTGGAGAGATGGCTCAGAGATTAAGAGGACTGGTGCTCTTCCAGAGGTCCTGAGTTCAATTCCCAGAAACCACATGGTGGCTCACAGCCATCAATAATGAGATCTGGTACCCTCCTCTGGCCTACAGTGCAGACATACAGGCAGCCAGAACACTGTCATAGTAACTATCTAGATCTTGCCCACTGTGGGTGCATTTTTGGTTTTTTGAGACAGGGTTTTTCTGAGTAGCTTCGGAGCCTGACCTGGAACTTGCTCTGTAGACTAGGCTGGCCTCGAACTCACAGAGATCCGCCTGCCTCTGCCTCCTGAGTGCTGGGATTAAAGGTGTGCGCCACCATCGCCCAGCAACACATTGCCTTATTCTTCTCAAGGAAAAAAAGAACAAAGAAAAAAAAGGACATCTCATGATGTCAGACATTGGTTTATTTATTTATTTTATAAGTATAAAGGACTATGTTTTTTTTAAAGTTGTATTTATTTATTATGTATACAGTGTTCTGTCTACATGTATGCCTGAACACTTGAAAAGGGCACCAGATCTCATTACAGATGGTTGTGAGCCACCATGTGGTTGCTGAGAATTGAACTCAGGACCTCTGGAAGAACAGTCATTGCTCTTAACCTCTGAGTCATCTCTCCAGCCTAGACATAGGTTTCTTGATAAATGTGTTTTATCAGGCCAAAGAAATTCCCACAGTATTCCTAGTGTGCTGAGACGGTTTCTGTATGTTTGTGTGCACGTCTGTGTGCCTGTGGAGGCCAGAGGTCAATCTTGGGTGTGATCGCTTGGGTTCTGTGCTCTGTTCTTTGGAGATAGTCTATCACTGGCCTGGAACCCGCCAAGTAGGCTGTGCTGTCTGGGTAGTGAGCCTGGGGGGTCCACCTGAGGCTACTTCCCTGGAGTTGGGGTTACAAGTGTGTGCCCCACTGTGCTTGGCTGTGCATACTTGGCTTCTGGGGATGGACCGAGCCACTGTCCTGGTGCCCTTGGGACAGAATGCTGTCAGATATCCTTCCTGAATCTATGGAGATGGTGACACTGCTTTCCTCTTTAATCCTGTCACTGTGGTGAAGCAGGGTGATCTAAAAGGTGTTTTAAGCCAGTACACTTGA
Source organism: Arvicola amphibius (assembly GCF_903992535.2). NCBI lineage: Eukaryota > Metazoa > Chordata > Mammalia > Rodentia > Cricetidae > Arvicola > Arvicola amphibius. Next base: position 17,961,473 of record NC_052052.2, read on the forward strand.
TGTCCCTATACTTTGAAGTGTCCATAGTTTTATGGTAAAAAATCCTTATCTATTTCTTGGTGTCAACATTGTGGCAGCCTCATAGATGGCTTCTCTCCTCTTTGCATCCAGAAAGAACTGTGTGTTGTGTGTACACTTTTTTTATGGGTCTCATGTAACCCAGGTTGGTGTTGAACTCACAGGGAGTTGAGGAACCTGAGGATGACCTTGAACTTCTGATCCTCCTGGCCCCACCTCCCAAGTGGAGGGATTACAGATCACAGGCGTGTATGAGTGCAACACCACACACGCTGTTTTTTTATCTAATATTTCCCCCCTTTCAGTGCTGAACATCAAATCCAGGGCCTTGCCTGTGCTAGACAAGTGTTTCAGTATGAGCTGTATTCCTACCCCCGAGAAAATTTGGGTTTTAATGTTGTTCGTATCTTCAGTTTTGATAGAATTCACTGGTAAAGCTGCTGGGATGCTAGGTCGGCATAACTTCGTCAGGAGGGCTGGAGAAATGGCCCAGTGGTTAAGAATACGGTCTGCTCTTCCAGTGGACCCAAGTTCAGTTCCCAGCCCCATGTCAGGAGGTTCATAACAGTCTGTAACTCCTGCTCCAGGGGTTCCCCTGCCTCCTGTTGGCCACCCTGGGCACTTGCACTCACCTGCACAGATACACACACACACACACACACACACACACACACACACGCACGCACGCACAGAACTAAAATAAGTCTTAAAAATTATGACTTTGGTCATAAGGCAGTCATAAAGTGAGTCGGAATTTCTTCTTGTGTCAGCTTTACTGATTTTTCAGAAATTTGTCTAGCACATACAAGTTGTTTGTAGACTCAAATTCTTCACACAAGTCTCAGTTTCTTCTAATGTTTTGAGGATTCTTCTGTGCTCTTTCTTTCCTGAAATTGACAGTCTCTTTCTGTTGAGTTTTTTTTTTTTTTTTTTTTTTTTTGGTTTCTTTTTTCAAGACAGGGTGTGTAACAGCCTTGACTGTCCTGGAACCCACTCTAGATCAGACTGGACTCAAAGAGATCTGTCTGCCTCTGCCTCCCGAGTGCTAGGATTAAAGGTGTGCATCACCACCGCCCGGCAGTTTCTTGACTTTATTGATGTTTTCTAAAAATCAGAGTCTAATATTTTCTTTGCGTGCATGTGGTATATGCATGTATATAGAGTTCTGTACACAGGTGTGCTCACCTGTGCATGCATGTGTGGAGGTCAGAGTCAGAGACTCCCATCCCAGGGTCTCTAGCCCTGGCTGTCCTGGAATTTGCTCTGTAGACCAGGCTGACCTCTAACTCAGGGATCCATCTGCCTCTGCCTCCTGAGTGCTGGGATTAAAGGTGTGTGCCACCACGCCCAGTCCTTGCACATCACTGAACCTGGAACTCACCAAGTTGGCTAGACTGACTGATCAGAAAGAGCCTGGTCTTCTGCCTCTTCAGATCTGGGGTTACAGGTGTGTATGTGTGTGTTACACCCAGCCTTCCTCTCTACATGGGTGCCAGGGATCCAAACTCAGCTTTTCACACTTGTACATTGCCCACTGAGATAAATATTTTCTACTATCTACTTAAATTGTTTCTATTTTTGCATCATGTTTTATCTTAGTTATTTGTTGGGTCACTGTTGCTGTGATGAAAGACTATGACCAAAGCAAGTTGGGGAGGAGAGGGCTTATTTGACCGACACTTCCACATCTAAGGAAGTCAGACGAACTCAAACAGGGCAGGAACCTGGAGGCAGGAGCTAATACAGAGGCCCTGGAGGGGTGCTGCTTACCGGTGTACTACTCAAGGCTTGCTCAGCCTGCCTTCTTTTATTTTATTCTATTTATTATGTATTCAGTGTTCTGTATGCATGTATCCCTGCAGACTAGAAGAGGGCACCAGACCTCATTACAGATGGTTGTGAGCCACCATGTGGTTGCTGGGAATTGAACTCAGGACCTCTGGAAGAGCAGCTAATGCTCTTAACCTCTAAGCCATCTCTCCAGCCCTCAGCCTGGTTTCTTATAGAACCCAGGACCATTAGCTCAGAAATGGCCCCACCCAGAAGAACTTGGGCCCTCTCCAATCAATTACTAATTAAGAAAACTGCAGGCTTGCCTATAGCCTGATCTTATGGAGGCATTTTCTCAGTTGAGGCTCCTTCCTCTGATGACTCCAGTTTGTACCAAACTGACATAAAACTAGCCGGTATATATATGTACATTTAATATTGTATCTTGATGTGGGGTTCCACTTTGTATGCTGTGAATATGTTTTATCACCATTGGTTAATAAAGAAGCTGTTTTGGCCCAATGGCAGCACATAATAGAGCAAAGCGGGAATTCCAAGCAGAGATAGAGGAGAAAAGAAGGCAGAGTCAGGGAGATGCTATGTAGCTGCCAAAGGATACAGACACCCCAGAACCTTACTGGTAAACCAGGAGCCTTGTGGTAAAATATAAAATAATAGGCATGGGTCAATTTGAGATGTAAGAGTTAGTTAATTTAGAAGCTTAAGCTATTGGCCAAGCAGTGTTGTAATTAATATAGTTTCTGTGTAATTATTTCGGGTCTGGGCAGCTGGGAACAAACAAGCAATCTCTCACCACAGCATCTTCTTGATGAATCGACTGTCCTTTGTTTATTTTGTGTGCATGTATGCCACATGTGAACAGCTGCGGTAGTCAGCCCTCTCCTTCCACGGTGTGGCATCTCGGGTGTTGAACTCTGCCGACGACAGCTTCTTTCAGTTTTTGATGATCTAATAACGTTTTCAATTCATTTTATTTTGGGATTTTGCTCATTCATTCATTCTAAAAAAACATTTATTTCTATGTGGACGAGTGTTTTTGCCTGACTAGATAGATGTCTTATTGCATGTCTCTGCCCCACATGTGTTCCTGCACCTGCCGAGGCCTGAGGAGGGTGTCAGTTCCCTGGAACTGGAGTTATAGGGGGTTGGGAGTGGATGTGTGGGTGCTGGGACTGAAACCTAGGCTTCCGGGAGAGCAGTCTGCTTCTAACTTCTAACAGTTTTCCAGACCTTCATTTGTATTTTTCAAGTCAAGGTCTTTGCTAACCAGCCCAGGTTGGCCTGGAACGCACAGAACTGGGCCTATCTCTGCCTCCTGAGCACTGGGATTAAAGGTGGGCTCAAGCCTGGCTTTCTTGGGGGCTGTTCATCTTATTTCATGGTTTGATATTTTTCTACCAACTTGGAAAAATAAAAAGCTTACATGTCTTGAGATACATTTGTTTTCCATCCAGTTTGTGTACTTTTCCTTTAGAAGTCTAGTGACATGTAACTTAGATTGCTTGACGCTGCCCTAGAGGTCTGTTTTCAGCCTCTCTCAACTTCAGTGTTTGTCATTTGGCTAAGTCTGTTTTCAAGTTCATTGAACTTTTCTTCTGTTGTGTGTAGCTTGTTGTTCTATATCTAACAGGTAGGTTTTTTTTTTTGTTTTTGTTTTTCGAGACAGGGTTTCTCTGCAGCTTTAGAGCCTGTCCTGGAACTAGCTCTTGTAGACCAGGCTGGTCTCAAACTCACAGAGATCCGCCTGCCTCTGCCTCCCAAGTGCTGGGATTAAAGGCGTGCGCCACCACTGCCCGGCTAACAGGTAGGTTTTAAAACTTGGAATAATTTTACATCTCTAATTTCTGTTTGTAAAGGTTTTTGTTTCCCAGGTGTTTGCTCATTGTATGTTTTCCTTTACATACAAAGTGTATCTTTATAATAGCTCTTTTTTTTTTTAAAAAAAAAAAAGTGTGTGTTTTTTCCTTCTAACCTTTGCAGTTAGAGTTTTCCTGTCCTGACCACCCGTTCTCCCTCCCGGTAGCTGCTTCCAAATTACCACACGGAGGCTTAATATTATTTATAAATGCTCAGCCAATAGCTCGGGCTTATTACTAACTAGCTCTTATATTTTAAGTTAACCCAGTTCCTTATTTACGCCCTGCCACATGGTGGTACACTTATTAGAATGCCATGTTCATCTCCCGCTCCCTCTGCATCTGACTGGTGACTCCTAACTCCACCCTTCTCCTTCCCAGCATTCTCAGTTTGGCTTTCCCATCTAACTTTATCCTGTTCAGCTGCTGGCCAGTCAGCTTCTTTATTAAACCAATGACAGCGACAAATCTTCACAGTGTACAAAAAGACTATTCCACAGCATGCCTTCTTGTCCTCACCTACCCTGGCTCTGAATCTCCTGGTTATGGGTCACCCAGTGTCCTCCAGTTCCTCTGTCCAGCTATTTGTGACTCTGTATTAAACATCGTGGCTGCTGCTTTCCTTGAGATTCTAACTTCACCTGCTTTTGGTTCCCCTCCCCCTTCCTGCTAGCATCCCTTCCTGTCTTCTGATGCTATTCCCTACTTCCCAGGTTTGTCATTTTCTAACCTGGGGTTGGCTAGTGAACTATTTAATCTAGCTAGTTACCCTGATAGATAAGCGCCAGCAGGCAGTCCTCTGATGACTCCCGAATCAAGGACAGTTCGTAGCACACTGTGGTATTTAAAGCACCTTACTGATTGATTGATTGATTTTTTTTTTGGTGATATGATTTTTCTGTTGAAACTATGAGTGAACAGCAATGGAGTTCCAGGAAGGGCTCCTGGCTTCTGACTGATCACATCCTAAATTATTTGTGCATTTTTTATTCATTTCTTCTTTGTGTTTGGAGATAGATGTGTTAGTGGCCCATGGTGTTCTCGCCGACATTACTGTGGTTGCCTCTCAGGGTCTCATAAACAGTCAAGTACTTTCTTGGGCTCCTTACCCTAAGCACAATGACTACCTTTGAGACTTGGTTTATAAATCTCCACATTAAAAAAGAAAGAGAGGAAGAGAAGGTGGGAGGAAGAGAGGGAGGGAGAGAAGGAAGGAAGGAAGGAAAGAAAGTTCATATAAGCTCAGTTGCTGAGTTACTGAGGGATTTCCATGGTGTGTTCTCAGAAGTTCCAGCTGAAGTAGATATCATCCATCTTAGGGTTTCTACTGCTACAATAAAACACTGACCAAAGGGGCAGAGAGTGTTCATTAGAGCTCACAACTCTCAGGTCACACTCCACCACTGAGCGAAGGCAGGGCAGGAACCTGGAGGCAGGAACTGAAGCAGACAGACCATGGAGGAGTGCTGCTTATTGGCTTGCTCCTCATGGCTGGCTCAGCCGGCTTCCTTATATGCACTTGTGCAGGGGTAGCACTACCCACAATTCACTGGGCCCTTCCACATCATTAGCCACTTGCCTTCAGAATAGTATTATGGAAACAGTTTCACAATGGTGGCTCTAGCTTGTATCAAGTTGGTACAAATGTAGCCAGGACTGTATATCCTGCCCAACCTGCCTTTAATTTTATTTGTCTCTTTGGGGGAGGGGAAGGTGTTGAGTCTGAGCTCCAAATCTCTTGTTGAAGAGCTCTTTCCTCTGCCACATTCCTGGTATGGGCTTTTCGGAAGCTAAACCTGGACCTTGCTGGTAAGTGCTACTTTCCAGGAAGGCATTCCAGCCCTTGTTATGTTTTCCTGTGTGTTTGTGTGTGTGCTCTTGACCTAAATCACAATCCTCCATCCCTCTGGCTATCCACTAGCCGTCCCCTATGAGTGTCCCTTGCCTTAGAGACCTCTGGAGTGGCCTTGGGTTTTAATGATAAGAATCAGTGGGAAATGAAGGCTTTCATTCCTTCCTTTCAGAAGTACACCTTTTTAAAAATAGCAAGTAAAATATAATCGATTTTGCTACTTCACTGTGCAAGGAAACTCTTTATAAAAGAGACACGTTCCTGTTTTGGCAGGAAAACAGCATCTCAGTCTGGAGATTCCAGCAGCTTGCAGCATTGGCAAGACTGTAGTTGGGAGTGGGTGGGGCACGCAGTGCTCTCTGGCCTCCCAGACTGTAGTTGGGAGTGGGTAGGGCGTGCAGTGCTCTCTGGGTTCACAGACTGTAGTTGGGAGTGGGTGGGGCATGCAGTGCTCTCTGGGCTCCCAGACTGCAGTTGGGAATGGGTGGGGCACCCAGGGCTCTCTGGGTGGCATTGTGTAGGAACCTCCCCATAGCCATGTCTTGTTATTCTTCTAGTAGTCTATCAGAGTGGCATCCACCCAGAGTGGACAGAGGTGTGTGTTGTAGGTTTCCTATGTCTTACATTGTGGGGTTCCCTGTGCTCAGTGGAGAGTGTTTTTAGGCTTGGTGTCAGGGGAAGGAACAGGAGTACAGTCCTCTTCCAGGAACTTGAGGTCTACTTGAATGTAAGACAAAGAAGGATGCTGAGAGCCGGTGAGTTGGCTAAGTTCCTCTCTCTACAGAAGCCCGATCCCACTGCAGGAGAGGCTGACTCCTAAGGGTTGTCTTCTGACCTCCACGTGTGCACCTCTGTGCTTGTGAACATGTGCATGCACACACACACACACACACACACACACGCAGAGATATGATAACAATAAATTTTAAATTCATTATACAATAATAATAAATTTTAAATAATAAATTTTAAAAAGAGAGTTTTGACTTAATGCCACCCACACGTGTAGGAATCCTCAGGGCAGGGGTGGAGCTGTTAAGAGCACTGGCTGCTCTTTCAGGGTACCTGGGTTGAATTCCCAGCACATAAAAATAAAATTAAACTTAGTGATGGTGACACACGCCTTTAATCCCAGCCCTTAGGAGGCAGAGGCAGGCAGTCTCTGAGTACAAGTTCAGCCTGGTCTACAGAGTAAGTTCCAGGACAGCCAGGCTACACAGAGGAACCCTGTTTCTAAAAATAAAACCACAGCAGCAACAAAAATAATTAAAAATTAAATTAAATTAGGAATAAAAATATTCTTTCAGTGGTCTGCAGACTGAATGATACTAATCCTAGAACAATCAGGTCATAGATCCCCTGTCTGTGGTGTTTATAGCAGAGCCCTGGCGTCCCATTAGGAGTTGAGCTGATCCATCCAACAGACTGCGATATTTAGAGCAAGGACTATAATCCTGGCTCACCCTTGACAGAACCCCAAGAGGAAAGTGACCGCAGGCCACAGGCCAATAGGTTTTCGTTGTGTTCTGTGGACTGAGACATTGCCTTCTGGCTTCGAGGTTGACATTCTCATGACATCACTCCAAAGCCACCGTGCTCATTTCAGGAGGCGAGTTTCCGCTTTGGGACGGGACATGGTACAAATGTCATATTCTTAGGTATTCAAAAGAATTAGTCGTCTGCGGCTTCTGGCTTTTATTGCCTTCTAGAATCTCATGTAGGCTTTTAGTAAATGCTACCGCCACTTCCTTTTATGAAATCAGAGAGGCAGACTTAATTGGTCTGGGTGTAGCGCGAGCCGCTGGACCTCTGGACACTTCTTAGGTGGGTCTGAGGTACACCAGGCATCCCTGTTCTGAGTTTGTTTGCACTCCAGGCTCTCTCTCCTTTTGAAGTAGAGTTCTCTGTTCCTTATTTAAGGGAGTTGCTGGAAATTGTCTAATATGTAAAACTCACACTGGGATTGGATGAGGGAAAAGCTGGGGCAAAGACTCCGTTAAAGCCAAATTTTCCTGAGCCGAGAGTACATGCTGTTCCCTTGATCTCGCGGATTCATTAAAACTTTAAGAAAAAGGTTGAAAATACAGACACTTTCATGGAGTCTCGTTTGCACAGTGGGCTTAAAGGAAGGGCAAAGGCGAGCCCCTGGCTTCACAGAGCTTTATAGAATAATATTGTCACAGGCTCAGGTCACTTCCTCGCACAAACAGATGCCCAGAGGCAGAGAAGCATTGCTTAGCTGTCTAAATATTTGCCTGTCCCACCTAAATCTTTGTGTGTGGGGGAGCGGACAGGCTAAACCGCTGAGAGGAAAATATTTGCTCGTCCAGGAGTAGTGCTCACAGCGGGGGCCATTGCCTGCCTTCCTGCTGTGCCTCTGATGCTTTCTGACTGGCAAGAACGGTCTTTGCACACTGCATCTTGGCTTCTGGGTAGCCTGTGGTCGGCAGGGCAGCTTGCTGTCTATAAAATTCAGTAACTGATGAAATGCAGGAGAAAGGGACACTTAAGATTGGAAGCCACCTCCTGTCCTGCTGTTACCTCATTTTTGCCATGCTGGGTGTGACCTACCCTGAGCACTAGTGACCTTGGCTGTTGAGGCTACCTGTGGTGTAAGCCACCGGGGACTGATTGAGAATATTCTACCACCGGGCTGGGCAGTGGTGCTTGCTGCTATGCCTGACCACCTGAGTTCGATCCCAGGGGCCCAAATGGAGTCAGGAGAGACCCCAACTCCCACGAGTTGTCATGGCACAAAGGACTCCATCTACTTCTTTTCAAATAAACTTGGTGAGAAATAATTTAAAACAGAGAATGTACTGTTGCTTTCTGGAAGCATTCTCTCCAGGGCATCAGGATGGCAGCTTACATATCTCCATGTTTGTGTAAGAAATCTGTGAATTCTCAACCTCCAGCCAACTTGCAATCTTTCTTCATTCTCTCCCTACTATTTATTTCTAGCAAATTCCTTGGCGGATGCTGCATCTAAAAACACATCTCATTTGTCCCTTCCTGATTTCCTTCCAGCTTGGAGGGATGGACATTCAGCTAAGAAGCAGCAGTGGAGAGTCAGGCTTCGGAGGAGAAGTCTCTGTTGTTAAAGCTCGCATTAAGCCCTGCTTACTCAGGGGCTGCTGGCTGCAGGAAGCGGTGATGGGCGTCTTGGCAGATGGCCGTGCCTGTGGTTTCCTGGAGGCCTATGTGGAAGACGATTGTTTGTATATTGGTTTTCATTTATGTGTTGGTCTTATTTTCATCTTCCCGAGGTACCCAGATGCTATAGTGATAGATTGATTGGAAACGACTCATTTGTCAGGGTTCCGTGGGGGACGCAGGCTCCTTGCTCATGTGCAGTGGAGTCTGAAATGTTTAATTAGATGCTGAAGCTTTTCTGCCTGGGTCCGTCGCCACCAGTTCTCCCAGGTGGGTGCAATTCCTTAAGTGAGAGAGGGACTGGGGGCCTTCTAGGCTCAGCCTGCTCTCCCCTCGCCCCTTCATTCTGTCCTTTGAAATGCCGCTGTTTGTGCGTTTTCCCCCCTCTATCACAGTTACCCTAAAAACTGCCCTCCTATGGCTGCTGGGATTTGCAGAGCTGCTCTGTGTTGCCAAGCAGGTCAGCCCCAGACCTTTTCTGGATGGATGTGCTTGAGCTAAAGGTGAAAGGAATGTTAGCTGCCTTCCGTTCCGTTCCTTCCCTTCTGCTTCAACTTTTCCTGGGGACTGACCTCATTCAGCCCCAGGCGTGAAGCGGGAAGGTATGGTTTCACCTCCACCGTGTGGAACATGTAGGTTGTGTGCAGCCGCAGGCATACAGGGGTAGCCCCGTGGAGGAGGTTCCTTATGTGCTTATGCAGAGGACGGGCAAGCTGAGGGCTGAGGGAGAGAGTGACATCTGGGGCAGTATGAGTGGTGCTGGTAGAGTTGAGGCTGGGGTTGGTAGATTGTGGAGAGGTTGGTAGGTGTGACTGTGTGTGGGGGGTGATATTTGGTATGACCAAGGTGTCTGCCTGCTGAAGAGCCATGAGACTAATTCTAGACACACTAAATGTGAGAGGCTTGTGAAATGGAAGCAGCCATTTCTGCGGGGTGGCTGGAGGCAGGGCTTTGGAATCAGTTGCAGTGAGGTTGCTGGAGTCATTGTCAGGGGTTAAAGGCCTCCCTGCAAAGACCCCGGAGGAGTGCCTGAACAGAAAGGCAGGGCCAACGCTTTTGGAAGCTCCAAGATTTAGAAGAAGAGTCAGTGGCTGGAGAAATGGCTTAGAAGGTGAGATCCCTGGCTGCTCAGCTGAGGACTGGAGTTCCGTTCCCAGTACCCATGTTGTGGAGCGCACAAACATGTCACTCCAGCTCAGGAGATTTAAGGCCTTCTCCTGACCTCCACAGCTATCTGCACACATATGGCACACACACACACACACACACACACACACACACACACACACACACACGGCACACACACATATAGAGCACACACGGCACACACATATGGTACACACATATGGCACACACACATATGACACACATACATATGGCATACACACACGGCACGCACACACACATGCAGACACTCTCATAAATAAAAGTTTAAAAATCTTAAAAGAGAGTGGAGCCATGGGTTTTCCTCAGTTCAGCCTTGGTTTGCCTTGGTCCTTCCATCTCACCTCTCTCCTGGCTAACTGAAGATAGTCCTCTAGTGATATTTTGTTTGTGTTTTCACAAATAAAGTTTACCTGAAGATCAGAGTGAAGAGCTAAGCCACTAGAGGCCAGGGAGTGGTGGCACACACCTTAAATCCCAGGACTCAGAAGGCAGAGGCAGAAGGATCTCTGTGACTTCAAGGCCACCCTGGGCTACACAAGACTGAATCTGTCTAAAAGAGAAACAGAACTCACACAAAGGTGATCCCAGCATTTGGAATCACACGCCTTTGATCCCAGCACTATGGAGGTGGAGACAGGAGAGATATGGCTGAGCAGAGAGGACTATAAGGTGGGAGGAGGCAGGAGCTCAGGGCAGTCAGAGGATGAGGTCTGAGGACAGGATTGCCCCTTTGATCTGAGCGTTGGTAGAAGTAAAAGGTCTCTCTAGTGGCTGGCTGCTCTGCTTCTCTGATCTCTCAGCTTTTACCCCCTAATATCTGAATCCAGGATTTTATTAAGAGCAATTAGAATTTGTGCTACCTTCCTCTGTTGTCATCGAATCCATTCTTCCTTCCTAGCTCTCAAGGACTGAAACCATTTGCTGGCATGATGTCAGCTGAGAAGAGCTTGGAAGAACTGGGTGCCTGAGTTCTCTGTTTTGCAGCCTCCCACTGAGGACAGCCATGTGACCGTTCTGCTGGGCTGCTGCTGAGCCCACATGCACAGGCTGCTCCTTGTTTGTTTGTTTGATTTGGTTTTCTTTCTTTTTTTTTTTTTTTTTTTTTTTTTGGTTTTTCGAGACAGGGTTTCCCTGTAGTTTCTAGAGCCTGTCCTGGAACTAGCTCTTGTAGACCAGGCTGGCCTCGAACTCAGAGATCCGCCTGCCTCTGCCTCCCGAGTGCTGGGATTAAAGGCGTGCGCCACCACCGCCCGGCTGATTTGGTTTTCTTGAGACAAGGTCTCCTCCAACCCAACCCGACTTTGAACTAGCTATAAGGACAAGGCTGGCCTTGAACTCCTGATCCTCCTTGCAAGTGCTGGGGTTCCAAGCAACCATCACCACACTTGGTTGTGTGTGTGTGTGTGTGTGTGTGTGTCTGTCTGTCTGTCTGTCTATCTATCTATCTATCTATCTATCTATCTATCTATCTATCTATCTATCTATCTGTGATAGGGTCTTGCTATGTAACTATGTTGGCCTAGGATTCATGAGCCACCTGCCTTCTCTCCCACGTGTTGAAATTCCAGGTCTGTGTCACCATGCTTGCTTTCTGTGGATGAAAGTGCAGAGCCAGGCCTCCCCCTTTTTGGGAAATGGGGTGTGCATGTCTGTGGCCTGGTGACGCACAGGAGAAGGGAGGAAGCCATGTGTAGAGGGAGTGTGTAGCTTCCTCTTCATTTTGGTCCAGGAGAAGAGACCGTAAAAGAGCAAAGGCAAATCTCACAAGCTGGTGGTAGGCAAGGAGATTCCTTCCAACTCCTCCCAGTTGGTGTCCAGAGCTCCCCACTCACATGATGTGTGCTCTTAGACCCAGTGCCCCATCACAGAAGAGGCGTGCTTCCTGGATGCATCACCCAAAGGAGGTCTCCCTCCTTAGGCAGTTCACTGTCACAGGCTCCCCACTGCCGTACAGGTCCTCTGGCTTCCTGAGTCTGACCTGGGTGTGAAGACAGGTTCCTGGGTTGGGGGATGGCTGGGAAACGCAGCATCTCTGCTTCCACATACCCGTCTGGATACCATGTTCACGAAGTGTGTTTTTTCCGTCTCACCCAGATTCTGTCTTTAGCGGTTCAGACATCTTGAAGTCTGAATGCTAGCGCTAACCCTGCTGGCTCCCCTGGGTGCAGGGTGAGACCAGGCCAGCGTTAGTCAATTCCAGTTTATTACCGCAAAATGAGAAGTGACTTTATGATGGCCACGTGTTCCCCTCTGCTGGTGCTGGCTTGCTCAGGTCCCTCAGAAAGGCGTCCTCTTAGAGTCCACGCTGGTTAGGATCCTGGAGCCGTCTCACCAGCCAAGTTGAAAAGCCCACGACTTTTTGACTATACCCTTTGTTATTTCCATAGCTGCTAGATCCGGTCCTGAACACTCAGTGCCTACTGCACAGTCCCAGGCCGCTTGGAACCAACATGCCCTGCCTGTGGTCCCAGGCTTTGTAGACTCCAGACTTGCTTTAGTTGAGGCCTCACACGTGTCTGGATAGCACCAGGGGACTGCAGGCTGCTGAGTGGGTGCCTCGTGTGTGTATATATGTATGTGCATATGTGCTTGCCCGTGTAGGGGTGCATCTGCACACGTGTGTGTGTGTGGATTCATGCGTGTGAGTCAGAAGACAAACTTAGATGTCTGTCTTCATCTTCTAACTTTTTAAGACAGGGTTTCCTTACTGTTTTTTTGGGTTTTTTTTTTTTAGGCTATCTATGCCTAAAGTTTCTGCATGGCCCTCAAGTTTCTGGAGATTGTCCTGTCTCTGCCTGCTAGTCTCTGGTAGGAGTGCTGGGGTTACAGACTGTGGTGCGTTTGTCCGGCTTTTCTATAGCATTTGGGGGTTCAAACTCAGTTCTTTGTGCTTGCATAGAAAGCTCTTTTACCCACTAAGTCATCTTCCCACACCATCCCTGTAGCGAATTAGCTCGATATAGGAAATAACGAGGCCAGCTTAAGGATAACAATTATATTTTTAATGGTTATAATGGGAAACTCACGCCACAAGAATGGGGAGTCTGAATTCCTCTGTGTCTGCAGAGAGAGCACACACCTGATCCCTCTCAGTTTTTCTTGCTCTGTTCCAGGTAGCCACACCTTAACTGGGTGTGATTGGTTAACAGAGCTTCCCCATCACATCCCCTTTTTTGATTTGTTTGGTGACTCCTTTGGGACAGTAAAAACCAAGGTCTAGTTTTAATGAGGAGAAAGTAAAGATTGAAGAGGCTAGGAGGAGCTAGCAGGCACCTACACAAATCAGGACAAGGGAAGGACCCAGAAGTCTGAGGCCAGGACCTGTGAGGCTGAGGAAGGTGCTGCGTGGGGCTGTCCTCTCAGCTGTCACTTGACCAGCAGCTCCTGGGGAGACCTGGGATCATCAGGCCATCAGCAGTAGCCCTGGTTCAGTACAGCAGTGCCAGCTTGCGAGTCTGCTGGTGTTCCCAGGCCCGAGACACCGGGGGTACCTGATGGAGACCTCCTTCGGGGACTGTGAGCCCAGGCAACACCGTCCTAGAAACAGGGTTGGAATTCAGCCATGTGAGGGTTTTCAGACATCCTCTCTTCTCTGCCTCAACTTCATCCGGCTGTCAGGAAGTGTTTCCCCATTGTACAAATGGAGGCTTAGGAAGAACATGGGGTTGGTCACAGTGCCACCACGAGGGAGACAGAACCAGGGTACGGACCTGGGCTTCCTGGCTCCTGCAGTTCTTTCGTTATGCTCGTTCCCTGAGGTACTGCACAGGTCTGAGACCTGTGGTCATCTCTGCCTGCACTCTCTTTGTCAGAACAGAGGAAGGTCTTGGGCTCATGAGGAATCAGGAGCTGGGCCATGTCTGGTGCTGGAGCTGCCAACTTTCTCTCTCCCCAGGCTCTGGTCAGATGGGAGGTGAATCTGCTTTCCCTGGTCTGCTGAAGCCATCTTGACCCCTGGCTGTGCCCCCATCTGTCCTTCCCCTTTGTGGACAGCAGGCCTCCCAGAGAGATGAGCCCTGCTCTGAACTCTGCCCAAGATTCTTGAGTCCCGTGTGGACTCTGGTGAGGCATATCTAGCATCCCTGGCTTGGAGCAAATGGTAAACCCTACTTGAGGGCAGCATTCAATTATGAAATCTATTTCTCTAGCCACATTAAAAAAAAAGTCCCCTAATGTGCCTCTATGCATACACAAATCCAGTGACACATCACTAAATGTGTATGCGGTTGCCATGGAGACGTCTCTCTTCTAACATGGCATGCTAAGAGCACAGCGAAGGGGAAGTTTTCTTTATAAAGAGAAGCGGAGCAGAACTTGGTTAATTGTCATCACACTAATCCCCAAACTGTCAATCTTCCCTGACTACCTGTCTCCTCCCCGGCAGCAACTTTGCAGTAGAATCCAAATCAGCACACAGGGCTGGGTTCCCTCCTCCACTTCCCCCGAAATTTCACTAGTATCTGCTCCCCCACAACTCCCTGTGCCAAGCACATACTTGGAAGGAACCCAGATCTTGATTTGATTTTTACCTGGAGGCTCAGGAAGTATACCCCCGGGCACCTTCTAGCACTGGCCACTCAGGCCCTTGAGGCTCGAAAGGACCCTTGGCAACATTTCTTTGTAGGAAGTGCAGGCTGAGTAGGTAGGTCTCCTGCAGGCTCCTGTGATCGCCAATGGAGACCCTAGGCTTCAGTCTTTGGCATCACAACAAGCCTGTAGCATGGTGGCACAGGATGTGCCGATTTCATGGTACCTTTTGAATATCAGAAGTCTCAAGGTTTCTTTTTTTTTCAAGTAGTGTGTGAATCCACGGAATGTAGGGAAAGAGGAGAAGGCCCCCAGAGAGCTAAGTAGCCCCCACCTCCAGGTCTCTGGTCTTCCTGGCTTTCCTAGGATCTAACCCTGTGTTTTCACCTGTCGTTACTGGCTTAACTGATCCACTCTGTGTGCAAAGACGTCCTTGAAGTTCACTACCAATAACTTCTGTGGTTTGTACTGGTCGGTCTGTTGACTGGGACATTGAGCTACTACACTGGCCCCTATCTGGGTTTAGGGTGGAGTAGCTCTCATTACTGGTATGGAAGTTCAAGTTCAAGAGTCTTATTATTGGGTTTACAATCAAGAGCTTGTCTTAGGACTTGAGGCCACTTCACTGTGTTTTCCTTCCTGGCATCCGGGCTGGAGGATCTCTTGGCTGAGAATGACTGCTGGTTGCTTTCTGTAACAAGATTCTGCTAGGCTGGAAAGGCCCAGAATCAAGCAGGCCCTCTGACTTGCTTTCTCTGAGGTGATCATGAACTCTTCCATAGGCTCAGGGCAGTCAGGAAGCAACTTCAGGAGGTCACCTGTCTCTCCATGCAGAGGGGACAGTCTTGGTTGTCCTTCTCCTCTCAGAGAACAGACCTGGAGCTCACCAAGTAGCCTAGGCTGACGAGCCAGGAAGCCCCCTCAATCTGTCAATTTCGCCTTCCAAATTCTAGGATTACAAGTACGAGTAATCTGATTGTTTCTTGCTAAGAAACCTTTAGCTACTGATGGTCCAGTTCTGAGTTTGTGAAGGGGTTCATGACTGTAGTGTGCTTTCTTGTTGGGACTTCCAGCCCTCAAATAACGACATGGAGACTTATTAATTGAAAGCTTGACCTATAGCTTAGGCTTGTCCCCAACTAGCTCTTTTTTTTTTGGTTTTTCGAGACAGGGTTTCCCTGTAGTTTCTAGAGCCTGTCCTGGAACTAGCTCTTGTAGACCAGGCTGGCCTAGAACTCAGAGCCCAACTAGCTCTTATAGCTTAAATTAACCCATTTCTTTTAATCCACGTTCTATCACGTGGCGTTACCTCTCTTCCATCTTGTACCTCCTGTTTCCTTTCCCTTTCTCCTGGCTTCTCCCCTGGGCCTTGATTATCATAGCTTACTTCCTCTCTCTGCCTGGAAGTCCTGCCTATACCTCCTGCCTAGCTATTGGCCATTCAGCCCCTGTTAGATCAATCACAGAATATATCTTCACACAGTGTACAAATATCCCACAACATGTGACCTCAGATAAACCAAGACAAGAGACTTTGACTCTGGGCTCTCCAGCCCTGACAGAATCGACCCTCTAGCAAGAAGCTGGCCTCTAACAATGGTGTGCACTCATGTAGTGTGATACAATATGGAACTTGCCTCTCACACGCCACTTTCTCCCTTCCAGTTTTGGCTGATAAATCTTCCTGGCATGGATGTTTGAATGGCTGTTAGGAGAGCCACTGCCTCCCTTTCAGTCTTGGCTTGTACTAGTAAATATCAATTTAGTCCTTATAGAAGGAAAATAAAGGAGACTTGCTTGTCTCCTTAATCCACAAACCCTGTAATTCTCACCTGGAAAATCTGACTCTCCTATTTCAAATCGCTTTTAATGGCAAAGGCTGAAGGGGGCTTTATTGTTCTTACCTGAGCTTATATTTAAACTCCCTTCTTTCTCACTGGTGTGTTCAGTAAATAAGAAATTCCTCCCTGGAACACCAGAGGGGCCCGCTCAGGGGCGGTGGTGGGTGAGAAGAACTTGAAGCTGGGTACGGGAACGAGTCCCACCCTGTGGGGGCCCAGGAGGGATCCGCCAACTGCCAGGCAGGTGGTCTAGGAGAATTGGGCTCGGCTGTTGCTGAATTCAGAGATCCTTCCCATCATTGCTTCTGTCCCTGAGGGGAAGTGGACAGATGAGCCCTTGCTAGAGACTCTAGACAGGGACCAACTGAGGAGTGCAGAAAGACAGAAACCCAGTGAGATGTGGGGTGTTCTTAGCTCCGTGTGGCCCCATCCCTGAGCTCACCTCATCCCTAGGGTCTGGGGCAGTTGATCTTAGCCACTTGTTGCTCGGCAAAGGTTATGAGCCAGATGGATTCCTGCCCCCGCATCTGCCCTTCTCGTTCTTGAGCAACCTCTTCCTTCCCAACAGATGGGAGAGGGCAGCCCAGTGTTACCAACTGCAGTGCCTCTGAGAAGTCCTTAAGTCACAGATGGACTGTCATGATAGCCCTGACTTCTACCAGAGGCCACATGTCCAAAGAGAAATAAGATGCTCCCCGTGGGGCATGGCTACACTTTGGAGTTATATGGGTTTCAGGACTTTCACTAGAACTCATGGGTTGTGCATTTAGAAGTGCAGCTAAGTCCTGCTCTGAGTCGGCTAGCCACACGATGCTACCCTAGCAGGATTGCTGCATCACAACCTGGAGACCCTGCTTCCTCCCTGGGCTAAGAGGCAGCCTGAGCAGGGACTCCTGAAGGGCTTGGGAACCAGCAGGCCCCTCTGCCATATAGCAGACCCGCTGGAGGCCACATGCTCGCTTCCTGATTGGCCCTCTCTGTAGACACTCGGGCCTCCTAAGGCCTGACATTTCACCTGGTCAGAGCCGCAGGCCCTTCCCAAGGACGTTTGCAGGTGCGTCTTGGATCTAGCCGAAGCTCCTTGGCTCTGTGGGTCAGGGTGCACACTCTTTAAAGCCTCGCATACTTCCTAGCCTGACTGGCGGCCTGGGCATGGAGGGACTCAGCAGGGCAGCTGCCACCTTTCTGGTTGCTGTTGGCAAACAGCAGGTCCGTCTCAGTGACTGAGATTCCGGCAAGTGCCGCCTGCTGCCAAAGAAGGCTGTTCCATGTGGCAGAGCCACGCTCTCCTGAGAAGTGAGACTCTGCTAATGTGTTCTCAAGGGCTGTTCCAGCTGGCGGCCCCCATTCTTGCTCCCGTGGCTGGACGGTCCCCAGCACCCACTTGGGCATGGGACTGGCTCACTGGCAGCACTCAGACCTTGGCCATTCAGCTAAGACTGGAGCCTTCTGCCATCTTCCTCCTCCCTTAGTGGGTCCTGGCACCATGAGGGAGTGGCTTCCTCCTGAAGCCGACCTTGTGTGTGGGGGGAATCACAGATTCACAGGATAAACCTTGGGTCCCAAGCAAAGCTAACTTAATTACAGCCTTGGTTTCCTTTTCTGTACAATGGTGACCTTGGGAACTTCCTTGGGTTTATAGGATACCTACAGTGTTTGGCAGAGTGCCTGGGACACAGTAGTTGTTTAAATAAGATTAGCTTTTACTTTGTCACTGATAGAACCCTGGCAGTTTCCAGGGGTTGCTGCTGACTGTAGACTGACAGGAAAGCCTGGTTTTATGTTTCTGTGGGATTGCTGTGCTCCTCTAACTTGAATTCCTCCTAAATGTGTGTCCTGTTATCCCCTGGCTTCTCAGATGGCGTAATTCTGATAGATATGCTCGTCCTGGCCAGGGTACCATGTTGGAGAACAAACCTTAGATCTCATCTCTCTAGAATTCACTAATGTGCTTTGCCTATCCCTCCTCTGTCCCTGCGGGAAAGCTCCAGAGTGGCCCGGCTCTCCCCAGACAGGAGCAGTGGAACCATTGGGGGATGCAAAACTTGCCTTCTAACTATTCCAGTGACTCTCAGCTGTGAATCTCTCCCCTGCATTTGTCAGCATCTGGGGACAGTTTGGGGTGTGGCAGTGGGGGATGGGCTCTGATTCCTATGGGCCAAAGCTAGTCAAAATGAGACTGTGCGCAGGATGGCCCCGTAAACAAAGAATTTACTCAGCTGAGAAACTCGGCAGTGCTCCTCACCCCCCACTCCTCCCCTCACTCCTCCCTACACTGCCAGCTCTCTGGCTAGGCAATGAAGTGACTTTGGGGACTTTCAGGGTGCTCGAAGTGGCGCTACCCAGCTAGATCATCTTTTCATGTCTCCTAGTCTGAGGGGCCACAGTCACTTCTTTCTTGTTGATGAGCCGTGCAGCTGCGGGCAGACCCATCATGGGCGGCGGCCTTTACAGGTGAGGCTCCTTCAACGGACTGCTGTCTCGAGGACCCTGGGCTATTCCACTGATTCATGAGGTGCCTGATTTGTACAGGACAGGCTTTGTAAAAGGGAACCTGTGCTGGCCTTGTTTTGGGTTAAATGATGGGCTGTTATGATCAGGATCCAGGCCGGGAGCTGAGAGGACTCTCCCACAGCTGGGTGGGTTGCTCACCAAATAAATAGCAATCCACAAGATTTTGCTTCAGACGTAGGTGGCTGCACTGGGGCAGCGGACTTGATGAGGATGTCAGAGAATGTAATCTCCTTACGGTTTGGCGGTAAGCTTCCGTGGCCCCAAATGTCAGGTGGAGTTCCCAGAACACGTGCTAACCTCATGTCAGTTACCTTTGAAGTGAAGCAACACCTTCTCAGGTTGCAGTAAAACCAGGCTGATTTAAAACATACACAAAGCCGAGGTCATAGCTCCAATGGACACTCCAGGTCCTGCCGTCCCCTAAAACCCCAGGTGAAGAATCTCGTGGCTTTACTTCTGGGCTCCCGCCACCCCCTTTCAAGTCTCTGTTTCATTTATATGTCCCGTCATGTGGCCTTCTAGGGTTCTGTAGAACTTAGGGTGTAGACCAGCTGCTCGGAGTTAAAATCCACCATTCTCCTCAAAGGCGTGGGCAGGCTGAGGCCAGCGGCCTCCCTCCTTACCCACCTCTGTTTTGCCCATTGCTGCCTCAGGTGATTTAGCGACTCCAAACGACTGGGAACCGCAGACACTTGTGGGTCAGTCTCTTTTCCTGGCTTCCCAGGAGTGAGTGGAGTTGACAGATACAAATGGAATCCTGTTGTCTGGTTCTTGCTCGGGCCCAAGGGATAGGGGATGATCGATGGGGGTTGGGAGGGCGGCTAGTGCAACTGGGTAGAAGGCAGCCTCTTCCCTGTGTGGCTCCGCTCTGGTCTCTCTTCTGCTGTCTTCTCAGCCTCCAGTCAGGAGGAGTGACTTCCAAGTCTATTGGAAGAAATCTTTATTTAAAACAAGCAAACAAACAAAAACAACACTTCAGAAAATGCCAATTTTCCCTCAGAATGTGTTCTCGGGTTAAAGGGGGAAAGTGTGAAGAAATGGACTTTTGCCTCCAAACCTCTGTTTCTCTTGAATTGTAGTTTGATTTAAGGAAGGGAAATCTTGTCCTTGAACCTGACAGCGTAGAGTGGCATCCCCAGGGTTGCCGACAGGACAGGGGACAAACTGTGAGTGCAGCATCTTCAGCAGCGGATGCCTCTCTGGGGGACAAAGGTGGACACAGCACCCTGAAGCGGATATAGGGGGTGGAGTGAAGTCACTGTGTCTCTTCAGTATTCCCTTAGGACAGTCTTGGCGGGGCCTGAGAGATGGCTCAGTGGTCAAGAGCACTTGCTTCTCTTCACAAGTGTCTATAGCTTGCATCCTCGGGGATCCGACACCCTCTTCTGACCTCTGCCAGCACGGCTTGCACACGACGTACTTACACACATGCAGACAAAACATTCATACACATAAAATAAAAAATAAATAATAAAACAAGTTGTTTGTATGTATGTGTACAGGTGCATGCGTGTGCACATGGATGTGGAGGCCAGAGGTCGATTTGTTGTATTCCTGCTTTTCTTTCCTGAAACACGGCCTCTGTTGGTTTGGGATTCACCAACTAGGGCAGGCCGATTGGCCAGTGGTTCTCAGGGATCAGCCTGTCTCCACGTCTCAGTACCGCGATTACAAGTTCATGCCGCCGTAGGTGGCTTCCCCCATGGCTTCTGGGAATCAAACTCACTTCATGCTTGTGTGGCAGGTGTTTCACACCCCAACTTTGAGAAAAAATTTAATTGACACATATGTTGTGCAAAATTTATGAGACACGGTATAATCTCTTGACACGTACATATAGTGTATAATTATGTATAATACATACAATGGCCAAGTCGAGTCCTTTATAAGATGCCATTTTAGTAAAGTAAACATTCTACCAGCAATATTGCCAGTCAGATGCCACTCTGTCATGTGGCTACAGGTACCTTAGCCCCGACCCTGGACCACCACGTCTTAGTAACGCTTTTTTGGCGTGTTGGCTGACATCTGGCTTCAACCTTTTGGGGTCAGCTTTGTGTTCGTGCTGCCTCAGTCTGCATGATGCACTGTGGTCTCCACCCTCTGCAGTGTGCTCTGTGTCCCCATGCCCGCAGCCGGCTGTGCTGGGGCCTGCTTAATTGCAATGGTTAATTTGAGAGTGCCCTTAGATGTAAACTTGAAAAGGGCACGCGTTCCGTCATGCCCACGCTGGCATCTTGCTGTCTAAGTTTGCTGGGCACAGGGAGCTGGGGAGCAGTGAGGGAGGTAGCTGAGATGAAAGGTCACCTGTCTGGGCCCTGCCCTATGGGGCCTGCAGCCTGGCATCGTGGCGCCTTCCTTTCTTAGCCCAAGGCACGTTATTCTAGTGACTCATCCGAGCAGCAATTTATGTTCTTGTTCTCCTTTACCAAGAAATAATTTCCTCTCCATCTGCCACTTTAAGACTCAAGGCCTGCATTTCCTGTGATGAGAACATAGTGGCCTGTTGTCCCTCAGTTCTGTTTATGTCCTTTGGGGCTGGGGGTGGGGGGCCTTCCGGCTGATGGATGCACAGAGACCAGATTGACATAGCCAGAGCCACGGAGAGGCAGGAACGTGGGACCACGTGTGTAGGAACCATGTGTTGTGTCCTGCGACTTTGCTGTCGGTTGTCCCCTCTGCCAGTCATGACAGCTCCCTCCGCCTCCTGTCCCTCACCTTCTCTGGAGTGGAAACATTGCCACTTATCACCATCTAGGGTGACATCTGGGGATGTGAGCTCCGGGCAGAAGAAGCTTGCTGCGAGCAGAAGTGGATGACCACCACACAGCTTGCCCTGCAGGCTGGATGGCTGTCAATTTCAGGGTCCACTCTCAGGGCGGGGAGGAGGGAGGGAGGAGCAGGGCTTTTACAGCCAGATATCTTGTGAGTTCAACACTCCTTACTCACTGCCCTATCTCCCGGGGCCTTGGCAGTTCTGAAAATGAGTTCTGCACCTTAGGGGGTGCTGGTTATGCTCTGGGCAGCCTAGCAAACATTAAGTCACTGACACTCAGTGGTAGGATGGGTGGTCCTTCCTGTAAGTTATCGTCTTCATGGTGGCTCCCACGACAAGCTAGTGAAGAGGGGACTGAGGCTTCATGGGAGCACAGAGTGGGTGTGAGGAGGCAGCTTCCTGCTCACCCAGATTGCCCCCTAGCATTCTGTCTCTTCCTGGAGCGTCCTCTCAGCTGCTCAGCCCCTGAACTCTCCAGGAATCATTTCTTCATTCTTTCATTTGGTCTTTACAATAGTCTCGGACTTTATCTTCTTTGCAGATGAGAACACCGAGGTAGGGAAGGGAACTTTGTCTGGGGTGGTGTGGTAAACGGTGAAGTCCCAGGGATCATGGGTCTGGAGTGTGTTGTTTCCTATACCACACGGCCCGTCCTCCATGTCAGGTTTTCTGTGTCTCTTAAATCTCAGTCTCAGCTCTGTTGGGAGATGGGCATTGGGCTATGGCCTGCAGTGCCCAAGGCTCCTTCCACATCGTCTCTGCTTTGTATGTCCCTTGTGGCCTCTCCAGGCCCACTGCACACCACAGTGCCTCTCATTACTCCTGCAGTTGCTTCGGCTTTGAATCTCCTGCTCAGGTTATTTGCGTTCTCAAGTTATCTGCAGCCAGCATCTCTCAAGGCTGGCCAGCAGTGGAATCAGAAGCGTGGCAGGGAAAGGTTAGGAGGAACCAGGGCTATTGTGCACCGGGTTCCCTCTTCCCCATCACCTGACTGAAAGACTTGGGTGGTTTGTCACTCCTTGCCTTGGCTGTTCATTTAACTACAGCTGCATCAGCTGGGACATGGAAGGGATACAGGATGAGGATAGGCGCATGGGTGGGGAGGTGAGGAAGGGTAGGAATGGCTCTTCTTGCAGCTTAGCCAGCAGCCTGGGCACCCGGGGCAGCCTTTAAAGTCATGACTCTTTTGTGTCTGCTGCTGGTCTCCAAGGGCATCTCTCAGTGCCTGCCAGAGTCACTCTGGCTCATGGATCCACTTCTGCATCCTGACTCTGTCCCACCCTGATCTCAGATCTCAAAACATATCGGTTCACTGGTACCCAGCTCTGACGGTGATGGGAGTGAGGCTGGTACCCGGCTCTGACAGTGATGATGGGAGTGAGGCTGGTACCCGGCTCTGACAGTGATGGGAGTGAGGCTGGTACCTGGCTCTGACAGTGATGGGAGTGAGGCTGGTACCCGGCTCTGACAGTGATGGGAGTGAGGCTGGTACCCGGCTCTGACAGTGATGGGAGTGAGGCTGGCCTACCTGGCCAGAGCACCCATGGATGTACACGAGCTGACTAGAGAGAGTGATTTTTTTTAAATAAAATACAATTATGGGGACTGGAGAGATGGCTCAGCTGTTAAGAGCACTGGCTGCACTTCCAGAGGATTCTGGTTTGATTCCTAGCACCCAGATGTTACACCAATTGTTTGTAATTCCAGTTCCAGGGGGATCTGACACCTTCTTGTAGCCTCTCTGGGCACCGTATGTACAAGTGGTGCATAGACACATATATAGGCAAGTTATCCATACACATAAAAATGTAGTATTACACCATTTCCCTCCAATTCCTTCCCTGTTATCCTCTGCCTTCCTGGCTCCTTCTCAAATTCCTGGACTATTTTTCAATAATTATTATTGTTTTACACACACACACACACACACACACACACACACACTCACCCATGAATATATAACTATAACCGGCTGAGTTTATTTAAATTGCTCGTGTGTATATGTTTCAGGACTGACCACTGGGCATTGGATAACCAATTAGGAGCTTCCTCCCTTGGGGAAGACCACTTCTCCCAAGAGCAAGAAATGTAACAGGCTGATTGTTAAAAGCAACCATTGTTTAAAAACTGCAGTTTTGATACAAATTTACCATGAGATACATTGAAAACAAGGACAGCAAAGGCTCAGAACTTCTCTCTCCTTAATCATTTTGCTGCTTTTAGATAATCTGTGCAGCACTGTTGTGTCTGTGTACAGTGGTATATGTTATTCACACCGACTCTGCCCAGTGACGTCGTTGGTAGTCCCAGGATAAGCAATGACAGGAAGAGTTGCACTACAGAAACAGGCAAACACTGTAAATCAAAATGTGAGTTTTAATCATGGGCTGGACTTTTAAAAAAATAATGGGGAAAAGGTAATAGAGATTCAACTTGAAAGTCATTGTAGATGTCACAAAATAACTGAAGAAAACTAAAACATTTCCAAGTGCTGGGGCGTAGCTTAGTGGTGGAGGGGTTGCCTGGCATGTGCGAGGCTGTGTGTTCACTGCCTGGTACCCTGAGAAAAAAGTCATCTACTGGTGTGGGAGGTCCTTCTATATATGGGTTGATTTTATTGGTTAATGAATAAAGAAGCTGGCTTGGCCTGTGATAGGGCAGAGTAGAGCTAGGTGGGGAAAACTAAACTGAATGCTGGGAGAAAGAAGGTGAAGTCAGGGAGAAGCCATGTAGCCCCACCAGAGATAGGCACCCAACAAAACTTTACCTGGTAACCACAGCCATGTGGTGATGCACAATTTAATGGAGATGGGTTAGTTTAGGATATAAGAGTTAGCCAGAAATAAGCTTAAGTAATTTAATTAATTACTTAATTAATTTAATTAATTACGAACAGTGATTTAATTAATACAGTTTCTTTGTGATTATTTCATGGCTGAGCAGCTAGGAACAAACAAGCAGCCTCACCCAACAATTAGAACTTTAGGATGATTTAGATGTGTGTGTGTGTGTGTGTGTGTGTGTGTGTGTGTGTGTGTGTGCATGTGTGTGTGTGTCTTAAGGGGGTTTATTAGAATGACTTCCAGGCTGTGATCTACCTAATTCAACAATGGTTGCCTATGAACCGAATGTCCAAGAATCCAGTAGTTGTTCAGTCCATGAGGCTGGATGTCTTAGTTGTTCTCTTCAGTAGATGCTGGAATCCTGAAGAAGTAGGCTCTAATGCCAGTGAATAAATGGACTTGCTAGTGAGGGCCGGAGGGAACAGGCAAAGAGAGAGCCTCCTTCTTCCTTTTTTTCTAACAGTAAGCCTGGCCCAGATTAGAGGTGTGTCTTCTCATCCCAAAGATCCAGATTAGAAGTGGATCTTCCCACTTCTAGTTAAGAAGTATTCACCTCTATTTTGGGGCTTTAGTTCACTGCAGATGTAGCCAAGTTGACAAGCAAGAACAGCCATCACACCTACCATGCAGTTCATCAAATAAGTGTATGGTTTTATTGACAAACAAATGGAATTCTGTTTTGGGGTGGAGGCGGTTGCAGGTCAACTTTGAGTATCTTTTTATTGTTGATTGGTTGGTTGGTTGCTTTTTTGAGACAGGATCTCTTAATGTAATCCTGACTTTCCAGAACTCTCTATGCAGATTAGACTGGCCTCGAACTCACAGAGATCCTCCTGCATTCAGTGGTCTGGGATTAAAGGCACGCAGACCACTCTCAGCTCAACACGAGGCATCTTTGGAAATGGCTTTCCACCTTATTTTCTGAGGCAGCATCTCTCCCTGACTCTGGGGCTCATCTGCTCATCCAGCCTCTCTGGCCTGCTGTCTCAGGGCATCCATTGGTCTTTGTCCCTCCCAGCTCTTGCCTTTTGTCATTTTGTTCTCTTTGTTCCTGTAGCTGCTCTCTCTACAGCTGGTTGTTGACCAAAGGTCATGGCTGGTACAGGTTGAATACGCGATCTTCTAGCTTTTGTTTCTGGATGTTCCCTTAGACTGTTAGAGATCCCTTTCATTGTGTACTGTGTGACATGCCCTAGGGACACAGAATGAATAAAACAGCCACACATATAGATCCTTTCAGTGGCAGAGAGGGTCTGAAAACAAAAGAGACGTGAGATCCCTGTAGTGGCTTTGCAAACTTTCACCCCTTTTAGCGGATCCCTCTGCTTCAGTCTCCCTGACGAGAATAAGTAGTCCATATTTCCGCCTGACGCTGGTGGGGATGAAGTTCAGTGCAGGGTCTGAGGTGGGTGGCGTGTGAGCGGCCAGGAATCGGAAATGAACAAAGGTTCAAGTGAACATGGGAGGGTTTGGAGAGGAGACATCAACAAGGAAAGTAGACCCAGTTGCACCAGTCGGGCAAGCGGGGTGCCTGCCTGCTGTCCCGCTCCTATTCTGCTGGTCTTTCTCTACTGCTCGTGGGTTGAACATCTGAGACGAGACCTCTGCTCCAGAACTGGGCTAAAAATAATTAATCTAAGAACTATCACAGGGTAGCCAGCTCGTCCACAGGTCTGTTTGTTCAGCAAATACAAACACCTGCCCAGCGCTGGGGGCCTCAAACTCCCTGAGCTGCACAGTCACGTGATCTGTCCTCTCCCCAGAGGAGCATTCAGACCTGTGGGGAAAGCTCCTGGACGGAAGGCTCTGGAAGCTTCCCCTGTCGTGGAATCATTAACCATTTTTCCACCTCTGGTTTTGTTCTTTGCGTAGGTTTTAGTTATGGTGGATGTCTGTGTCTTGCAGGCTAGCAGGACCCCGACCTTAAGCACAGAGCCTGAATGAGCAGACAAAAACAATGTGGGATCAGCAATGAGCCAGGAGGTACGGAACAGGTCTCAGAGGCTCAGGAGTGAGGGGCTTGAGCTGGGAGGACAAAGCCTTAGGGGCGGGGGAGATGGCTGAATCGGTAAAAAACGCTTGTCTTGCACAAGTGGGAAGCTGAGTGCAGTCCCCAGAACCCTGGTGAAAGCTGAGCGTAATGGTGCACACTTGTGATCCAGAGCCGGGGAGGCAGGGCCCAGTGACTCGCTAGTGACAGCCTGGGGCTGATGGATGAGTTCCAGGCCTAATGAGAGACCCTGTCCCAGAAACAAGGTGTACATATCTGAAGAAGAATCTAACGTCGATCTCTGGCCTCCACACGCACACACAGTCTCAGACATGCATGCATACAGAGTAGATAGATACATGTACGTCTGTGTATGAGTGCATGTGTAAACACGTGCGCGCACGTGCACACACGCGCGAACACACCTACACACACACCAACTTGGAAGTCTTGACCTTTGACATTAGGTAGGGAACCCAAAGTCCTTTGCCTCCATTATCTCTGGCCGATGAGAACACTCTGCTTACATACAATGGTTTTTAACATTTTCTTGGGCCAAGAGACTCCTGTGTGAATCCGATGAAACTGGAAACCATTCTCTCCTAGAACAATGCTCATAGCACACAAACACATCCTACCTGGTTTTACATTTCCAAGGGTTCCCATCCTCTCTGAAGCCCACCCGTCAACACCCAACCAAGAAGCTCACTGTAGAGAATGTGAGTGAGCCCAGTAGTCGTAGCCCCGAGCTCTAGTCTAGTTCTTCGCAGCTCGGCTGTGTGTCATTGGGTGAATCTGATGATCAGGTGAGGTGACTCGTGAAGTAGAGCCCTGGTTTGCCGTGACCTATACAGAGCTGAGCTCGTGGCGGGGGAGGGAGGGGGAGGGAGGTGCAGAGTAGAGGGGAAAGGGCCAGCTGGAGCAGAGGATGAGCCAGCATTAGTCCCCGTCTGGTCTGGTGCTGGGGTGGTGGTTCTGTCTACGTCTAGGAAGCCTACTTAGCCTTTAAGGTTCTTTTCCAAATGGAACTTAGAACACCCAGGGAAATGATTCAGTGGGTAAGAGCACTTGCTATACAAGCATGAGGATATGAGTTCGAATCTCAAGCACGCATGTAAAACTGTCAGACATAACTGTGTGTGCCTATAACTCTAGTGCTGGGGGAGTAGAGAAAGATGGATTCTGGGAGCTCACTGTCCAGCTGGCCAGCCTGGCTGGAATGTTAAGATTCCAATTCAGTGAGAGACCCGTCTTCAGGCAGTGATGCAGACACAGCTGGAGGAAGACAACCAACATCCTCCCCTGGTCTCTGCATGCGTGCATGTGATCACACACACACACACACACACACACACACACACACACACTCCCTAGGGCATGGTGTGACAATAGGAAGCATTAATTCATATCAGGCCAGTTGTAGAGAGTCAGAAACTGTGTGATCTCATTTCTGGGCCTCGTTGGGGTTCTTTGAACCCTGAAGCTCCCACAAGGGAGTCTTCGGGGCCTGTGCACTCCACAGAAACTAAGGTATGCCTCCAGTTCTGAGTAGAGAGGCTCGGCATGGCAGCCATATGCCTTCTACTCTTCCCATGGTCCTCTGTCTTGAATGTCAGCCTAGGAGCCCCTCTTGGTGATGCCCATCTCTTGTTCGGTTCTGCCCACCCTCCCCTCCCCCAAAAGCGGCAGGCTCATGGCTTTGTTTTTCAACTCTGAGCTTATTTTCTTTTTCCTTCTTGTTTTGGACGTTAGAACTTTGGGGCTGTTGTTGATACCAGAACCGTTCAAACCTCTGGAGTGAGGCAGTACAGTACTAGAATTTGCTTGGAGAACTGTTGACGTGGAGATAGATTTTTGTAAAACATTTCCTCCTGGGAGAGCCCCCCTTTCCACATCTCCCCCACATTGAACATTATTCTCCTGTGCATCCGTGGTAGGCAGAGGTATCATTGGCAGGTAATTTGTCTAGCCAACATCTAATTATGAATTAAAGCTCTCACTGGCATCTTTACAGCCTGGTGGCCAATAGCAGTTGAAGTTTAAGTCCAGCGTGTGGTGTCTGAATTGTTCCTGGACACAGGAGTGTCGCAGGGTTGCTTGGCTCTGAGCTAGCCTGTGGGACGCCATGTTAGTGGGCAATGAATGCCTGGTAGATGGGGCTGAAACTGCAGGGGACAGGTGGAGGCTCCTGAGGTAGGGGCTGGGTCCTCATGTGTGGTGATCTTTATCTCATGGTTAAACCTGCTGGCTTGCCGGGCGGTGGTGGCGCACGCCTTTAATCCCAGCACTCGGGAGGCAGAGGCAGGCGGATCTCTGAGTTCGAGGCCAGCCTGGTCTACAAGAGCTAGTTCCAGGACAGGCTCTAGAAACTACAGGGAAACCCTGTCTCGAAAAACCAAAAAAAAAAAAAAAAAAAAAAAAAACCTGCTGGCTGCTAGACACCAGCCGTTGTGGCGGGAAGGATCTGCCTCCGCTAGACATGCCACAGAGTCTGTGGCCCTCTCAGCTGTGAGTAGACCTCATAAGCCAGGCTGGCAGCTGTAATTACCACCTGTGAGGACTCGAAGCACACAGAGCTGGCCCCGTTAGACTCACAGCCCCTGGCCACCATGGGCCCTGGCGGGTGGTTAATCCCAGGCCTCTCCACTCCTGTGGAGGAGCGTGGCCTGCGTGCAAACAGTAGAAGAGTTGCCGAGAAAGGCAGAGGTGGCCCGTCTCTTTGCCTCCCTGTTTGGGCTCGGATCTATTGTATTTGCGGTAATCTTTAATTATAAAAGCCATTACTATGGAGTGGATTATCACTGTGATTCATTTCTGTCATGTTGCCTGGTAACAACCCGTTGTGTCCAAGACACACTTGCTGAAGACGGGAAGCCTGCCGCTCTCTCAGCCCTCTCATCCTTGCAGTAGCTTAGAAGACTGGAGGACCAGTGAGATGGCTCAGCAGGTAAAGGCACTCGCCGCCAAGCCTGATGACCAGCACCATCCCCGGGTGGCAGTACCACCCCCGGGGGGCTTACCCACATGGTGGAAGGAGAGAACCACCTTCCGCAAGCTGTCGCCTGATTTCTGCACGTGTGTGTGTGCAGGTGCAAGGACATGAACACACTTAAATAAACAGATGTTTTAAACTTTTTTCCCCCAAAGCGCTGGAGGTCTGGTTCAGCAGCAGTGTGTATGCACAGTATGCATGAGGTCCTAGGTTCGATTTCCAGTACTGCTCTGGAGAAATGGGTGGGGAAGGTCCATTCAGTGTGGTGGAACCTGAGTCCAGGAAAGGGTCTGCTTTCAAAACGATGGGCAGGCACAGTGTCGCTCCTTAGGGGCACTGTTTCCCAGCAGCCAGACAGAAGCCTCTACACAGTTAACCGCAGGCTGCTCTCCATGCGGGATAGCACCCTGTTGTGTTCTGCATGTTTTGCCCGAGCCCGCTCTGCACATCCAAATGGACTGCAGACGTTGTGAGTTTTTAGGGTTTTGACTTCCTGCTGAAGAAATGCTCATTGATGGAGAAGACAGGGTGTTCTTAGCTCTTGGGTAGAATCTATTGACTCCCCTGTGAAACCTCCTGCTGCTGATCTTTGAAAAGGCCCCATTAATGGAAGAAATGGCGGCAATTCTAACGGGAACACTGGGAATCATTTCCTCTAAAGGTCACACTGGTGGGATTTTTCAGATACCGCCAGCAATGGCTGTTTTTTTTTTTAAGTTGAAGAACAGCTGCTCAGACCACTTGGAGAGGCCATCTGTGGGGCGTCAGAGCCCCAGCCATGGCTGTGACCTCACAAAAGTGGTTATCACTTAAAGATAATCACATTCTGCATTGTGCAGCTAGACTCTGGAGATGGACTGATTGGCATATTTAAATCTCATCTCCCAGGCATGTGCTAATTACCACAGCCTAGTTGGGGAGAAGAAACACTCTAATCAAATAGCTGTTTAGAGAGGTTTTGCATTTTCAAATCTTGCTGCATCTGTCCACAGGAAGAAGATGGTTCTGTCCCTGACCTCAAGAGGGTTTAAACCTTCTGTGGTTTAAGAGATCATGGCTAATCACACAGGGACTATATTTTTTGCATCTAAATCCTCTGTTTATTTTTGCTGCTTTTCCATGCAGGGTCTCTCTTTTGGTTGGGAACCTCCCCTCCAGGAGGGAGGAAGTGGAATCCAGCTACCGATGCCCCCCCCCCACCGTCTGTTGTCCGTGGCACAGCTAGGCCTGGAGTCAGACCTGAGCATGAGCCACCCCCTCATTTTTCTCAAGTTCACACATGGACTGCCCATTGTGGAAGTGAGAGGGATTTCTCCCTTCTATCCAGAAAAGACTGGCCGCAGAGAGAGCTTAGTAGGTCTGTGGGTGTAGCCGAGGCCCTGCCTCAGGAGGACACTCCCACAACCTCACCCCACCCAACCCCAACTTTCACCCCCACACCTGCCTTCCTGTCCCCATCACACACTACCTCACCTTCATCCTACACCTTACCCACCCCTTCCTCTAGCCCATCGCTTCAGCCCAGCTGATAGTGTTGTTTTTTCCTAAAAACCATTCATTTGTGTATCTGTGTGTATGCGTGCGTGCACCCAAGCGCTTGCACACACACATACTCAGAAGGCAAAAAACAATTTAAGGTACTCAGGTAGGTTCTTGCCTTTACCACGTGGTGCCCGGGAGAACTCAGGTCGTCAGGCTTGGCAGCAGGTGCCTTCCCCGCTGAGCCATCCCACTGGCCCGCTGACAGTGTGTTCAGCAACAGTGCCTGTCAGCCACTGTGCTCCAAATGGAGAAAACAAGATGGTGTCGGCCTTTATACAAAATATACGGCTGTCAGGGACAGGGATCTCAGCGCAGCCTTTCCTTTGTAGGAGGTGTCAGAAAGAGCCTGTTTCTGAAATTTATGGAGGAGCCCCAGTGAGCCACTGTCACCCACAGCGGTACCTCCAGAGCCAGTGAGGGAAAGAGGAATTTTGTGCCGGCTTGGTCCAATCACCTGTCATGGCTGTCCGCTCGTTTGTCTCCCGTCTGTGGAAGGGGTCTGTTTTGCCCACACAGCGGGAGCTGCCATCTCCTTGTGGCAGGTTTATGGGCCCCAGCAGGAAAGCTCCAGATGTGGAGGCAGCTTAGGAAGGAGAAAATCCTGGTGCCATACAAGAGCATATCCAGAGAAGCCTGTCAGGGGTGGGACCATGGATTCCAGGGAGGCTGAATGAGGCCTCTGGAAATCGAGCAAGTGTGCGAGGCCTGTGTGTGCCTGTGATTGCAATCACTGAAGCAGCTCAAAAGATCCGAGTTTTCTCTCTCTCTCCTGGTCGATCCCACTAGTTTATCAGGGGTAGGCCTTTTGGTGTGTCTAGTTAATTGTTCTTTGGTGTCTCTTTCAAGGGTTTGAGATCAAATTGCCTGATGTTCTGCTGGCTCCTGTGTGATTAGACCCTCTTTTCAGAGGACAGCTGCAGGGATCCTTTGAAGAATACAGCGCTTCTGCTCAGGCTGTCACAGGGAAACGTATCCTAAGTGTGTCCTGAGTAATTCAGTCTTGCGGGAGCGAGAGAGCGAGCGCCACTGGTCCTTATTAGGAACCTAGAAGGCCTGCCACGCATCATCCATCAGCACAGACCTAGGGAAATGAAAAGCAACCTGCCCAAGCAGCCTGATAAATGCAGACACCAGGAGTGCTTATGGGGTGGTAGCTCGCGGCCTCGGGATGAATGAGTCCGGGACCCAGTCGTTTTATATGACATTTGTAAGGCTGATTCATGCTGTTTGCTGCTGTCGAACACCCCCCCCGCATCCCCCCCCCCCCGCTCCTAGTGTGAGCAGGTAACCTTCTCGGTAGGTTCGGCAAGCCTTTCTAGCCGAGATCAGCAAGCTACACTGGAGATGGTGCCGTGGGGGATGGGGCGGGGGACTGGGGGTGCAGAGAGAGTTCTTAGGCTGCAGATGAAGAAACAGGCTTATCTCTTTAGTGTCCACTGGGGGCTCAGCCCAGCTGCCATCTTAGAGGCCACTCATGGCCACCTCACCCCTCAGCTGCCTTGGCCCCCTTTCCCTGCCCCAGTTGAGTTGTTCATGCTGGTTGCTGTCTGTCTGCTCACACGGGAATGGATGTGTGAGCCGTGAGTCACAGGGTGCCATGCAGTCGGCTGGTGCTCAGGGCATGCTCTCTGAGTAGATGAGGTTGAAATAGGGACAGGAAGAGGCAGAGGTTGCAGTCAGGCTGACCTGGCCTCAAACCTTCCATGTCTGCTGTGTGTCTCAGGTTCCGGTCCCTCGTCTTTAGGATGGGCTCTATACCTGCTTCCTGCAGTAGCCATGGCGATGAAGTGTGTGGTCTCACTTGGCCCAGGGCCTGATTTCCTGCCTCATTCTCCATCTTTGACTAGAACCTTTTTATTTGGATCAGAATCCAGATCCGGGTTCTTTACATCGTATGGATGCTGGGCTCTTAGACATTTTTCTTCTTCTTCTTCTTCTTCTCTTCTGGTTCTGTCTTTCTCGGAAGGCGTTAGAGGGGGTTCTTTCTCTTCAAGGATCCTCTTCCGGCACACCCCTCCCCTCCTCTCTTCCCCTCTCCTCCTCTTCCTCCTCTTCCTCCTCCTCCTCCTCTTCCTCCTCTTCCTCCTCTTCCTCCTCCTCCTCTTCCTCTTCCTCCTCTTCTTCTTCTTCCTCCTCCTTCTTCTTCTTTTGTCTCACTCTGGCCCTGACTGACTCAGAAAACTGTGTGTGGAACAGTCTGCTTTAGAACTCACAGAGATCCCCCTGCCTCTGCCCTCTGGGTGCTGCGTTAAAGGTACATGCCACTATGTCCCACTCAGTCCTCTGCTAGTTCAGGGGCAGGGCCTCTTAGAAGAGCCCTCACTGAAACCGTCTTGGTCTAAGGTAAAGCTCCAGGAATGCACAGTTCTAGATGCCCCTGTGTGGCTCCCATACCCAAAGCCAGCCTCTTGGCACGTGACAACTAAGAAGTAACACTTCTGTCCTCCTGAAGCCTCTGTTCCCACCGGTGGCCTGGGGCTTCCTATAAAGCCCACAGGCTCTGGCACAGGTCACCGGGTGACGCAGTCTGAAACCTAGCTCTTTGTGCTTGATCAGGGCCCATCCACTACTGGCTCTGGTTTTTCCCCTGGTTTTCACTCACACCGGCTTCTCCATTATTTGTGTGTGTGTGTGTTGTATGTATATGTTCACATGATCTAGATAGACCTGTGCATGTGTGCACTTGCATGCAGCTAGACCTGTGTGTGTGCACTTGCATGCAGAGGCCGAAGGTTGATATTGCATGTTAACAATCGTTTTCCATCTTATTTTTGGGACAGGGTCTCTCACTGAACCTGGAACTCACTGATTTAGCTAGATTAGACTAGCTGATCAGCGAGCCATGGGGACCATCTTGTCTCTGCCTCCCCAGCTCTGGAGTTAGAGATGTGCACCGTCTCTCCTGCTTCTTGATGCAGGTGCTGGGATCTGAACTCTGGTCTTCGTGCTTTACGCCAAGTGCGTTACTGGCTGAGGCATCTCCACAGCTTGGTTTTAGGCTCTTACAGTTAGAAAATCAGTTTCTTCCATGTCTTCGAGTACCCCAGGTTCTGCTGTGCAAAGTAGGCTGTCCCTGCCTTCCACCTGGGCAGCATTCAAGAAAGAGGAATGGCGACATCGTGCCTTCACAGAGAACATACATCAGCTGGCCCTCATCCTGACACTGTGTTGCCACATGCTGTCCAGAGGTGCTGTGCTGATGTGTTGTTGGCTCACTCATTAGCCAGTTGGAGCATCCCGGTGAGATGAAGGGACAGTGCCTTTCAGATCTGTCAGACCCAGGCTTCACACTGCTTCTGCCACCTGCCAACCACACAGCCCCTAATGTCACTGGGGAGAGGGGACTGTAGTCATATCCCTGCAGGTAGCTGAATGGGAAGTGGTTTGCTCTCATGGGTAAGAGTGTGAGCTCCGTAGCTCTCCTCTTACACCATTACCTGGTCCAGCCATTGTCTGCTCTGTGGCCGTGAGCATGTGATCTCACCCTCTCAGACTCTGCTGCTTCATCTGTTAGGGGTGCAGGGGCTGGGGGATGGCTCGGTTGGGAAATGCTTGCAGTGAAACCACAAGGATCTGAGGTAGATATCCAGAACCCACGGCAAACACCAGGTATAGCCGGGTGTGGGATCTAAGATAGATATCCAGAACCCATGGCAAACGCCAGGTATAGCGGGCGTGGGACACACACCTTTATTCTGAGCACTCAGGAGGCAGAAGAAGGCAGACCTCTGTGAGTCCAAGGCCAGCCCAGCTACCTACCCAGTTATCTACATAACAGGTTCCAGGACAGCCAGGCTATGTCGAAAGACCGTGTCTAAAAAAAAAAGAAAAGAAAAAGAAAAAGAAAGAGATAGAAAAAGGCACCCACACTGAGAGATGTGTGGAATGATACAGCAGCTGGCAGGGATGGCCTCAGATTAGGTGTTCATGAAGGGCCCGGCCCAGTGTCATGTTTAAGTGCATCCATTGCTGGGTGACCTAGTCGCTGATGAGCCATCAGGACTGGCGTGCTGTGTTGACTCCCTGTCTCTGGGAGGTTGTGCCAGGTGTTGAAAACGCGGAGGTGACCGGGTCACATATTCAAGGGAAGCATAGACAGACACAAGTGGAATTTCTATCTAGTAGACAAATTAACAGATGCCAGGATGGCTTGCAATGGCTGGGGCTCCTGAGTCAGAACATTAGACACCCCGGCAGAAAGTGCCACCATGGAGGGGAAGTGGGGGGCAATACCAGGCTTGATTTGCTCATTCAGATGCAAAGGTCTGAAGCTAGTGTGTAAGTGTCCTGATCCCTGCATGACAGGTCTCACCAACTCAGTGACTTTTGTTCTCTACAGTTCTGGAAGTCTGAAGTCTCAGTTGGGTCTCACTGGGCTAAGAATCACGGCGTTGGCCAGACTGCATTCATTCTGCTCTTGGAGAGTGAGTCAGGCAGGGTTCTCCAGGGAGTTAGAGGCAACAGAGCACAGAGAAATGAGCCGGGTTCTGTCGTGTACGCCCGTGGCGCAGACGCAGCTGGCACACCTGTACTTTAGTGCCCAGGTGGTCAGGAGGATTGCACGAGCCAGCCTAGAAAACAGCAGTACCCTATTCCAAAAACCAAATGGGAGATAAAAAGCAAAAATGAAAGGAGAAAATAAGACTACATAAAGGGTGGATGGATGGATGGATGGATGGATGGATGGGTGGGTGGGTGGATGGGTGGGTGGGTGGGTGGATGGATGGATGGATGGATGGATGGATGAAGGATGTGAGGTTTATCCGGAGAACCGATCACTCATGGAGGCTGACAAGTTCCACAACAACCCCCTGAGAACCAAAGAAGAACTGGGGCTGTGACTCAAAACCCGGCCTTGGCTCCAGAACTGGGGAGGGGGTTGTTAGCTGTGTGAGGGGACAGATGTGAGTCTCGTAGGCCAAAGGCCAGAGCACCCAGAGCTCTGATATCCAAAGACAGACGGGGTCCCTTCTGCAACCCAGAAGAGAGGGAGCATGCCCTGCCCTCCCCTTCCTTCATTGGTACCCTCAGTGCTTGGCTGGCTCTCTTGAACACTGAGCAGGGCCTTCTAACTCAGGCGTTGACTCAAATCAGCCTCTCCATAAGCTTCCTTTGACACTCACTCGGAAGCCATGCTACAGCAGCCTCTGGAGCTTCCCATCAGGTTGGCGTCTAAAGTCAGCAGTCCTGGGAAGAAGCCCTTCTGGAGGCGGGTCTGCATTCCTTTGCTCTGGCCCCTTCCTCCTCCTCAGCTGCACCTTGGCCTGCAGAGGACTTTTGTGCCTACCACCGCGTCTCTGATACCCCAGTCCAGATCCTAGCAAACCCGGTGGCTTGTCCAGATAATCAGGCTCATCTCCCAGGTTCAAGGTCAGCTGATTAACAGTCTAGATCCACCCGAAACATTAATGCCATCTTGACCTGTGACCTCATGAACTTACACTTTGGTGCCACTTTGGGACTTCTGTGCTCCTTGGCCGCGGGTGTGACTGAAGCATGGTGAACAGAGACAGAGTTTAGGGAAAAGTCAGAGAGGCAGGCGTTTGCCACAGGGGCTTGTGAGTCAGGGGAGAGCCACTGGGGCACAGGGAGGGTAGGGTACAGGTGAGCGAGTCCTCAGACTTGATGATGTGAGGTGTAGGAGACCGGGAGGTTCTGGCAAAGCTACCTGCAGGATGGTGTCCAGTGCTGTTTCCTGGGGAAGGGAGGGAGGACCCTGGCTCTGTGGTCCAGGATGTGGCAGCTTTTGATGACACCTTCTGGGGTTGTTGAGTATTTGATGGGGTGACTGTGGACAGTGCAGGCTGCTGAGAGAGACAGGTGAATGTCGTGGGCTTGAAGCTTGCTGGGATCCTCAAGAGCAGTGCCTCAGTTTCCTTCTCTGATGGTGAGCGTGACAGTGAGCTAATCTCACGAGATCTGCAAGAAGGGGAAGGAAGGACCATGCGTGTGCATGTGTGCTGCACTGGGGAATTGTGGACCGATGAAGGAAATTGAATAACAGTGGGTGGGAAACACCGGAACCAGCTGGAGTCTCATGTTCAAGGACACACAGCTGGGTGGATCTGGGATCTGGTGCTGGACCCTCTCCTGCTTGCCTCCCCTCCTCCTGAGAGCATCTCCCAGAGGCCTGTGGAGCATCAAGTGAACTATGCTCGCAGCATGCTCTGCCAGGGCCGTAAATGTCAGCCTGTGAAAGTGGTAACTTTGTTTCCTGGAAAATAGGGTGCCCCCCCCCCATGCAAAACTAGGAAGTTAGAAAAAAAGGAAGGTGGAACACTCTAGAAGCTGGCTAGTCTGCCAAATCCTGGGAAACTTTGTGCTGAAAGTCTCCACAGGGCTGTGGTTTCACTTGTCCCTGCCTTTACCCAAATGCTGGCCCCTACCTTACACCTAGCCAGTGCCACAGGAAGGGGCAGGAAGGCCTCCGCTCTGCAGGCAGCACAGCAAGGTTTGCTCCTGGCCCCCATCCTCTGTGTAGCGGCTTGGGCAGGTGCCTTCAGAGGTGTAGCAGCCACATACCTCAAGAGCCATTGATTTCCCAAGAGCCATTGCTGTGCTGGGCCTCTGAGGTGATCTTACTGGGCACATTAAATCCCAGCACTGGGGGTTTCTGTTCCAGAAAGTCCTCTCTCTCTGGGGTCCTCTGACCTGAGACCCAGGGTCTCCTGTGTCATTACTCGCTTTAGACATTGAATGAACATGTATTCACACAGAACCTGTATGTGCAAGAGTCAGTGGTGAGCAGTGGCGCCCACAGCCATGATCTAGAGGGGAACTAGATACAAACTAGCGAATCACAATCAGTGTGACTAGATACAAACTAGCGAATCATGATCACTGTGACATTTCTATTCTAATCCGTCTACACAGTAGGGAGGTTGGGCCTGATGCAGAATGCCAGCAAGGATTCAGTAACAAGTGGCAACTACAGCAGGTGCAGTGGTGCACACCTGAAATCCCAGCATTTAGGAAGGAGGAGAAGGAAGTCTGGCATGGTCATCCTCAACTACAGGGTGACATCATGAGGTCCAGACCACCCTAACTAACATGAAACCATGCTCCCCATCAGTCACAAAAAACATGCCAAGTTGAGAGCCAACAAATAGTGGAATTCACAAGGTAGAAAAAAGGGAGGGACGGTTCCTAGGGAGTGAAGATCACGTGCAAAGGTCCTGTGGCAGGGGGAAGGATGTCTGAGGACTGGAGCTGGCAGAATCAGGAAGGAGGAACTGACAGGAGTCTTGAGTGGGCGGGACTTGGGCTTGACGGCTTCATTAAGGAGTTTGCTTTTTCTATCTGATGAAAGTGTTCTAAGTGTGTTGGGGTAGCTTGGAGCTAGGCATAAATTTGCATTTCAAATAACCGCTTCAGCTCCAGTGTGGATAATGGCTTTGGAGGCCTGTGAAGGGGCTCATTGGGGATTCTGATGTGGCTTGTGGGTGGGGAGATGCTCAGTGGATAATTAACAGGATCTAATCTCCTGCCACCGCTTCTTATTGGGCCCGTACTGTACACTAGCTGCCGTGGTGCTAAACACTTCACCTGCGTTGTTATTTTTCCCTGTGGTGACACTCCAGCAAGAGCACACAGCCAATAGAGGTAGAGCTCGAGAGTAGCCTGGTAGACCCCTGCAGGTCTGGGGTGGTGTCCAGGGCATCCCAGCTCATGATGTGTCCAGTTGCAGGTTCCAGACCATACTTGGGGTGGCAAGGAGTTCTTTTCTCAAAGATCACACTCAGCCATAGTGCTTGGGTGAGTTGGGTGAGCTCCAGTGGCTCAGGTCCAGGTCCCCAAGGGTAGTAAGTGGGCCTTGATTGGCCACAGGCAGGTCCATCACAGCCACTACTTGCCATTTCCTGTCTCTGCCCCTGAGCAGCCAAAGCAAACCTGACCATGAGAAGCGGTCATGTTTCGGTTCCCATGCTGCACCCACAGCCTGGCTAGGTCAACAGGTGCCAGCCAGGCATGGTGGCTCATGCCTATGACCTCAGGGCTTGGGAGGATGAGGCAGGAGGATAGCTGCAAGAATGGGGCCAGTCTGAGTGAGTAACAGCCTTGGCTGTTCTGGAACTCACTCTGTAGATCAGGCTGGCCTTGAAGTCACAGAAATCCTCCTGACTCTGCCTCCTGAGTGCTGGGATTAAAAGTGTGTGCTACCACCGCCCGGCTGACATAGTGAGTATTAAGTTAGCTCGGGTTACAAAATAAAGCCCTGTCTGAAAAAAAAAAAGAAAGAAAAGAAAAAGAAAAAGAGGGCTGGAGAGATTGCTCAGTGGGTAGAGAGGCTTGCTGCCAGGTGTAACGATTTAAGTTCAATGCCTGAGACCCACACCGTGGAAGGGGAGAACTGACGCCTGCAAGTTGTTCTTTGACCTCCACATGTGTGCCAGGACCTGTGTGCACTTACATACATAGAAATATACTTTAAACGTAAATAATTATTAAAAGAAAACGAGCCAGCAGGAATGGCTCCTGGGCGTCTAGCCGGCAGCTGGTTTCTTAAGCTGCAAAAAGTGGGGAGAAGCCACCACCGCCCACAACTCCAATCTGTGCATGCAGTCATTGGATCCCGTGTCATTAGAGACCAAACCCTTTCCCCCCTGGCCCTACAGATGGGGCTGGTGTCACTGCTGGGTACCAGTAAGGCATGCAGTCAGGATGAGTCAGGATGCCCATGGTGGTCTTTTTTTTTTTTTTTTTTTTTTTTTGGTTTTTCGAGACAGGGTTTCTCTGCAGCTTTAGAGCCTGTCCTGGAACTAGCTCTTGTAGACCAGGCTGGTCTCAAACTCACAGAGATCCACCTGCCTCCCTCTGCCTCCCTAGTGCTGGGATTAAAGGCGTGCGCCACCACCGCCCGGCCCCATGGTGGTCTTGAATGACTGGGAAACCCAATCCCCTTCTTAGCCTGGGAGGGAGCAGCTATGAGCCACTGCTATGAGCCAGTGTGCATGCAAGTCTGTGTGCATGCGTGTCTGCAGGTGCCAGTAGTACATGTGTGTGCCACCCCTCCCTTTCTCCCTCCCTCCCTTTCTCCCTCCCTCCCTTTCTCCCTCCCTCCCTCCCTCCCTCCCTCCCTCCCTTTCTTTCTAAGACAGGGTCTTACTGTAGTGGAAGTCACAGCTGGGACAAGCTTGCTGACACGTGAGCTCCAAGACTCCATTTTCCTCTGTCCCCAACACGTCACTGTCCCATGCCCAGCTTTTTTATGATTTCTGGGAGACAGAACGTAGATCCTTACACTTTCGGGCAAGCCATTTATAAGCTGAGCCGTCCGTCTCTCTAGTCTGAGTGAATCTTAAAGCAGATAAGTTACCCTGCTTGCCTGTTCTTCCCTAACGGCCCCCGGAACTTTCTGTCCCAAACATGGTGTCCTTTCCTTCTCAGAAGCTGTCGCTGGGTATGTCTTCTCTTGCTCACAGGCTTCTTTTCTCTGGTGAGGGTTGTTCCCAGCTCCTCGGTGGTGTGGGCACCCACGCCCGCTGAGACAGGAGAGCTGCTTTTCCGCAGGAGAAAGTCTTAAAAACTTCCAACAGTGACGCGTGAGCCCGCTCCCCACCACTGTCATTCACGTGGCC
This sequence comes from Arvicola amphibius, assembly GCF_903992535.2. Lineage (NCBI taxonomy): Eukaryota > Metazoa > Chordata > Mammalia > Rodentia > Cricetidae > Arvicola > Arvicola amphibius. The sequence continues at coordinate 18,001,913 of NC_052052.2, forward strand.
TTGAGTCGTAGCTGGGTGCCCAGGGGGAACAGGAACTTGTGTCGCTGGACAAAGAACTATAGGCATCTTGGGGTCTGACGCTTTTGCTCTGCCATGACTACGCTGGTGCTTCGCTCTCCCCGCTCATTGGCTCAGGTGAAGAGAAGGCTCTGGGGTCTGTTGATAGTGGTCTCTGAGTGGAAACGAGGCTTCTGGAGGCTCGCGGAAGCCATGCTCTGTCTAGCGTGTGTGTGTGTGTGTGTGTGTGTGTGTGTGACTGCACACATATGCACAAATGGTGATTGCCTATGCTTGGGTCTGATATGAATATCTGCTGTATCCCAGGCTGCCTCAACCCCAGCCGTTTGTCTCTCCTTAACCTTCATGTCCTGGCTGGGGCAGATCACTTCTCCGGGTGGCACATAGTTCTTATGAAATGTGACTTTGGGGATAGATTGTGTCTTGGGCCATGTGTTAGTTACAGTTTCTATAGCTGGCATGAAACACCATGACCAAAGCAACTCAGGGAGGAATGGGCTTATTTCAGCTTTACAGCTCTCAGATCCCACTGGGTCACGGAGGGAAGTCACGAGGGGAACCTGGAGAAGGAGCTGATGCAGAGGCCATGGAGGGCTGCTGCCTGCTGCTTACTGTCTTGTTCCCCATGCCTTGCTCAGCCTGCTTTCTTAAACATGGAGGGCCACCAGCCAGGGGTAGCCCCACCCACAACGGACAGAACCTTGGTCTCATCCTATAGCCCAGGGCCTCCCATGACCCTGCTGGCGTCCCTACATTTGAATTAGTCTGATGTGTTACTAACCTTGAATTAAAGGGTTACCTGCCTCCACCTCATGAGTGCTGGTATTACATGTGTGAGACATCTGGCTCAGGCAAGTTTTATACACTATTGAGCAAATAAGCTATTTGCTTTAGTCTTTTGTGTGTGTGTGCACACGTGTTATGTATGTGTGTGCACGTGCCTGTCCATGCAGATGTGGAGGCCTGAGAGCAATGTCAAGTATCCTCCTTATGCTCTCCACCTAATTTTAAATTTTTTATTTTCTTTTTAAGTGTGTGTGTGTGTGTGTGTGTGTGTGTGTGTGTGTGTGTGTGTGTACTGATACCCACTGAGGTCAGAGATGTCAAATCCTCTGGAGCCACAATTACAGGCAGTTGTGAGCTGCCTGACTTGGGGGCTGGAAGCTGAACTTGGCTTCTCTCCACCAGCAGCAAGCACTCTGAACTGCTAAGCCATCTCTCTAGCCCCTCCATCTAATCTATGGAGACAGGGTCTCTCACTGACTCTGGAGCCTGCTGTTTTGGCCAGCTTGGCTGGTCAGTGAGGCCCAGGGGCTCTGCCTAGTGCTGCGGTTGTAGGGTATGCACCACTGGGCCCAGCTTTCCCCATGGGTGCTGGAGTGATGAACTTAAGTCCTTATGCTTGTTCAGTAGGCACTTCACCCCACAGAGCCATCGCCCTAGCCTCCCCAACTGTCACTTTTCACACCCCCAACACATGCTGATAACTTCTCATTTGTTTCCTAGATAACGAGGCTCTGAATGAAGGAAAGTGTCTGAAATATTTTGTTTGTATAAAGATGCACACCGTAGCATCACTTTTGAAACTAGAAGTCACAGACATGTCTACGGTTGGGCAGGAAGATGAAGTAAGAGTTGGTGGCTCTGCTCCAGGCTGTTACGTAGTTATTAAAAGTTGTGTTTAGGACGCGTCTGTCATAACACAGCGTGCTTGTGTCATATTCATAGGGAACAACAAGATACAGACTAGGAGTGTAGTCAGATGGAATGATGGGTAATTGTTTTCCTTCTGTCTTCTTTTCTACGGTAAGTCTGTGTTAACTCCCCCTCCGCCTCTGACTTGCACTGCCTTTTGTTTTGGTGTATGTGTGGTTTGTTCGTTTTTGTTTTTGAGACAGAGTTCTTCTGTGTAGTAGCCCTGGCTGTGCCTTGAACTCAGAGATCCACCTGCCTCTGCCTCCCGAGTGCTGACCACTTGGCATGTGTACTTCTCCTGTATTGAATAGAAACAGGCGCATAGATAGGCATCAACCTTATTTTTTTTTTAATTATCTATAAAGATGCCATCGTTTTCTCTGTGCTGCTATAACAAAATGTCTGCAGTGGATGCTTTAAAGAGAAAAAACAATCAATTTGGCTCACAGTTGTGGAGTGCAAGAGTGATATGTTACATTCCACACTACAGACACACATCACGGTGGAGGAGCAGAAAGGGGAAGTGTGGATGTGGAGTGAGCCGGCTCTAAAATAAAATAATCCTCCCCCTCCTTCTTTTTTTCTTTCTTTTTTCTCTTTTTCCTTTTCTTTAATTCTTTCTTTCTTTGGTTTTTCAAGACAGGGTTTCTCTGTATAACAGCCCTGACTGTCCTGGAACTCCCTCTGTAGGCCAGGCTGGCCTCGAACTCACAGAGATCCTCCTGCCTCTGCATCCCAGTGCTGGAACTAAAGGTGTGATCCTCCTCCTTAGCAGCCAGTTCCATCCAGTGTGACCTATCCTCCTCCAGCAAGACCTTCATTAATCCTTTCCCCGTGTTGTCCCCCAGAGATCTTGTCACCTCTGCTCGGCCCTCATGGCTCAGGGGTGCCACGCCTCCTCACAATTCTGTTACACTGGGAACAAACCACACCCAAACCATAGCAAGAGATGTGTGCTGAAGGGGATGTTGAGGGTACAGAACTGAGCCCATAGGAAGGAGCAGCCTATAAGTGGGAGGAGAGAGGGGGTGAAGCTGGCACCCAGGGACCGTCTGGAAAGTGTTCTGAGCTGTAAAAAGAGCCTCTGATTAAAATGAAAACAACGAAGGATGGACAGTCCCTTTGAACATGGCAGTCTTTGGTTCCCACTTGTGTACCGGACTCTGTCTTCTCTAGGACAGGCTGTGTTTGGTGAAAAGTCAGCCAGGCTGGGGAGGCCCTGGGGTGGGAAGATCTGCAGGGTGGCTGGCAAGGGGAGCGTTCTACCGTGGATTCTCCTGTGTTGGGAAAGAGAATTCCACACGACAAGGCATTTGAGTGACAATGGCATTGACCTTTGGCAAGATTCCCTAGTGCACACATCCTCTCTCCCTCCCTCCCTCCCTCCCTCCCTCCCTCCCTCCCTCCCTCCCTCCCTCCCTCTCTTCCCCACTCCTGTGAATTTTTAACAGCTTTATTAAGACATAATTCTCACATCACAAAGACCACCTTTTAAAAAGTATATCGTGGGGCTGGAGAGGGCTCATGGGTAGAGTGCTTATGTTGCAAGCATGGGGACCTGAAGGCAGATTGTTAGCCGTGACATGTGTCTGTAGTCAGCACTCAGTAGGAGGGAGGCAGAAGGATCCCTGGGGCCTGTTGGCCAGCCAGCCCAGCTAAACTGGTGAGCCCATTAAGAGACCCTGTCTCAGAGAACCCTGTGGGAAGACACTCAGTGTTGACTTCTGCCCTCCATCGGCACGGCAGTCCTCCTTCCTCCCCCTCCCTCATCCTCAGCACCAGTATTCTGCTTTGTTACTAGGTTTCCTTCTGGATATCACTCTTAATTAGAATCATACACTAAGTGGCATTTTTGTGCCTGGTTCTTTTCCTTCATGTAGGGTTCAAGCCTTGTCCATATTGCTGCATTTCTTCCTTTTTTTTTGCCATTGTATTATTTATTTTATTATTATTTTTTTTTACAAAAGTTTATTACAATGTACAACAGGCTCCAGGATAACACTTCATTCTAACTATAGGTGGCAATGATGTTATATTATAGTAGGGAATCCAGATGTTTAACAGGCTCCAGGATAACACTTCATTCTAGCTGTAGATGGCAAAGATGTTATGGCAGGGAATCCAGATGTTTAAATAGGAATGGAAGAGGGTCACCATCATCTCAAGATATGAGGAACAGCTTACTTTTTACCAGATTTCTTAATTCCACTTGTGGCCAGGGGTCCCTTCCCCGCGGCCTTGGCTTTTAGCTCCTCGAGTTTCTTCTGCTCCTCTTTTTGTTTCTGCTTGAAAGCCTTATCTTCCTCGTCCATTTCCTTAGTCTGCTTCTTGGCTGTTTCAGGGGCTTCTTTTTGCCACCTTCCCGGCCCGACATGGCGCCTCCAGACACCCCCTTCTCCAGACCCTGATCCTCGCATTTCTTCCTTTTTATAACCACTCAAATTTTTTTGTTTTGTTTTTTTGTTTTGTTTTGTTTTTAGAGACAGGGTTTCTCTGTAGCTTTGGAACCTGTTCTGGAGCTTGCTCTTGTAGACCAGGCAGGCCTCAGGCTCACAGAGATCCGCCTGCCTCTGCCTCCCAAGTGCTGGGATTAAAGGCACGTTCCACCACTGCCCGGCTCCATATTCTTTTGAATGGATAGACCACAGCTTGTGGATTGTCCGCCACTCAGTTAGCATTCGGTTTATTTCCACCTTTTGGCTGTTGGAAAAAGTGCTGCCCTGAGCATTTGCACCCAAGTTTCTGTGTGGATCTACGTGTTCTAGTTTCCTTCTGTTGTGTGATAACCACAGCAACTCGAGGAGGAAAGGGTTTATCTGACTTACACTTCCAGGTCACAGCCCGTCAATGAGGGAAATCAGGGCAGGGAACTGACGCAGAAGCCATGGAGGAAGGCTGCTCACTGGCTCACTCCTTGGCATCGTGCTCAGCTAGCTTCATTGTACGGCCCAGGCCCACCTACCTGGGGGTGGTGCTGCTCACTGTGGGCTGGGCTTTCCCACCTCCATGAAGATCATTCTGACAGACATGGCCACAGCCCAGTCTGATCTGGGCAGTCTGTCAATTGAGACTCCCTCGGTAGACTTTAGAGCTGTGTCAGGTTGACAGCTTACACTAACTAGGACATTGTGTTTAAATTCTGTTTGTGTGTCAGGGGCCCTCAAGACGACTCCTGGCTTCGGTGGTTCAGTAGACGGTCTTGTGGTTGGACTCAGCGCGTGGTCTTGCTTACAACCATGATTTATTAAAGCAAGGGACACTCAGCAAAGTGAACTAAGAAGCAAATGCAGAGGCAACAGTCTGGGGGGGACCAGGTGCAGGTGCCTAGGGTCCCCTCCCAGCAAAGCTGCATAGGATGCACCTGCAGCATGAGATTGTGGCTGAGGAAGGGACTGTCACATGCATACTCCTTAGAGACTGGTCACGTCGGTACCTCTGCCTAACATAGACTGAAATCCCGGGCCCCTGGCAGAAAAGCCGGTGCTCGGTGTAAGAGTGTTTGTCTGATATCGGCTCAGCGGGTCTCCTTATCAATCAGTCAGTGGTGGAACATTCTAGAAATCCACCTTCCCAGGGGCTGGCTGAAGTCCAACCTTGAAAGTAGACCTTTCTGAGGAGGAACTTTTTGAGTAGCCATTTTACTGTGATCAGAGTCTCCGGGTCAAATGCTAACTCTCTTCTCCTCTTCACGAGTCGCCTAGCAAGAGTGTCTCAGTGGTGGACTTGCCTACACTCACTGTGGCCTGTGGTCCTGTCTCTGTGGATTTCTTGTGACTGTTGATTGATGTGGGAGGGGCCCAGCCCACTGTGGGCAGCACCGTTCCTAGGCAGGGGTGGTCCTGGGCTGTATAAGAAAGCTGGCTGAGCTGGGACCAGAGTGAGTGAGAACCCACAGCATGTCTCGTGGGTTCTGCTCCAGGTTCCTGCCTCAACTTCCCTCCGCGATAAACTGTGATGTGCACTGTAAGGCAAGCAAACCTTTTCCTCCCCAGGCTGCTTTCAGTCACAGTGTGTGTCACAACAGAAAAAAGAAGCTAGAATATTCCTCGTGGAAGCTTTCCCTGCTGAACCCTCCAGAGCTGCTGTGCTATCTCCATAACCACCCGGCACTGCTGAGGCCTTCCGTTCCCCGCACCCCTGCTAGCGATTATACCGTCATCTTTCTGCATATAGCCATCCTGACGGGACTAACGGGGCCTGCAGTTGGCGATTTGTAAGCGTTTAGGACGAAAAGGAATGATCAGAGGCAGCCAAAATGAGTTCTCCAAGAAGAGTCCTGCCAGCCCAAACCCCTTATTTTTTTTAAGAAAAAAAAAAGAAAAAGAAGAAAAAAGCATTTGCTATACTGGGGCCAATGTCTACATTTCAGCCTTTCAGGCTTCTCAGAAGATGGGTTTTTTGCTGACAGCCTCGTGAGCTCCTGGCTAGCAGTGGTCAGTGCGTGGGGCCAGACCCAAGAGTAAGGCCTCTGGTGATTCCTGCCCCCCAGCCCAGCCATTTATAACGCCCCAAAGCTGGGTTGCACACAGATGCCAGCCCACCTAATCCAAGATCGCCCATTGCTCAGAGCAGACAGACATGGAGCTGCCTTGTCAGAGCTGGTCCCGCAAAGATCTGGATAGCGTGGGATGGCAGGCAGAGCCCCGTGACCCGGGAGTCACCAGGGGTCACACAGATCCACAGCTGCAGGGTGGCCGGGGCAGGTGATACTGCTTCTGCTCTTTACACTAACGGGGTGATTAAGTCATGGGTACCCCAGGAGCACGTGGTGTGGGAAGGTGTGTGGTCACAGATGGTGCCGTGGCTCACCATGGGGGATTCAGAGGTTAGTGATGTGCTTCCTGTTGACAGAGCAGGGCCGTTCAGCCAGGGTGAGGTGACAGTTGGGTCCCCAAAGTGAGCGTGTGTGGCGTGGAAGCTGATGCTTCCCTCTGAGCACTAGGGGACAATAGAATTGATGGATTCAGGAAGGACTTGTGACGTTCTGCAGTTGATGGGGCTGCCCAAGAAGGTGAGCCCTCCATCGTTGTGGGCATCTGTATCCAAGGAGAAGTGTTCTGCTGGGGAACATGAGTGAGACAGGAGGGAGCCCTAGTGACCTCTGAGGTCTTTGGGACCTGGGGATCACATGGCTACAGTTTATGCCTTTGAACAAGTCTCTTCATGTGCCCTTTGTGTCCCTACACATGTCTTTCTAAGCATTTGGGGCCCAGTAAGCTCCTCTGAAGACCGATGGGAGCAGCCCTTACTCAGTGGCTGGGTCCCATCTGTGTTGTGGGGTCCGCATAAAGCCTCCTGGCCCCAGGTTAAGCTGTAAGGCCAGTTTTCCTATTTGCTCTTTCATTCATGGATTAACTAAGTATTTAACAAGTCTCTCCCATGTGCCAGTGTTTAGGCAGTGGGGGTGTGCAGCACGAATAGGAGGTGAGGGGCTAAATCGAAAGCAGAAGGGAAAAAAAGCTTGACCCTGGACATCCAGGTACTTGTTTGCTTGGTTGGTTTTTGAGTCAGGGTCTCATGCAGCCCAGGCTGGCCTTGAACACACTACGTAACTGAGATGATCCTGTGTGGGACGTGGGCTGACTCAGGCGGGGCTGGAACAGCAGAACCCTGCACACACATCCTTCAGCTGGGACCTGGAGGGAGACAGAGGGCGAGGCTGGGAGAACATTGCCTCCACGGCACCGTTCACACTGCAGCCCACGCCCAGGCCTAGCGGTGTACGCGTGCTAGGTGTATGCGCCTGCGTGTTTGAGGGTTTGCACGTAGAGGCCCAGATGACACAGGGATCATTGGTGCCTTTGGCCACCTCTGTCGTCCTCCACCGATGTGGCCGGCTGTGAGGACAAACAGGCCACTGCCCAGAGGGGACAGCTCTGGTGAGAGGGTAGATACCTGTGATCCCCAAAACTCTTGTACACTGGTACACTGGCCGCTTTCTAAGTAAGAGTAGGTTCAGGGCAGGGTGTGGCAGCCCTCATACCTCGGCTCCAGCTTTTCCATGGTTTGTGTTCTGAGATCCTGTTTCTGCCTTCTACCCCACTGCCAATTGCAATGGCGGGGGTGGGGGTGGGGGAGTTCACAGGAGAGAGGGAGGGAGGACTCTATTCTCCCTCCACACACATACCCAGCAATTATTCTCCGCTATTGCCAATTCGGGATAAGTAGAAAATAACAGAGGAATGGAGGCAGGCCGAGTTCTTGCCATGTACCGCCATGACATTGGCATAGGCCATGGGAGCTGGAAGCCCCACAGTGGCTGTGCATGATGGGGCCCGCTGCTCTGGGGAACCAAAGGGTTCCATGAATTTGAGGACAACATGGTCTGTAGCAAATTTGAGGTCAGACAGAGCCATAGGGTAAGGCTGTGTCTCAAAATAAGTAAGTAAGTAAATAAGTACCAGAAGACAAAAGGCTACCCAAGTGAGGGACTGGAGAGGTAGCTCAGCGGTTAAGAGCATTTGTTGCTCTTCTGGAGGACCTGGGTTCGGTTCCCAATCCTTACATGGCAGCTGTAACTCCAGTTACCACCTGTAACTCATTCTGGGGAATCTGTCTCCCTCTGTAGCCTCTGCAGGCACCAGGATGTTCTTGTTACATGTACATACGTGTACATAGATGCAGGCAAAACACCCATAACATAAGTTAAAATAAATAGACTTTTAAAGAAATCCAAAAGTGATCTACACTCTGAAATTTTGGGGGAGACAGCATGACTTCACAGATGGAAACTTCCACACCTGGCCCCATGAGATACAGACGCAGTAAAGATGCTGTGTAAGATTACCTTCTGGCCACGTGTCTAAGGTATACAGGAGGAACGCAAATTTCCCATTTTGACCTGGGTCCCTCTTCAAGATCGTTCATAATGTATATGCAGATATTTGAAATACCGAGAAAAAAAAATCTGAACTCCAGAATGCTCTGGCTCCAAGCATTTTGGATAGAGGAAGTTCACCTGTGTGATACAGGGGGATCCTCTGTATCACCATAGAGGACAGTTGATATCTGTCAATCTCTGCCATTGGACGCAGGTATTTCTTCTTTCTTGTCGCTGAACCCTTCTGGATGGTGGCTGAACAGGTGTCACCCTGCATTGTTAAAGCAGACTCCGCACAGAGAGTGGCTGAGGCGGGGTTAGAATGCAAGCCCCCAGCTCTGTCTAGTCCCCCATTGCTTTCCCAGCTTCTTGTGCCTCCTGCCAGTTCTGCTCCTGGCTCCATTCCACTGTCACCGACCTCCTGCACCCTGCCAGGCTCAGTGTAAGAGGGAGACTGGGGAGGAGGAAGCAGGGTGGGCACCGACTGCCACTGCGTGTCCCTCAGCTTCCAGGGCTGAGTGCAGCTAGGGAGCAAATGCCCACCCTCCTGGGGGCCTGGCAAAGCTCTCGTCTATCTAGAGACTGTTGCACATAGTGATAGTTCTCAGGCACTCTGGTAGTGTATACTGTCCTGGGCTGGGTTCTGTCAGGTAAACTGAGGCCAGGTAGGTATAGTGTCTGGTTTCAAGGAGCTCCTGGTCCACGGCCATAAAAATCACAAACATCAGTGACCAGTTGGGTCCAGGGGAGCCCATGATGCCCAGGGTAGGTCATTACCGTCCATAGAGACTCTCATGTCTTCAAGGAACAGACCCGACACTTCTGAACCAGAGTGTGGATTCCATTCCCAGCCCTCTCAATAAACCACTGGGGCAGTTTGGCCAGGTCACCCCACTTCTGACCCAGCTCCTTATGCATAGAGAGTGATTCACAGTACTTTCTCAGGAGGAAGGGGGAGGGAGGATATCATTCTGTTCAATTGAGACAGGCACACGCCCTGAGTCAGTGCATTCTTACTCTTCTCTTGAGAGGATTACCTTAAGCCAGGGCAAAGCAGGGAAGGCTACATAAAAGAGGTGCTCTTTATTTTTTTTCTCCTCAGTACTAGGGATGAAAAGGAGGACCTTGAACACGATGGGCAGGGCCCTAGCAGTGAGCCACACTTAACGCCTAGCAGGTGGTTCGAGTTCCTTCTGGGAAATCTCTGGATGATCTTTGGTGTGCGGAGTGACTGGAGGGGAACGGCTTTCCAGGCAGCTCTGATGGGGAATGAAATCAGGCTGAGACCTTGGCAGAGGGTATGGAGGGCACCACTAGCCGCCAGCTCACCGGGGTCTGGTCCCCTGCTCTTTCCCGCAGATGATGCGGTTTGCGTGGCAGAATTACCGCCGTTATGCGATGGGCAAGAACGAACTCCGGCCACTCACAAAGGACGGCTACGAGGGCAGCATGTTCGGTGAGTTCTCAGACCCCGGGGTGTCGAGTGCTGCTCCACTTTGGTCTGCCCTTCTCTGGGCTTTCCAAACTTTTCTGGACTCGGAGGACCCAAGTGCATCTGCCCACTCGTACAGCCTTGCGTCCGAGCATGGGATGGTGAGGATGGTGAGGATGGTGAGGGGATAGAGTTTGGTGATGTGAACACAGAAGACTGGGTAAATTAACTTTACTGGGGGGGGGGGGGCGGTGAGATGGCATTACCCCACAGAGAGTAAATGTATATAAAGAGTTTGGGTTCAGGCTGCCTTTAGATTAAATTCCATGGTGTCGTTCACGTTACCTGGTGACAGCAGATCAGACACATGCCCCTTGTGTTTCTTCCGCAGCCCTCTGGCTGTGCCACCTCCCTGCTATAGCGTTCTCTGGACCCAGAACCCTTTGGTGCATCTCCTAGAGGCTGCAAGCCCAGCCTCCTTGTCCAGATGTCCTTCTAGAGAGAAGATGCTCTGGACAGCCTAGCCATCTCCTTCCTTTAGGGAAGGATGCTATGCAGGACCAGATAAAGATGGCACCATACCCACTGGTCCTCACTCCCGAGGAATACAGGTTGCTGGAGCTGGATCCAGAGAAGCAGGCCTGAGCTGAAAATCCCCAGGGAAACCTGAAGGGTGGTTGGATACCTGAGACCGGGGCCTGTGTGTGGAGCTCCCAGTATCAGGGTTGGTGTTTAGGAGACATGCCCCAGACCCACATCCTCCTCCTGCAGTCAGTGCTGGAGGCTCTTAGCCTATCCAGATGAGTCACCTCTGTCGCAGGAGAAAAGGATGTGGATTTGAACAGCCTTAGGCCTTTGTAAATGTGGGAGGAGAAGGGATCCAAAAATTACAAAAGTGGGCAAAACAAGTGAAGAGATTAAAGTTGATCTGTCTTGTAAATGTAGCCACTGTTGACATCTTTGCCCATGTCCTTACAGTTTTCCCTCCTGTGCATTTATCCTTGTCTACACAGTTTTGACTCTGTGGGAGGGGCCTAGGGTAAATTGTAAGTATTTCTGTAAATGATAAATGATGTGTGTTGGTTGCTTTTCTCCTTTCTGTGGCCAAATATATGACAAAATCAACTTAAGGAAGAGAGAGTTTGTTTGGCTCACAGTTTTAGGGCACATAGTCCATCACGGTGGAGAAGGCACGGGGCAGGCATGTGAGGTGGCTGTTGTCATGGTTTCCATAGCAAGGAAGCAGAGAGAGGTGAATTTGGTGCTCAGCTTTTCGATTCAGTCTGTGTCCCGAGTCACACCCAGAGGTGTGTCTCTTTGTGATTTTTAAACCAGCCAAGTTGATGGGGAAGTTTAACTGTCACAGAATATTTGTATTTTTTTTTTAATATTTGAGCCATGGGCTGGAGAGATGGCTCAGTGGTTAAGAGCACTGGCTGCTCTTCCAGAGGTCCTGAGTTCAATTCCCAGCAACCACATGGTGGCTCACCACCATCTGTAATGAGATCTGGTGCCCTCTTCTGGCATGCGGGCATACATGGAGGTAGAATGTTGTATACATAAGAAATAAATAAATAAATCTTTTAAAAAATATTTGAGCCAGGCGTGGTGGTGTATACTTTTAATCCTAGCACTTGAGAGGCAGAGGCAGGCACATCTCTATGAGTTTGGGACCAGTCTTGTCTACATAGTGAGTTCTAGGACAACCAGGGTTACATAGAAAGACCCTATCTCAAAAACCAAAACAATAATAATGATAATAATACATATTTGAGGTGGTTCTCAATATGTTGAACTCCTGGGCCTAAACAGTTCTCCTGCCTCAGCTTCCCGAGTGGCTGGGATGACAGTCTGCCCAGCTCATAGGAAAGGACACTAGTAGTTTAAATTGTCCCCCTCTCTTCTCCGTAAAGGGGAACTGGTGTTGACCGTGGGGTTTGAAATTGCTTGGTATAGTCCCAGCTATTGCTCAGGTTTTATAGGAAACCCTTCTAGGAGGGACTGGGCTAATTCTGGCCCAAAGTACGGTTCCTGGGGCCTAGGACAGATTTATTTATTCAGTCACTCATTTATTTATTTATGTTCTTGAGACAGGGTTTCTTTTTATAGTTCTGGCTGTCCTGGAACTCGCTCTGTAGACCAGGCTGGCCTTGAACTCATAGAGATCCCTGCGTGCTGGGATTAAAGGTGTATGCCGTCACCATCTGTCTCAGAGCTGAGGATTTAAGTCACAGCCCTTCCAGACTTTATCTAGTAAGGGAGAGCCCTGGGCTCCTGAAAGGATAGAAAGAACAAATCCCTCAAGTTAGAAGACTTAGGTGCGAATCCTCTCTCAGTCCTTAGCCTGTGGCTGTGCCCAAGTCACTTAACCTTTCTGGGCTCCAGGTGGTGCAGCTTTTGTCCTGGGCCTCTGTGAGGACATCCGTGGGAGCATGTCTGAGTACCCGAAGGACTACGTGTTGGGAATGCGGCATGATTTCTACCGAAGTCAATGAGAGCAGCAGTTAACCCAGGAAGCCTGCCATGAGTTCTGCGGTCCCTTGAACATCCTGATTGATCCTAGGTGGAGGCCCGAGGAACCCATTGCCTGGTCCCCACGGCACTCCTGGCTGTAAACATGCCCCCCCCAGGGTGTCCTGGTGGCCTGGGGAAGGGAGAGGTGTGGGACCACAGACAGGAAGGCCGCTTTGATGCATTTACTCTTTCACTCTCCACGCTGTTGGGTGCTGGGCCTGGGGTCAGCTGCCTGGAACTCAAGGGGCTCCCCTTTCCTGGCCCTCTCCTGTCCAGGGTCTTCAGAAAGGGACAGGTAGAGGTGACCATTAGACAGTGCTGTAAATCGCATTTATTGGTCTGAAATCCTAGAGTCAGACAGACCGAGATTCACAGTCAGGCGTCCCTGCTTCCTAGTTGAGCGCTCTTAGGCTGGTATTCCCCCCCCCGTAGCTGTTTCTGGGAGTTGGGGCCACAGGTGACTCTGAAGGCAGCCTGGGCCTGCCTGTCTCAGAGCCCCGGCAATGGTGACAGTTCTCAGAATTCAGAGTCCATGAGAGCACACCCAGAAGATAAGACTCCATTCTCGGATCCAGGGAGAAGATTCCAGAGGTAGGAGCAGCTGCCCTGTTCTGTACCACACTCCTGCTTCTTTCCTGGCCCGGGGTGGGGAAGGGGAGAGCAGCTGTTGGGTGGCCTCTGCCATCACCGGTGACCTCAAGTAGGCTGGGCCCTATAGACAGACACAAGATGCCCTGGGCTAGGCAGGAATAGGCAGACTCACCCTGCCCTGCCTGACTGAATGAGACTTACAGGGGGACCCTGCCCAGTGCCCATGTGTGCAGCGCTCAGATGGGATGGACTCCCACAGCCGGTTTCTGGGGACCACACTGTGTGCTTGCATATGGGGAGGGTCCTGAGACCACACCAGTGCCTCCCTTTGCCAAGATCTGTAGGAGCTATGGTGACAGTGGTCACTGTTTTGAGCTTGGTCTCTCCGGTCTCCTTGTGTGGCCCCTCACCATGCCAACAACCCCATGCTGCCCCGTCCTTCATCAAAGCCATTCTTGCCCCGAGGGCAGATCCTCTTACTGAGGACAGTTTTTGTTAACTGGGCATTCCACTGTCCCAGTAGCTTGTAGCTTGTCCTCATCCACATCCGGCTCAGCAGGCCCCATCAGAAGACACGCCCAAGGCCATCAGAGAAGACAACCCACTCTTGGCCTGTCGGTCAGGCCTTTCCCTTCCTCTGTAAGTTCGCCATGTGGGACCTTTACTGTCCGGCTGGATGGTAGAGGCGCATGGACTGTAGGTTCCGCTAAGCTTGTGTGGCTCTCCGCAGAGTGGGCAAGGGCTCAGTTTCCTGAGCCTGCGGTGATTATAATTATTTTGTATATTTTGTGTGTAAGAGGTGTAGGTCACAGGAGTCTCCTAAGTGTGGGTCCTGGGGATTGAACACCCGTTGACAGGCTTGCTGATAGATACCTTTGCTCAATGAGTCATCTTGCTGGCCCTGTCCCTGGTAATTAATAAGGAGATGCGCTCAGGATCCAGCCCCAAGCACCGAGGAGGCTCTTGGGCAGTAGCTCTTCCTGCTCCTGCCACAGAGGCCAGTCCTCGGACTGGGGCAGTGCGTGGTACAGGGGCAGAAGAGCCAGCACAGGTTGGCAGCCACCATATCGTAAAGTAAGTGGCTTGGCTCACAGAGGCCCAGTGTCCCTGCCTGTAGAAGAGGCCAGCCACTAATACCCACTGCTAGAACCTGGGGACAGAGAAGTTTCCCGCCCCCCCCCCCCCGACTCCATAGCCAGAGGGCAGGGATTTAATGTCACTGCTATTCCTAGCTGTGTAATCTTGGGCAAGTCTCTTAACTTCACTGGGCCGGTTTGGCTAGCTGCAAGGTGAGGCAGTAACAGAATTGTTTTCAGAAGAAGTAGTGCACACAAACTGATGCACATGCACAACACACAGGCGGCGTGCTGCAGATGCCCAGTACTACGAGCGTGGCGCATGCTCAGCACACAGGCGGCACGCTGCAGCTGTCCAGTGCTTCAAGTATGGTGCATGCTCAGCACACAGGTGACGAGCTGCAGATGCCCAGTGCTGTGAGCATGGCGCATGCTCAGTACAAGGTGGCACTCAGCAGCTGTCCAGTGCTTCGAGTATGGTGCATGCTCAGCACACAGGCGGCACCCTGCAGACGTCCAGAGCTGTGAGCATGGCGCAGGAAGAGCCCTGAGGTCAAACTGCTGCTCCCATGTTTGGGCATGTCCAAGTTTCCTGGACCCAGAAACCCACATAAGTACCATAGGGCTGTCCCCGCCCCATCCCCATTGCCCTGGTAGGAATGCAGTGAACACTGCACCTCTTGGCCCCTCATTTGAGCAGCAACCTAGAATTTCATGACAGGAAAACAGCAGAAAGTAAACCAGCCTCTTGCCAGCAGAAGAGTTTGGGGTGCCCAGGCATGTGATTGGCAACCCCCTTTCTTTGCAGTCCACGTCAGCCTGCTGTGACTGCACTCAATAAGTGCCCGTCTTTCTGTCAGTACAGTGAGATCTTGGCCCTTCCTGAAAGAAATGTCATGGGACAGAGTCTTCCTGCCCTTGATAGTGTGACTGTTCATTTTTGTTTTTGTTTTGTTTAATGTTTACTTTTCGAGACAGGGTTTCTCTGTGTAGCTTTGGAGTCTGTCCTGGAACTCACTCTGTTGACCAGGCTGGCCTTGAACTCACAGAGATCTGCCTGCCTCTGCCTCCCAAGTGCTGGGGTTAAAGGTGGGCGCCACCACTGCGTGGCTTATTCCTGTTATAGAGTTGGGGAAGCTAATGCTCAGAGAGGAGAGAAGGGACTTGGTGGAGATGACAGCCCACATTAACCCTAGTGCCTCGAATCCCAGGCCACTGCACTTGGCTACACCCATCCAGAGATTAGCCAGATTGTCCCCTGTGACCTGCCCCTGTGGCCGGGTCACCACCACCAGTGACAGATACTCTGTGTCTCAGAGTTTCAGAACTGCCTTTCAAGAGTGTGGGATTTGGGGTCCAGAGGCCACCACACCCTGCATACACATCACTCCCAACACCATAGCTGTGTTTTCTAGTGTGCCCTCCCATCCCTTGTAAGCAGAACTGCCTTTCAAGAGTGTGGGATTTGGGGTCCAGAGGCCACCACACCCTGCATACACATCACTCCCAACACCATAGCTGTGTTTTCTAGTGTGCCCTCCCATCCCTTGTAAGGTGTCACTTACCCATTGTCGCCCCATTTCACAGGCGAGAGAACAGAGCTAGAAATCTCCAGGACTTGCAGTAGCTGAATCCCGGGTGTAGTGTGGGCTCTGAAGCCCGAGCAGTAAGCTACCACGCTGCCCTGTCCCGCAGCGAACACAGTGTAGGGAATGGAACAGAAAGCTGTCTCAGGGTTGGAGCCATGCATCTTCCGATCCCCACGCCCCCATACACCACAGTTAGGGTCCACATCACCTGTCTCTCTGCGTCATTACTGAATACCCGCCGAGCTTTTAGGGCTCAAAGGACTTGTCTTCCACCTAGAAAATCTGCCCAGCAACCTTAGGAACACCTGCTTGCAGCCTGGCTGAGCTGAGCAGCAAGGGGCAGGGATCTGAGAGTCAGGCCAGCCTAGGTTTGAAATTTGGGTCCGCCACTTCCTCATCCTCTGTTGCAGAGCTATTCCCCTGACCTCTCTGCACTCAGTTTCTTCGTCTGTACAATGGCGGCAGCAGCAGCTTCTCCTGCGATGAGGATTTAATGCAGCTGTTGTGTGTGAGAGCCACCTGGTGCAACACCTGCCCACGTGCACTCCTCGCATGGCAGCCGCTGTCAGCATTCTACTTGCTAATTAATAATAATGACTCTAATTCTAACCCAGGAAAGAGCAGTGTCTGGCACGCAGCAGGCTCTTGATGTATTGTAGAAAGAATGAGCAGCCTGCCACGGTCTCTGCCTGGACCATTTCCCCTTTGTTCCCAGCCTGGCTCGGCCTTGCTCACTCCGCAGCAGCTCCCGTCCCCTTCTGTGGTGGTGGTCTTGACCTCCTGCCGTGAAGCGTGCTCAGAATCAGCAGAGAGGCCTGGAAAAGTAGCTGTCCCGCTTGCTCAGCAAATTTGGTTCCCTGAATCTTCACTGTGGAGGATGGAGGTGTTTGTGTGGCCCAAAGCGATATTTCCCCAGCTCCAAGCCATAGACCCAGGGTGATTGTGGAAGCCCCAAATTGGATTCTGTCTCTGCCCATGGATTCCCTGATAGAACTGCCAGCCCAGTCCCCATCACGGGTATGATATATAGCCGTGAAAGAGCCGAGAGGCTAAACGAACACGGTGCGATTTTCAGATTAGGGGCTGGTGGTGCTCGGCCTTGGCAGAGAGAAAAATCATCTTTGCCTTGTAAACGGAGCAAATAGGATGTTGAGGAGCAAATAAATCCAGGCCCCCCGGTGCCATTTCTACAATTGCTGTAGGGTGTGTGGCTTAGTAGTGTCACCTGCTTGCCGTTCACACTCTCCTACACACCTGTGCACACTGGTACACACACCATTCCTCCTGGCCGGTTTCACACGTGAGAGCTCCTCCCCGTGGGGCTCCCTTTCAAGAAGCCAGCTTTGCCAGCTAGCTAGTTTGTGAAGCAGACCGGTTTCTCCACATCTCATGTCTCCCTGGGTCTCTACCCTGCCTCTCAAGAGTTTGTTTGCAGACGCTCACCTGGGTTCGAATCCCATCCCTAGCATTCACCAGCCGAAGTTGCAGGCTTCTGGGGCACTCAGTTTTCCCGCTGTATGAGGCTGGAGGGTTCGAGACACAGAGAGTGACACCAAACATTAAGATTTTCTTCCTGGTCTGGGGAGATGGCTCGGTCAGCAAAGTGCATAATGACCCAAGATGTGATGTAAAAACGCGGGCATGGTGATGCATGCGTGTAACCCCAGCACCGGGGATATAAAGCCCGGCGGATCCGGGGAGGGAGTGTCACCAGCCAGCCAGCCTAGTCTACTTGGCTAGATCCAGGCCAGTGAGACCCTGTCTCAGAAAACAAAGTGGACAGTGCCTAGAGACCTGGAGACACCTGAGGTTGTCCTCTGGCTTTCACACGCATGTGCACACACCTGCATGCTAATACATACAAGAAGTTTTCTCTTCCTTGCACACGTGCATTCTGTTCCTGATGCTTTGTTTTTTCAGGATTACGTTTATTTAGTCACACGTGTGGTTGGTTGTATGTGGGTGCACACACGCTGTGGCACATGTGTGGAGGTCGGAGAGCAAATTTCAGGAATTTGTTCTCTCCTTCCATCCTGTGGGTTCCAGGGATCGAACTCAGACCATCAGGCATGGTGGCAAGTGCCTTTACCTGCTGAGCTGTCTCACTGCCTCCCGCCCGGTACCGTTTTCTTCTCTTTGGTTAAGTAATAGCATTTCAAGTTGTCTGGTGAAAATACAGTTTCTGTTTTGCGAGCTAGTTTTTCTTCGGGGGAAGAAAAACCATCTATAGTTCCTGGAACCTCAGTGTGGGGCTGGGCGGCTGGCTGATTCTGGCAAGCTGTGCGCACATTCCTGACTGGGGCTGGAGTTTGCTTTGAGAAATGACTGTCATCAGCTTCGCAAGCGACCACACTGCAGTTCCTCGGACAGAACAGGTCAGACTCTGGGGCGGCCAGCACCCTCCCGGGAAGTCACATGCTTTGGAAGCCCTGCATGCTCCATCCGGAGGCCAGCGGGTAGAAAAGCACAAAGGAAATGAACCAGAAACTCAGGCCACTGGCAGATGTGCCTTTGGCCCGAGGAAGGTAATTGGATGAAAGTCAGCCCCCGTGTTGAAGGACAGGCTGGGCCTGCGGTCATTGGACAGATGCTGCGGGTCCCATGAGGTCTCCCTGGGATCTTGAATGGCAATCTCCTAGCCACCTTCTGGTGACCAGAATGCCCCTTGGGTCACCCTTGGTGATTACAGAGTAAATACTCCTCTGCAGCATGGTGCGCTGGGTTTTCAGGCTCTGGGGTAGCCGGCTGGCCACTGGCAGGACTCTGCTCGCTCCCTCCGAGGCCTCTCTCTCTCTCTCCTCCAAGCAGTTTCTAATTAAGATGCTTCATGGCCCCTTTCTTTTTCTTTAAAAGCCTTAGCACAGAGGAGAATTTATTTCCTTCGAAAATATAGTAGCAGGTTGTTGTAAAAAGAATTCTCAGGCGAGAGGCCTGGGTTGGTGTCCCAGCACTGGCGCCGGCTGTCACCAGAGCTCACAATATCCTCCGGGCCTTGTCAGTGTCCGCACAAAGGGTCTGTGCACAGGGCCTCTGCCTCTGGACCTCTCTCTCTCTCTCTCTCTCTCTCTCTCTCTCTCTCTCTCTCTCTCTCTCTCTCTCTGTCCTCTCCCAACTATTGCTGATTCTCTTGGCATCTGAAATGTTAGCAACAAGCCACGCTCCTGTGGGAGCTGAGTGAGTCAGGGTATCTATTCCCAGAGTGAGTTACTGCCATGCGTGAAATGATTCATATTGAAATTGACATTCCCTCCCTGTGGCAGCGTGTTCCACCCACTCTCCAAAGACCTTTCTTTCCTTGGAAACAAGGTTGAGCCGACAGCAACCAGCCCCCTCTCTTTCTCACAACGCTGATGGCACGCACTCGCCAAATTTCCCAGCAAACTCTGTGACTCATAGGAATGTGGATTCACACCGTGGCAGATCAGCAATGCCAGTAGAATTCTCTACAGCCATCTGGTCTGGTGCCTGAGGATGGGGAAGATAGTACCTAGGGTAGGGACTCCCCGGAGGCTTGACAACCTATATGTGAGCCCTGCTTTTGGAACATGCAAGTGTTTCTTATATGTAGTTGTTACAGAGCTCTGTCCTTAGAGAGAAAGTATTTGCTGTTGAAAGGAGACTTGGTAAATAAGACCCAGGAAGTAAAGGAAACACAAAAACCACAGGAAGTTCCTGAAACTTAAAAGATTTGCAAAGCCCTACCCCCATGATTTTATGAGTAGAGGCAATCGCTGGGAAAGGGAAACTGGCCAGCTGTGCCCCCTGCCAGTCCCACAAGGAGCTCTAGGGATGCCAATTTCATGAGTTGCCACCTTGTTAGGGTAATGCACCTGCCTTCAAGTTGCCCATGCTCATTTAAGTGACCCCAATAAACTCAGTGATTCCCTCAGCTAGACATATGGGACCCTTTCTTTCCTTTTCTTTGGTTTGCTATAGTGTACCTCCAGGAAAAGCCACATAATTCTTGCTTGAGGAAAAAAAAAAACTACCCAAGCTCCAAGGCACTGCTTGCAACATCTGCAGGGTAAAATTGTAAGGCACACAGTCCTGCAAGTTCTACACAGATGCAGCTGTGGCTGGCCTTGCAGACCTGCATGGAGAGAGTCCTGCTCCGTTAGAAGGTTCTTTCTGGTCATTAGGTTCCAGGGGTAGCTGCTCTTTGGACTCCTGACACCACGGATTCATTTTGTGTGCGCTAAGCTTTAATTATGCCCTGCGCCTTCCGGACTTGGTTCTTACCTCCTTATCCTGTTGTGGATGGTAGCTGATCCTTTGTCGGGTCTGCCTGTCTGTTCTCCTGTTGCTAACCACTTTCAATCCTGGTATTTGGTGACTCCTGTAAAATGCTTTTTGATTACTGTGAAATACTTTTTGGTATGTTGATGGATGTTTTAGCCATCGCCAGAATTCATTTTACAACATTTGCATCATCGCTCATAGAAACCCCACACTCACAGGCAGGTGGTCCCACGTGGCTCCAATTTCCCACCCCCCAGCCCAGTGTAACTGGCTAATTCTGAGTGCTTTATCTAAATGATATGTTATGACTCTGAACTGGCCCGCACAGGCTTATGGTCCCCAACTTGTGGTGCTATCTAGAAGGCTGTGGAGCCTTTGGGAGGTGGGCCCTGATTGGTAGAAGTACCACAAAGGGTGGACTTTGGAGGTTACACCTGCCCTGTGTTGGAGAAGTCACCACAAGCTCCTGCAGTACAGGCGAGTCACTCCCTCTATGCCTTCTCTGCCACG
The DNA here is from genome assembly GCF_903992535.2 of Arvicola amphibius. Classification (NCBI taxonomy): domain Eukaryota; kingdom Metazoa; phylum Chordata; class Mammalia; order Rodentia; family Cricetidae; genus Arvicola; species Arvicola amphibius. Next base: position 18,022,397 of record NC_052052.2, read on the forward strand.
GTGGACTGAGACCCTTGGAGACCATGAGCCCAAGTCAGGTTTCTCTCTGTCCAGACGTTTCTCATAGCAGCGCTAGAGGAACCCATATGTGCTTCGTATAACACCTGGTCTTTGTCACCGGCTTCTTCCTCTGAGTGTGTGTGGTGGTTTAGGCAAATTGCAGCCTGTATCAGTCCTTCGCTCTTGTTTATTGTTGAATACTATTCCATCGTATGGATATGCCACGATATGGGCTCAGTCACTGACAGACATTTTAAGTTTTCATTTTTTTTCTGTAATGAATAACGCTGCCATGACCATTAATGTATGGACATAGGTTTTCGTTTCTCTTGGGTATATGCGTAGGAGAGGATTGTTGGGTTGTATGGTAAATCAAATGTCTAAACTTTGACTGTTTCCCTTCGTGCTACACCAGTTTGCTTTTCCACCAGGGGTCTGTCTGAGGGCGAAGAGTACTTTGGGTATTATTTTCTCTGGTGGGGATAGCAGGTGGTCATATGAGACACACCCCATATTTGTATCATACTGCTTAGCATTCCCAGCTTTCCTGGGACAGTATTAGTTTTGCAAGTTGGTTAAGCCAATTAGCAGCTCCAAGCTGTGTGAGTTCTAGTTATTCTGTTATGCTTGTCAACACTTGCTGTTGTCGGCACCAATGTTAGCCTCCTGCTGCATGCTGCCTTCTTCTTAGTGCCCTGCACTGCCTGCTTAGCCCCGGTCTGCAGGGGCCCTGATCTTCCTGACTCCTCTTAGGGGTGAGTTGGGATACCCACAAATGTTTCTCACATTTAAATCCCTCCTCCTTCAACCACCCCTCCCTGCTTTCCCCCCAGTGCTATGGAGTGGTCTCTCTGCTTACCAGTCAACCCCAGGGCAAACGGGACTTCTCCAGTCTGGGGACTGCGAGACACAAGCATTAACTGGGGACGGCATTGGCCTGGGAGTGAGGCGCTGTGGGTTCCTCAAATCCCTTCCCAGGACCCTGCTTTCTCTGTTGTGTAACGGGGATGGTGACAGTCTCCTTGTGACCATTGTTGGGATCACAGGAGCCTGTCCCTTTCATCTGACATCTGTGGTGTCTCCGGTGTGCTAGATGCTGTCCACATAGTGCTGTGGGGGTGTCTCCTGTGAGCCAGACACTGTCTCCACTGTGCGGCCCTCCCCAGCTTGTGTAGACACGGGTCAGCATAAAGCGTGTGGGTCATGTCTGCAAACCTGAGTTTCACATCCCCTTAGCTTGCTCTTGAGGGGATGGTTTCCCAGAGCAGAGAAACACAAACGGAAGAGTTGTGAGTGGGGGGTAGCGGCACAGAAATACCCAGAGGCGAGCGTGAGCTAGCCCATGGTTCCTTTGGGGCTGCCGGATTCTCCGCGTGGCACAGGTGGGGCATATCTGTGGGAAGAGGGCTTCTGTGAGAATAAACACCGGGTCTGCAGATGTAGCTCAAAATACCCCCTTCCGCCCCAGGGCCAACAGCCAGGACCCCTGGCTCCTCGGCCAGCTGCTCAGGGCTGCAGGTTCTACCTCATACTACACAGGTGCCTAGGGCATGGTCTCCTGGGTTACTTCAAGGTCCGAAAACCGTGGGCGGCTGTGTCCCCCTGGGGTGTACTTCTCTCCAGCTGATGAGAGCCCCTGCAGCCGAGTGGACAGTGGGGTCAGCCATGGGGGTTGCAGGGACGGATCACTGACCACTGCAGAGAGCGGCATACAGCCACAGCCTCTCCCCTGCTGGCCAGGGGCCTCTGGCACAAGAAGATCCCTTTCCATACTCCACAGGAAGCGGTCCTCCCGAGCATAACTAGAATCAATAGGAGCGATGACATTTTCTCAAAGAGCCCCAAGGAGACAAAGAGCCCTGGAAGTGAGCTGTCAGCACAGTTCGGTGCTAACATTCAAGTTTGTTTTCTCTTTTCATCAAAGTCTGAGAGACAACTTGCAATTCTCTGCCCGTGGCTTTTGTTTTGTGTTTTAATGACGGGATAACATACAATCATGTTTTCTCCCCCAGTAACTGTGAATTCCGGGACTAGTCCGTTGGAGGTCATTGCTGTTGTACCCATACCCCCAAGGCCTTGAGGAGGGAAGGGCAGAGGAAGGGAGCCATCATCTGCTTCAAACTCCCTGTGCCTGTCACTTCCTGTAGGCGGGGTATGGCTCTGCTGAGGACCCTGCTCCTGACATAGCCATGCCCTACAAGGGCAGCTGGACATTGTTTTGCATCCGGCAGCAGATGGGGGTGGCGGCATGTGTTATTGCTTAAGTTGGAGTTTAGTTTGGCATCTATAGTCCTGAGGCTTCACTGTGTGCCTAGCTGGGAGCTGAAAGTGAGGCAGGGAGGACGGCCGCAAATGAGCCAGGCCCAGAGGACCCATGAGAGGGCACATGAAAGTGATGTTCACTTTTGCCACCAGTCAGAATGTGTGCAAAGGGCCACTCCTACTGTAGAGCCTCGGAGCATCTGAGGAGGGGCACACATTCCATTCCTGAAGCTGTTATCGCCTTCCCATCGAGCCCTGCGCCGTGGGGAGCCACAAAGGTGGTGGACTGGGGAGGGGTTGTGTGGGAGCGGGGTCTGTGTTCTTGGGTGCTGGGTTTCTGGGAGGGCGCATGCTGACAGATGGTAGTGAAATCTGTTACAGGTGAGGGATGGCACAGGCCGCACCCGGGAGAATGCTCGGTGTAGTGGGGGTGCAGGCTTGGAAAGCAGAGATCTCTGTGCGCTCAGCCATAGCTCATTCCCCATGGCCTTGCGCAGTCTGACTTCTTCATTAAGCATAATACACAGGGCCCCTGGGCTCGCGGAATGTTTTAATTTCAATTTCTTTCTGATCAGAAGAATAAAAACACATATAATAATGTACCCAGCGGAGATCAGATGTGTCTTCCTACTGATACAGCTGTAAAGGATAATTTTCTTTTTTTTTTCTTTTTAAAAGAGCAAGGGAAGCTGGGTATAGTCATACAGGCTTACAGTCCCAGCTTTCGAGGGTCAGGAGTTCAAGTCTAACCTGAGCCACAGAGTGAGAACTTGTCTCAAAAGAACAAGAGAAAAAAAAAACCTGAGAACCCCAAGAAAGAGGTCCAAAGACAACCTTGCCGAGGCTCAGGAAGTCAGACCCACCTGCTGCCTGGACCCCACCTTCACCCGGTGGGGGTGGGGGCTGAAACCTGCGCCTGCTCAGATCTCATGGAAAGGACCTGGGTCACTGTTGCCCTCAGAGCTGGCAGGCGAGCCCAGACACAGCTTGTTCCCTTGTCTCTTTTCTTATCCAGTGTGGACATGGGCTCCTACCTCCAGATGCCTCCTCTTGAACATCTGCCATCACATCTTAAAGAGGAAACACTCTGAGAGAAGGAGAGAAGTGACCTCCCCAGCTACGTAGGCGGTCATACCCAGGCTGCCTTGCTTCCAAGTGGAGACCCCTTTCTCTTCTGGGTGGGGGCTGGAACCACACAAGTGTCAGGGCAGTCTCCTCCGGCATCAGGCCCAGAGGTACCTGGAGGAGGCAGGGGTGTGTTCTGATGACTTGGGGGAGGGCTGCTCTGTTGACACTGCTTGCCCTGGTTCCTGGTGTCCCTCCTCCCTGTATTAAGTTCTAAAAATAAAGCCAGCATAGCCTCCCTCACACGGAGGATGAGGAAATCTTGAACATCCCAGACAAAGCTATCACTTGACACTTATTGCCACTAAGAGGGCACGGCTGCCGGCTAATGAAGAAGACTTCTGTGGGGAAAGGCTGAAGCTTGCTTTCTTGCCTGGAGCAAACCCTGGAGTGGCTTCATTTGAAGGGCTTGAAATCCCAGACATCAAACTCCCTCCGACCCAGAAGAGAGCTCTGTAGCCATGGAGAGATCTGTTCCCCAGGCTCTGCCAGGTTCTGGGGGCTGTACATGTCTCTCCTCCAGGGAGCAGGGAGTGGGAGCAAAGCTGGCTTGTCTCCAGGGACCAGTCCCCCTCTCCTCCCTGCACAGACACATGCTGGAGTCCATAGCTCAACCCACTGACTGGGGAAGGAGAGAACCCCTTGGGGCTGGGCAGTTAAGCCAACTAGATGGAAGTACAGCTTTCAGTACCAGCAGGCCAGGTGCGCCCTACTCTGGCTGTGTTAACCTTGGGCGTGTGAGTTAACCTTCCTATGCCTCAGTTTCCTTTCCTGGAAATGTAGGAATTGCGGTGGTTATGAGAACAGGATTAGTTAATGCATTTGTAGAGGACTTTTCCTGCCACTGCTGTCTTTATTTATTTTGGTTTTTGAGACAGGGCTTCTCTGTGTAGCTCTGACTGTCCTAGAACTCACTTTGTAGACCAAGCTGGCCTTGAACTCACAGAGATCTGCCTGCCTCTGTCTCCCAAGTGCTGGGATTAAAGGCGTGCGCCACCACCGCCACCTGGAAGCTATCTTTATTTTTAAATTAGGGGTTTGGGGTTTTTGAGAGAGTCCTATAGCTCATGATGGCCTTGAACTCATGATTCTCCTGTCTTCATTTCCTCCATGCTGAGATCACAGGCAAGATTGCATGTGCTCAGTCCCCCATCATCATCACCATCATCTTTATTATGACTGTATTTTTTTTTTTTTTTTTTTTTTTTTTTTTTTGGTTTTTCGAGACATATGACTGTATTTTGATCTGCCCATTGAGGGGCCCCACCCCTGAGGTACCAGCTACTGCTTATGACTCCCTTTTTTCACCCTCCCTTGAATGCAAGCTCACAAACTATAAAATAAACATTATTTTTATGTTTATTTGTTGAATCTGTGCCTCTATTTAAAAATACTTTTTTTTTTTTTACTATTTTTTAAAGTCTATGTCTCTTGTGTGTTTGTGCACATGAATGCAGTGCCTGCAGAGGCCAGAAGAGGGCATCAGATCCTCTTGAACCAAAGTTACAGACAGGCAGTTGGGAGCTGCCTGATGTGGGTGTTAGGAATTAAAGAAAAAGCAATGCATGCTCCTAACCACTGAGCCGCCTCTCTAGCCCAAAATGTACCTCTTAACCAGAGTTCCCCCTGGTACCCACAGCTCCCAGTGGGGCTTTTGGTAATGTGGACTTTGGTTCCATCACAGCAGATCCAATGGGGGAGGGTCTGGAGCTGGCCTGGGAATCTGGGTTATCTCTGCGCTGGTTCTGATGCCCAGAACCGGTTTAGGGACCTGAAGTGACCAGCCCCCACTATTTGACAGAGATAGGGTTTGGGGACCTCCCACCCTGTAGGTGCAGAATCTGCCTCGGAGCTGGTTTCCTTCTATGCTGGGAACAGGAGAGGTGACTTGGAAAACAGTCATGTTGTATGAGCAGTGGCTTTCACTCGGCTGGTGTTTGCTGACTGTGGAACCTGCACATGGCAGGCAGAGCAGTTCTAAGATGTCATCCAGCTGGCTAAGTACTCGAGACTATGGCCCCAGTGGAGAACGTCTCCCACCAACCTCCACTCTGCATTGCCAAGAAGGGGTTGGGACTATGGGTGAACGTCAACTCCTTATTAGGACTTCTAATAAGAAAAGCCTTGAGGGCTGGCAAGATGGCTCAGTGGGTAAAGGTTTTAGTGGCCAAGCCTACAACCTGAGCTGGATCCTGGGATACACATACAGGTGGAAGGAGAGAACCAGCTCCACAGAGAGGGAAGTGGAGACTCTGTCCTTCAGTGTTCTCCATGGTATCCACATATCCTCCCACACATCATACATATATACAAACAATAATAATAAATAATATACCGGTAGTTCCAGCTTTTCAAGAGACTGAGGCAGGAGGATGGCTTGAGCCCAGAACTTGAGGACTAATCTAGGTTACATAATAAGACCTTGTCTAAAAGTGAGGGGAAAGGAGGCCTTGAGGTTTTATTGAGACAAACAACCCATCCCCATGGTGGGGCTGGGTCCTGCTGCCCTGGCCCAAGCTGGCTCCACCCACAGACACCACTGCTGTGCACAGGCCTGGCTCATTAGGTTCATCTCTTCTCTGATCAATGTCCAGAAAAGCAGGTCTGTGGCCTTGGGGTTTCCAGTACTTTATCTCTTTCAAGGCTGAGTGGCTCTCCATCCATCCCCCTTATCTCCCTTCCGGCCTCCAGCTGCTGCTGACTGTGTGAGGTCCCTGGATTTACACCTCTCTGTAAAGGTCGGCACTGCAGCCAACAGTGTTTTTGGAAAGCAGGTGCAACCTCCCCCTGGCCTTCAAACTGCACCCTGTCCCTGGCCAGATGACTGAACAACTGAACCCGGCTTTTGCCCCAGACCCATCCAGAGCTACACGGCCCCCAGTGTGGGGAGAAGAGGGAAGCAGGCCCCCTGAGCGACACCAGGCAGGCTGTGGTAGCGCGGCGTGGCCTGCTCAACACAGGCTTCCAGCAGAAACCCGGAGGGCGGTTGTTGTGGCTTACACATCTAACCAGTTCAGTTTGGCACAGGTCTCGAGGCGCTGGGTAAGCATCTTGTCAGCGTCAACACAGCTGACAGAGTTACGACACCAGGAATACTTAGAGTCTGCAGTTTTCCCGGCCTCCAGCTGATCCTGTGAAAATGTCGCTTTTGCTTCCAGAGAGCTGATTTGTGTCCCAATTTTTCTCTTCTCTGTAGGAAGGGCCTCTCTGCCAGGTGGAGCAGAACTGTCTTGTCACCTGAGGCTCTGGTGTTAAGGGATCTGGAGACAGGCATGCTTCATGTCTGGTTTGTCACTGGTTTTCAAGGCTGAGTTCTCCCACGATGGAATAGTGAAGCCTTGCTGGAGACTGTGTCGTCTCTTATTAATATATATTAACTTATTAATGTGTATGTGTAGTGTGTGTGTATATGTGTTTATATGTATGTGTGTATGTATATGTGTGTATTGTGTATGTATGTATATGCGCATATATGTGTATATGTGTATGTGTATGTCTGTGTGTATATGTGTGTATGTGTGTATGTATATGTGTGTATGTCTGTGTATATGTATGTGTGTGTGTACACTAATACACAGGTACGTGCAGAGGCCAGAGGAGGGTGCTGGGTGCCTCCTATCCCTCTCAGTTTTATTCCTCTGAGGCAGGGTCTCTCACTAAACCTGGAGCTTGAGTTCTTCTGTTTGGCTGGCAGCCTGTAAACCCCAGCAATCCTTCTGTCTGTCCTGCTCCTCTGTGCTGGGGCGACCCTGGCTTGTCCGTGGGTGCTGAGATCTGACCTTAGTCCTCCCGCTTGTGCAGCAGGTGCTGTTAACTGCCGGGTCGTCACTCCAGTCTGATGTTGTCATTTCTAGGCCACTTTCATGGATGCAAAGCCTTTCACTGGGTGGGGTGTCCTTTCTCTGCTGTTTCTTGCCTATCTTCCCAGTCTGGTGAAGGTTGAGAAAACTCTTTTGTCTGTGTTGGCACCCGTGGCTATCCTGGAACTTACTAAGTAGACCAGACTAGCCTCGAACTCACAGAGATCCACCTGCCTTAGCCTCAAGTGCTGGGATTAAAGATGTGTGTCACTACACTAGGCTTGGAAGTCTTTTCGATTCTTAAAATTACTTCTATCTCCCTCCCTCCCTCCCTCCTTCTTTCCCTCCCTCCCTCCCTCTCTCCTTCCCTCCTTCCTTCCCTCCTTCCCTTGCTCTCTCCCTCTTTCCCTCGTTCGCTCCTTCCTTCCCTCCCTCCCTCCCTTCCTCCTCTCTCCCTCCTTCTTTCCCTCCCTCCCTCCTTTCCTCCCTCCTTCCCTCCCTCCCTTCTTTCCTCTCTCCCTCCCTCCCTCTCTCTTTCTGCATGCATGCACATATGCACTTGCACACATGTTCGGCTGTGCAGCCTTGCTGAAGGCAGTATGTCACTGGGGTGGGCTTTCAGAGTTCATAGCCTCGCCCTGCTTCCAGTTACTCACTGTCAGCTTCGTGCTTGAGGTTAAAGATGTGATCTCTCACTCCCTGCTCCTGCGACCATGCCTGCTGCTTGCTTCCCTGCCTGTCTGCCATGGTGAACTCTTTTTTGGTCTTTTGTTTGTTTCTTTCGAGACAGGATTTCTCTGGATAGGCCTGGCTGACCTGGAACTCACTCTGTAGACCGGGCTGGCCTCGAACACAGAGATCCACTTGCCTCTGTCTCTTAAATGCTGGGATTAAAGGTGTGCGCCACCACTGCCCGGCTGCCATGGTGGACTCTTATCCCCCTGGAACAATACGCCAGAATAAGCTGTCTCTTCCTTAACTCGATTTTGGTAGTAGTCACAGCATCGAAAGAGCAGCTATACAATATTATTTCCCATGCTAAGCAACGGTGTGAGGAATTTCATAATTCCATACATTAAACTTTTCAACAACTTTGTGTATGTGCATTCCATGTGTGTGTTTATGTGCAGTGTGTGTGTGCAGGCACACATACTACGGTGTGACATGGAGGTCAGAGGACAACCTTGGGTATCAGCCCTGCCTTCCACCTTTTCGGGACTGGGGCCTCTTGTCTGCAGCTGCGTGTGCCAGGCTGGGTGGCTCACGAGCTTCCGGGAATTCTTGTGTCTCCACCTCCATTTTGCCCTTTGAGGGCCAGGGTTGCAGACAGGTGCTGCCACATCCACTTCCCTTGGTTCTAAGGATCCGAACTTAGCTCCTTGCGCTTGTCTTCCTGGATCTGTCTCCCCAGCCACGGTTCATTCATCTTTACCCCGTTGTTTTAATGTTTCCTACAGACTAGTTAGTGTGTCCACATATCTGCCATTGCTGCTCTGCTGAGCACGTTAGCCATATCATCTATGGAACCCTACAAAGAGTATCTATGTACAGGAATAGTCCCATGTTACAGATGAGGAGGCTGGGCACAGAGAGGTTAGGTACCTTCATCAGGGTTGCACAGCTAGCAAATTGCAGAGCCAGGATTGGAACCAAAATTCTTTGGTCCTAGAGGCTTTGGGTGTAAAGAATTAATTGGTTTTCATGGGAATAGGGTTCTTGTCCACTTCTCCACCAGCTCTTGAGTCTGTGACCGACCGGCCTGAAATCTGGTCTCAGGGAGTCCTCTCACCCCTCACCACAGCAGGAAGAAGGGTGGGTGGGGTTTGTGCTGCACCTTTGCACTGTCTCTCAGGGCCCTGCTCTCTAGTCCCCAGGGGGCTCTTTCTCTTAGGGAGCCTGAGTATGTCTATGGACTGAGATGCAGCCAAGGTTGGGGGCCCATGGTCAGATCTCCGATGGGGAGAACCCTTGCAGGCCCCTCTGCAGAGAGCCTGATTGCACACAGGAATCAACTCTGCTGAAGAGGAAAGGAGATACCAAATGGGGACTTAAGACAATTAGCTCAGTGAAAATGTCCCTAGATTGGGCACACCCAAGGCCAGAGCCCCAAAGTAGGCCGGCTATTTTGCAAGGACTCCGGGTACAGGTACCCCGACAGGTTTATGTCCTTGAGATGAACAGGACTCATCTCACAATCATTCCTGGGCCTCGCTCCATGTCAGCGGCTTTGCCCTTTGGAGATAACTGGAGGCTCAGCCGCCTCTCCCTTGGGCCTGCAATGCCAAGAGAGAGTCTAGGATTCCCATCCTGGACCACCTCCTGGTCCACAAGAAGAGACAGAATGGGGAGGGCTTGCCCTGTGCCGGGCCCAGTCATCTCCTCGATTTAGCTATAGATTGCGCTTGATGATACAGGCACCGAATATTCATTCAACTAATCACGCGAGTTATTTCTGCAATTTAGGTCTTCGAATAAGTGCACTTGGTTGCTGAATATGTGATCAGCCACAGATTTCTCATTCTTTAAAAACCCGGGGAGCGGAAATGCCAACTCGAAGTCGTCAGCACACAGCAGTGAAATCAGGCCATGCAGAGTGCTGGCCCCTGGACCTCCCCACAGGCTGCCACTTGGTCCATCAGGGCCACATGCAGAGCCCAGGTAGGGGAGCTTTCTCTGGCAAACTGGGATGGTGCCAATCAAGAAGACAACCTTTTCCCTTTCTTTTACTTAACTCAGAGATTTGGTTTCGCCGCTGTGGAAGCGACTGCATCTGGAGGAAAGGATGCACTGGAGGGTCAGAAAGAGGGATTGGAGGCTGGAAAAGGCTGTGAGCTTTGAGGTGGCCCTGAACAACTAACCCCTCAAGCCCCTTTTGTCACTGTCTTTACAGACAATGCCACCAGCTGGGTCTCTTGACAGAGCTTTGCAGGATCACTGTTGGATTCCATCAGTGGTCCTGGGTTTGCCTTCAGCACTGGGGGTCTCAGAGAGGAAGCGAAGTCCTGCAGAGTCGGGGCAGGTGCAGGAAGTGAAATCCAGGTGTAGAAAGCAGGCAGGGTATGTACAAGGGAGTCCTCCCACCTGTTGCGACTCTGTGTGGAGACTTGCGCGGGAGCAAAGGCCTTGCCTCTGTTTTCTGTCCCTAGCCGCCAGGCTGGGTCCTCTGAGGAGTCCTGTAGGACTCTGGGGCACAGCTTAGATCCTGCAGACAAGGTGGCCTGCGTGTGGCAGTGGGCAGGGACATCTGGGGAGCAGATAGTAGATAACGTGGTGCATTGCAATGGGGTACACAGTCTGTGTCACAGAGGTGGTGGCATCAACTCCCAGTCCCCAAACCCGCAAGGAAAGGTCTCAGGTAAAGTATTTTTCCCACAGCATCCAAGAGCTCGGTCTGAAGTAACGTATCAAACTGGAGCCCTCATTCAGGGCTAGCCGTCTTTGCTCCTCGGCCTCAAAACTTACGTGTTTCTCAAGACTCGTGTAAAGGGGCTGGCCTCAGTGAGCTGTGGTGGCCATTGCTCAGTCACCTGGTCTGCTGGCTGATGAATGGTGACAGGTACCGGAGGCATCCGAATAACGTGGGAGAACACAATAACGGCAATGACTAACATTTATTGAACGCTCACTGTGTGCCAAACGCAGCTCTGCGTGCCTCTTAAAGATTGCTGCTAATATTAAAATCCTATCTGCTTCTACAAGTTTTCTCAGGTTGGGGAAAGGCCACCGTGGTTTGGTTTTTGGGTCAGAGAATGAGATGATTTGAGGCAACCTAATGGCTTCTTCAGAGCCGATCTCTAATCTCCGAGGTAACCAGCTGGGAAATGGCCAGATAGACTTGACCTCGTTACAGCTGCTCAGCCGCCTTCACGCACCTGCCCCTGCCCTTTGTTCAGACCCCCGGGGCTGGCGGCTTAGCTAAGATGAGAAACATGGCTTCTTGAGGAAGGAGCAGGAATTGGTGTCGTTGGACAGGCTCCGGGTGACTGGTTCCCACCAGCAGGCGTGACTTTAGAAAAGGCCTTGTTCCTCCTGGGGCCTCAGATTCCTCCTCGACTTTCTGGACTGCTGAACTCAGTGTATCAGTTAGCTATTGCTATGTAACAGACCACCCTGAAACTCAGTGTTCTCAAACAAAAGCCTGTGTTATTTCTGATGTGCCTGTGGGCCTTGCTTGGCTGGGCTAGCTCATGTGGATTTGGTCAGTGTCAGGTCATCTGGGAGCTGCTCGGTCTGGGGTAGCCCTGAATTACTCAGCTTTACTCTGTCTGAAACCGAACTTCTTCCCAAGACAGAGGCAGAGTCCGAGAAAACAGGGTGAGGCACGCATAGCCTCTTGAAGACCCGGGCTCAGAACAGCGCACCGCATGCCCTGTGCTTACTGCTGGTCAAGGCACGTGAAAGCCCAGCCTAGAGGTAAAGGGTGAGCGTGTTGACTCCTCCTGTTGACAGGAGCGGCTGCTAAGTCACAGGCCCCGAGCCATGGCCATGGCCACCGGGAGGGAGGGCAGAGAACCAGGGATGTTGTAGGATAGCAGCCACCTCCCTTCCCACTGGAACATCTCTATGGCCAGAGATTTAGCAGGGGCTCAGAGGGCCTCCGTCGCTATCAGGGTTGCTGTATAATCGTAAAGATACGAGTTCAGGTCACCAGCACACACACAAAAACCTGGACGTGATGGTATGTGTCTGTAATTCTTGTTGGGGAGGATCCCTGGGGCTCGCTGACCAACCAGCGTAGCTGAACCCGTGAGCTCTAACTTCAGTGAGAGATTCTGCCTCAAAACAATGAAGTGGACAGGGCAGAGGGCAGAGACACTTGATGCCAACTCTGATTTCCTTAGTTCAGTGCCTGGACCCCCATGGTAGGAGAGAACCGACCCCAAGTTATCCCCTGACCTCCACACACACAAGCATCATATGTGCTCACACATGTGCACCCCAACAGTAAACTCACGTAGTTCACAGACCAGTAAGAGAGGCTCGGCGCTTAGCTCCGTTTGTTGAAGTGGATGGACCCAGAAGCCGAGTTTTTTACCTCACCGTCCCTTCTGCATTTATGGAGCACATCCATATGCCAGGCCTGAGCTGAGCCAGCCGGATAAATCACTGCATTGCAGCCTGCCTGGGACCAGTCAGGATGTGTGGCTGGGCCTCTTTTGGACGCAGCTCCAGAACCCTTCCTTCAGTGCGGGCTTTCGCTCAGCCCCACGGTGGGCGAATCTGGAAGCCTCATGGCCGGACAGCCCCACACAAAGCCCTCCATCACTGGGCAGGAGGAGACAAACCCAGAAGCAGGTGACCAGAGCCAGCAGGGCCACGTGACTGCACTGTGGTCCCAGGCGCCAGGCTTCTGGTGCACTCCCAAGCAACTGGCTTCCAGAGGCAGTTAAATCAGCCTCAAGGCTCCCACAGCCCCTCCTCAAATAGACACCCAGCTGGCATTTTTCTTAAATACCACTCATTTTTAAAAGGGGAAGAGATGTTGGTGGCACCGAAAGAGATCACACTTTAGAATGCAGAACAGCAGCGAGTCAGCTCAAATTAGTCTCTTAATAGAGTTCTTGGGAGTGGGGAAGTGACGAGGGAACATAATTGCTTCTTTTGTCATTTGGGCAAAAATCTAAGGCCTGCAATCCATCCATTTGTCTGCAGAAGTACTTGCGCAAATTGCGTCAAGCTGTCCTCCGCCAGGGTGAGTGGGTTTTAGTTAAAGTCAGTTGTGTTTGGTGCTCGAGGGAGGTAAGGGGCTTGGAGCCCAAGCTAATTTGATTTCTTTTCCTCTTTAAAAATGGAAGGCAAGGGGGTTGAGGAGATGGCGAGTGGGTACAGGGCTTTCTGTGCCAGCATGAGAACCTAAGTTCAGATCCCCCATCCATGTAAAATTCACATCAGCGCGGGGGAAGCAGAGACAGGGAGAGTCCAGGTCAGTCTAGTGAACCAAGTGGCCAGTCAGTCTAGTGGACAAGGTGAACTCCAGGTACAGTGAAAGACGGTGCCTCAAACAAACAAACAAACAAGTGGAAAAGCAATGGAAGAAGACACTTTAAGTGAGCCTGTGACCTCACGCACGTGCGCACGTACACACACACACACACACACACACACACACACACACACACACACTGGAAAACTATAGTCAGATGCAATGGCTCATGACAGTGATCCTAGCACCCAGGAGGTAGAGGCAGGAGAGTCCAGAGTTCAAGGCTAACCTGAACTACATAGCCTGGGCTACCTAAGACTCTCACAGAAACAGAACATATGTACATTACTGAAATTTACATTTCCTCGATTTGGTAATTAGGGAAAAGCCTTGTTTATTAGTAAAACTCCCCTAGCGTCTGCTGTATTTAGAAGTGTTTGCAGTCGGCTTCTGAGACGCAGGGAGAGGATTTCCATAGCAATCCCCGTAAAGATGTGCCCTCGCAGCATCGATTTCTGTAGCTCAAGTGCATTATGTGTTTTGCATGAGCTTTTGAAAGCTCAGATAAACGAGATGGCTCAGAAAGCAGATAAAAAAAATATTAACAGGAGGAAATTATACCGATCCACAAAAAGACAAATGCCCACTAATTCTAGGATTAACATTTTCAACTCCTGTATTTTTTATATAGGAGGGTTTTTGCCACGCTTATAATGTGAGATTGGTTCGCAATGCTGCAGAGCAGGTGGAATGAATGAGCCTTGTTTGAGTTCTCAGATGAGTGTAGTCAACGCCCCACCTGGTGCTACAACCCCGCTCCCCCCCATGCACACACACACACACACACACACACACATACAAGGCACTAGCTGTACCTACCTTCCGAATGCTGCAACCCTTTAATACCGTTCCTCAGGTAGTAGTGTCCCCAACCATAAAATTATTTTTGTTGCTACTTCGTAACTTTAGTTTTGCTACCGTTAAGAATCTTAAGGTAAATATCTCTCATGACCCACAGGCTGAGAACCGCTGCCCTAGGGCGACATTGGCGCTGTACTCTGCAGTGAAGTAACTTACAATTGATCAGAGGCCATTTAGGGTCAAAAGGAGTTTACCAGATTGTTTGATTGGAAGTCATTAGCACTGGACTTCAGGCTCAGCTTGATCCAGGGAGCAAGCCTCAGTTATGTTCACAGTTGGTTTTCTGTGTCTCCGATTGGCCCTTCCTTCTTTCATTGTGTGAGCTGGTGTTGACACCTGGGCCTCCATCTACATATACAGTCGGCACGCACTTGTCTTTGTGCTCTGGGAAGATGCACCATAGCCAAAGCAGCTCTGATAAAAGAAAGCATTTCGTTGGGGGCGCCACTTAGTTTCAGAGGGTTGGTCCCTGACCGTCATGGTGGAGCAAGGTGTCAGGCAGGCAGGCAGGCATGGTGCTGGGGCATCAGCTGGGAGCTCTACATCCTGATCTACAGGCAGCAGAGAAGAGCCAGAGAAAGACAGAGAGAGAGAGAGAGAGAGAGAGAGAGAGAGAGAGAGAGAGAGAGAGAGAGAGAGAGAGAGAGAGAGAGAAACAGAGACAGACTGGGCCTGGATTGGGCTTTTGAAACCCCCAAGTCCACCCCCCCCCACATCTCCTCCAATAAGGCCACACCTCCTAATCCTCCACTGAGAGTTTTGCTCACTGGAGACCAAGCATTCAAACGTATGAGCCTATGGGGGCCCTTCTCATTCATTTACCGGTGTGTGTGAGTTTTGCTTTCCCGACTGTCTCTCTCAAGCACCCAGGTCAACTCTGGTCACCTGTGCGTGTGCCTGTGGTTCTGTCTGTCCCTAACTGATCTTTGTTTACAGAGGAATGGGAGGTGTGTGGACCCTCTCAGGCCAAGACCACATGGTCGTTTACAGCTCTGCCCCAGATCAGCACAGGGAAAAGGAGCAGGGCCACAGAGGAGAGGCCTGCATTGGTGACTTTACCTGTAGCTGTGACAAATGGACAGAAGCAACTTAAGGGAGAAGAGGGCTGTTTGGATTCATGGTTGGAAGGTTTACTGTCGATCATGGTGGGGAGACCATGGCAGCTGGGCTCAGGGCTTCTTGGCTTATTCAGTTTCGCATATCAGGAAGCAAAGACCTTGGACCGGAAGCAGAGGCTACATTTACGTCCCTGTAGGCCAGTGGTTCTCAACCTTCCTGATGCTGCAACCCTTTAATACAGTTCCTCTTGTTGTTGTGGTGAATCCCCAACCATAAAATTATTTTCATTGCTACTTCATAACTGTAATTTTGCTACTGTTATGAATCGTAATGTAAACATCTGATATGCGGACTATCTGATAGGCAACCCCTGCCAAAGGGTTGTTTGACCCCAAAGGGGCTGCGACCGACAGGTTGAGACCATTGCTCTAGGCTAATTTCCCCAGTGACCCAGCGTTTAAACACATGAGCAGCTTTTCACAGCGGAAGCACGGTCATGTTCTAGAGGGCGACTCAAGCTGTCAACCCCTCACCCTGAGGCCCCCGTGCGTATCTTCGCATCTTCAGTGGCAGCCTGCATCCAGTCATTTCCTTCAGCGAGCAGCTGAGGCCTTGTGAGAAGCGTCTCGAAGGGATTCAGGGGCAGCCATGGTGCCACTAGGACTCGGGCATCTCAGTCAGAGCGGTTTGTGTGTCTCAGCTGAGGCTGGGACTGTACATGAGTTATCTTTACTGAGTCCCAAGGTGCCAAAGCCTGTCCACAGATGGACGAGGAAAACCAGGGCTGCCACCCTCAAGCAGCGTAGAGTGAATGGCCACGGTGCTGTCCTGGAGCGCCTGAGGCCCTGGGGACATTAGCTCGTCACCCTCACCTCTGCCTTCCTTCACTGTATTAATTAGAATTACATTTTGGTGGAACTGATGGAAAGCCCAAAATAGCAATGACTTAAGCAAAATAAAATTTTACTCCCATCCCCAAGTCAGAGTAGTCTGGGATGGCAATAATTATTGACTCTAGGTCACGGGGGACTCGGGCTTCCCAGTTCATCCTGAGTGGTGGCGTCTACCTTGTAGTCCAGGATAGCTGTTATGGCTCCAGTCATCATGACCGTATTCCATCCAGAGCATATTCCAGGAACAGAGCAAAGGACAAGACTGCCCCTTCCCTTCAAACATGTTTCCTAGAAATCACACACACCACTTTAGCTGATAGCGTATTGGCCAGAACTTGGTCACACGCCTGATAGCTGATAGGTAACTTAGTCCTTACTCTCATGGCCCTGTGCTCAGCTTAAGACACAGTAGCTCTGTAGAATCAAGGCAGAGTGATCATCGGGGGAGGTGCCATTCAAATCCATTAGTATTTATTCTCACTGTCCCCCTCCCCTTCCTCCCTAAATTTCTTCCTTCCTCAACCTCCTGGTATAGACTATGATAGTTAGCTTTCATTAACAACCTGATAGTTTCTTCCCCTGGGAAGAAAGTCTCAGTGCGAGACTGTCTACATTAGGTTGGCCAGTGGCCAAGTCTATGGGGGATTGTCTCAATAAGTTAACGGAAGTGAGACGATTCAGCCCACTGCGGGTGGCACTATTCCCTAGTCAGGCCATCCTGAACTGTGTAAGGTAGAGAGGCTGAGCAAATGAGGGAGTGTGCCTGCATTCCTTTCTATCTGCTCCTGCTTGTGGGTGTGGTGTGCCCAGCCATCTCTGTAACCTGCCCACGGTGATGGTCTGTAAGGCTGGAATCGCGAGCATGAATGTCACAGCACAGGTGAGTTTCCTCCTTGCTCTTCTGAGGCATCTGGCCGCTCCTCTGTTCTGTACATTTCTGTATAAATTAGGTATCAGTCTTCTAACTTCTGCAAGAGAAAGAAAGAAAGAAAGAAAGAAAGAAAGAAAGAAAGAAAGAAAGAAAGAAAGAAAGGAAGAAAGAAAATCCAGTTGGGCTTTGGATAGGGATTGCATTGAAAGTATAGACCAGTTAAGGGACTTAATTTTGACTTCCAAACCACAAATATGAGATATTTTTCTATTTATTTAGAAATATATTTATTTATTTTATTTAAAAATAAAATAAGCCAGGTGCAGTGGCACACGCATTTAGTCCCAGCACTTGGGAGGCAGATCTTTATGAGTCTGAGGCCAGCCTGGTCTACATAGGGAGTTCCAGGCCAGCCAATGATACCTGGTAAGACCCTGTCTTAAAAAGAACAAAGCGAGTAAATATTTTAATTAAATAGTTGAGTTCGACAGTGTTTTCTGTTTAATGTTTAAGTCTTGCAGATTTTTGTTAAATCTGTAGGTATTTTATTCTTTTTTTAAAAATGCCTTTTCCAAGCAAAATTCTCCTTTCCGTTCCGTTTGGAATGTCCGTCGCTGGTGCAGCCTCCACCCTGCTAAACTCTTTGCTCTGCTGTGCTTTAATAGCGCAAGAGTTTGCTTTGCGAGTGGTGCCTCCTACAGAGATATTGCTTCTCCTACCTGCCTGTCGCAGTCTACACTCTGCCGTAGTGAGACATGGACAGTTGTACTAGTTAACTGGTCTTCCGGTGGCTGACAGTCCCCAGTGGGCGTGACTAACAGTGCCCGGTGGGCGTGACAGTCCCCAGTGGGCGTGACAGTCCCCAGTGGGCGTGACAGTGCCCGGTGGGCGTGACAGTGCCCGGTGGGCGTGACAGTCCCCAGTGGGCGTGACAGTGCCCGGTGGGCGTGACAGTCCCCAGTGGGCGAGACAGTCCCCAGTGGGCGTGACAGTCCCCGGTGGGCGTGACAGTGCCCGGTGGGCGTGACAGTGCCCGGTGGGCGTGACAGTGCCCAATGGAAGCAACTTAGAGAGAAAGGTTGACTCCAGCCCACAGTTAGGATCCATCCTGGGGAGAACTGCACAGGGGCAGGTGGACAGCACAGGGCAGGTGAACTACAGAGAGGCACGCCGAGGCAGGTGGACCGCACGGGGGCAGGTGGACCGCACGGGGGCAGGTGGCTCCACCATGGAACTCACCTCACATCTTGATGGAACAGGACATGGCCCAGGCTAGACCTCTCAAGGCACACCCCTAGAGACCCACTTCCTCCAGCCAGGCCTTACCTCTGAAGAGTCCACAGCCTCTCAGAACAGTGCCACCATCTGGGGATAAAGTGCTCAAACCCTCGGGCCTGTGAGGAGCAGTTCCCATCTAAACCAGGGCGGTGTCTTCATTTATTATTGGCCCTGGAGGAAAG
The DNA here is from genome assembly GCF_903992535.2 of Arvicola amphibius. Lineage (NCBI taxonomy): Eukaryota > Metazoa > Chordata > Mammalia > Rodentia > Cricetidae > Arvicola > Arvicola amphibius. Next base: position 18,040,711 of record NC_052052.2, read on the forward strand.
CGTTGGCCCTACCCATTCAGTGTGTCAGCTCTGGTGGACTTCTGGTGTTGTCATTCCCAACACACACACCTGCTGCTTTCACGCTCTAATATGCTCCATCCAGCAGATGGAAAGGCGGGGGTGGGGGCGGGAGAAAGAAATGGTTGAAACGTTTGAAATCTGAACTCTATTCTACTCTCAGGTCATGAGTAGCCTGAGGTGTGATCATAGTTGTTTTCCCTCGGGGTTTTGAAGTGGACTCAGTTTTTAGATTCTGACATCCCCGAAGAGAAGCCTGGTGCTGTTCCTCACCCAGTCGCTCAGGGAGATGTGACTGGTATGCGTTTCTCTAGAAGCTCATAAGACTTCCACTGTGGTCTGTTTCCTGAACTATCACAGTGGTAAGTGCCTGTGTCCACTCTGTCCACAGTCCCAACTCAGGCCTCTAGCTGCCGTCTTCTGTATTCCTGGAGCTGCTAAGTTGGGATGGGAGAGCTACCGGTGCCTGCCTCATCCTCCTGGTGTCCCTGTCTGTGCCGTGGGTCCTGTGCCTCATCCTCCTGGTGTCCCTGTCTCTGCCGTGGGTCCTGTGCCTCATCCTCCTGGTGTCCCTGTCTGTGCCGTGGGTCCTGTGTCTCATCCTCCTGGTGTCCATGTCTGTGCTGTGGATTCTGTGTCAAAATGTTTTCCTCAACTCGATCTTCAACTCTCCGGTTGAGTTTTCGGCAGTGCTAGGTTGGTTCTCATCACTCTGTCCCTGGCTGTTTGTGAATGATTTGTGGTTGATCAATGTATCAAATATTCTCTAAATAGTCATCTTGGTTCCTGGGAGTTAGTGGCTAGGGTATTCCTCTGTTTCAGCATTTTTAGCAGTCTCTAGATCTTTTTTTTAAATTTTATATTCATGGGTGTTTTACCTACATGTATGTCTGTGTATTATGTGTGTTCAGAGGCAAGAAGAAGGTGTTCGGTTCCCTGGAACTGGAGTTAGAATTTTTAGCTGCCGTGTGGGTTCTGGGAATTGAACTCAGGTCCTCAGAAGGAGCCAGTGTTCTTTACTGCCAAGCCATCTCTCCAGCTCTCCCCAGTCCCTAGCTCATAATTGATAAATTTCCTGCATATCTGAAGGTCTCTAAAAATGAGCCCCAACCTAGCACATGCCCAGCAGCCTTTGTGAGGGTCAGATGAGCCTTTGAGGCCAGGTGCCTGACTGTGGAAGCAAGGGAACCTTCTAGAGACTAGGGCTGCAGGGAAGTCATCCTGGCTGCTCAGCCATCATCATCCAACCCAGGGCCCTCTAGAGTCCTGCTGGCCCAGGCAAACCTTTAGATCATGGCTGTCGGCTCACTGTTGTCTGGAATATTAGGATCAACTCTGCCGTGCTCAGGGGAGGGGTGGGGGAGGGCAAGAAAGCAGGTGGGATATGCCAGTGCCTTTGGTGGGGATGGTTGTGCCTGGTGAATGTGTGTGTTCTTATGTGCACATGTGTCTCAGTGAGCATGCATGGGTCATGACACACGTAGAGTTCAGGGGTCAGCCTTGGGGACATTCCTCAGGTATCATCTGCCCTGCTGTTGGAGTCAAAGTATCTTCCTGGAACCTGGCTCACCCCTTAGGGTAGTGCTAGCTGGCCAACATGCCCGGAGGATCTCCCTGCCTTTGATCAGCACTGAGATTACAGGTACATGCCACCGGGCCCAGCGTTTTACCTGGGTACTGGAGGGTTGAACTCAAGTCCTCCTGAGCCAACTGAACCATCTCCTCGGCTCCTAGGAGTGCCTTTCGGAACCATTACTAGGGTCACATTCGCAGTCATTGACTAAAGGCGTACAGAGGAGACAACCTACCGTGGCACACAGGGCATGGGTACGGGACAAGGTGACAAACCGGACCCACGTATCCCTCTACCGTGGGGGTCCCACACTGCTCTGGAACAGAGCCTCACCCTCACCCTGTTTTTCTTCTGCTGACCCGAAAATATTTTGTTGAGTCAGGTAGCCCACTGCCCTGATTTGCATTACTGTCTCCCTCACCTCAGCTGGGAGCCACAGTGCCAGCCTGGAAACCTATCAGAATGATCTCTCCATTGGCATCGACCTCCGAGCCCCTGCCTGGGCTGTTGATCACAGGAGGTCGACTTAATCTGCTTAATTATTTGATTCAATCAGAAGTTGGCTTAATTACTTTCTTACTTCTCACCGCCTTTGAATCCATTCTGGAAACTGATTATGTCTTTAACACCAGCCCAGAGATAAGCATGGCAATTGGGGAGTGTAATTAGCCAAGGAAGACGGATGTGGGAGCTGCCTTTTGTCTAAGCGCCATTAAAACCCTGCTCCGGTCAATACCAAGGTGGAGGGGACAGCAGAGGCTCTTTATTCCCCTGTGATTGGGAGGGAAGGCCCAGCCGGAGATGGAGTGAGAGGAACCTCTGAGCCCAAGCGAGGCTCATTCATTCTGCAGGCAGCGTAGGCCAGGATGCAGAGGTGAACTGGCCGTGGCCTTGCCCTGAGCATCAGTCAGGGTGGTGGGAACCTGGGGAAGCAGTTATGGATGTCACTCCTGGGGACTTCACAGAACTGGCAACACTCAGCTGAGCTTCCAAGAATGGACAGAGGAGGGCAAGGAGTTAGGGAGACCCTGAAGTCCCACAGGAGGGACTTGGGAAAGATGCCCAGGCCCTCAGAGACCACAGCAGGCCTTCCAGAACCATCTGTCTTGACCCTTTTCCCCCTGACTTTGTCCCCCTTGACACTTTTTGAGGAATCTCTCAAAAATGCTTGTTTAATGGAAGTTTAAGTTGAGTGGCTTTTGAGGAGACTCTGAGCCATCTGAGACAGGGGACAGATCCAGGGTCATCAGAAAGAGTCAGTGTGACCATCTGAGCTGGAGAATCAGAGTTCAAGAGAGAGTCTGGGCAGGTGGCATAGCCTGGGCAAACTAAAGCAACTGTCCACCATATAAGGGGTGGGGTGCTGACCTGCTAGGCAGGGTGAACCACAAAGGCCCTTTTGGAGGCCACTGAAGAGCAGTCTCTAGGTTGTGACCTCTATGATGGGGCCGTGGGCCTAGCCTTCATACAGCTGGAGTTCCAGTGACTGGGGCAGCCCCAGCCGGCCAGTCTTGGAGAGCACTGGGCCTCAGATATGTGAATCGCAGCCAACACAGAAACTTGGCTGGGCTCCCATGGGCTAGAGAGGATGCTAGCCAGGTGGCTCCTACACCTGCTGGAGGAAAGGGCTCCCCCTCTAGGTCAAGGAAAGTTTGAGTACCACTCCTGTACTCCCCTCCCCGGATCCTGTTCACCCTAACCATCTAACCACCCAAACCTTCAGCCAAGGATGACGGAACTCACAGAGGAGGCCAGTCCTGTCAGTGGTTCTCAACCTGTGGGTCATGACGGGGCTTCAACGTCTCTTTCACAGGGGTTGCCTGAGACCACCGGAAAGCACAAGATTCATAACAGGAGCCAGGCAGTAGTGGCGCACACCTTTAATCCCAGCACTCAGGAAGCAGAGGCAGGTGGATCTCTGTGAATTCAAGTTCGAGGCCAGCCTGGTCTACAGAGCGACTTCCAGGATAGGCTCTAAAGCTACACAGAGAAACCCTGTCTTGAAAAACAAAACAAAACAAAAGAAAGATTTGTAACAGTAGCAAAGTTACAGTTACGAAGTAGCATAAAAACAGGTTTATGATTGGGGCCTCCTTAACTTGAGGAAATATACTAAAGGAACTTGACAACCCTGTGCTGGGTCCTCTGTGGCCAGACCCCTGTCTGATCCACACAGGGGTCTCAATACCCAGCACTTTAACCTGCTTTCTTCTCTTCCTGGAATCTTGACGCCTCCTTCTTGGGGTTCCCCAACTGGGTCCCACCTCACTTGGGACACACCTGGTGTGGGAGGAGAGCACAGTCACATGACACTGTCAACATCAGGCCATGTGTCCTACTGCTGCGTCATTTTTCAAGTTTAACTTTTTTTTGAGAATGTCAAACACGAGTGCCGTATTTACATCATGTCCACCCCTCCCCTTCCCTTCCAACTCCTGCTGTGCACCCCAACTCCCTCTCCACTTCATGACATTGTCCCCCCACACACACACACACAGAGATTCAACCTGCAGTGTACATTTATATGTGCTATGTTTAGGGGTGACCATATAGGATTGGGTAACCTATAGGGGTGACCATGTAGGATTGGGTAACCTATAGGGGTGACCATGTAGGATTGGGTAACCTATAGGGGTGACCGTATAGGATTGGGTAACCTATAGGGGTGACCGTATAGGATTAGGTAACCTATAGGGGTGACCATATAGGATTGGATAACCTATGGTGGTGACTGTTTAGGATTAGGTAACCTATAGGGGTGACCGTTTAGGACTGGGTAACCTGTCAGTGGGCTCATCCTTGGAGAGGACTGATTCTCCCTCTCTCCGCTGCCATTACTTCCCCGCAGCGCCTCATCCAGGGGTTGGGCCACGTGAGATCTTCCTCATTCACGTTGGCGTGTCAGCTGACATTGTCTTGTGTGGGTCTCCATCAGGCAGCTGTGTTGTTGGTATTTCATGGGTACAGCTCTCCTGTCATAGAAGATTCTCGCTTTGCTGATGTCCAATGACTCTTACGATTTGTTTGATCCCTCTGTTAAAAGTGTTCCCTGAGTATCAGGTGCAGGGGTGGTGTTGTAGATGTACCAGCTGGGGCTAGACACCCCCTGGTAGGCTCTTCTCTGTAGATGTACCAGCTGGGGTGGACACCCCTGGTCAGCTCTTCTCTGTAGATGTACCAGCTGGGGCTGGACACCCCCTGGTCAGCTCTTCTCTGTAGATATACCAGCTGGGGTGGACACCCCTGGTCAGCTCTTCTCTGTAGATATACCTGCTGGGACTGGACACCCCTTGGTAGGCTCTTCTCTGTAGATATACCAGCTGGGGTGGACACCCCCTGGTCAGCTCTTCTCTGTAGATATACCAGCTGGGGTGGACACCCCCTGGTAGGCTCTTCTCTGTAGATATACCAGCTGGGGCTGGACACTCCCTGGTAGGCTCTTCTCTGTACATGTACCAGCTGGAGTGGACACCCCCTGGTAGGCTCTTCTCTGTACATGTACCAGCTGGGGCTGGACACCCATGGTCAGCTCTTCTCTGTATTTTGACCAGTTGTGGCCTTCTGCGATGGTCTCTGTCTACTACAGGAAGAGGCTTATTGGAAACGGGTGAGAGCCACGCTTACTGTGGGTATCTGGGAATTTAGGGTGGAGTTAGGTAGTTAGGCTGGTTTAAGGATCTGGCAGTGGTAATGGAGGGGTCGTTGATCCTAGAGGAGACCCTTTTATTGCCATTAAGTCGGCATCAGCCCCAGCTTTTCAGTGCAGTGTTGGACGAGTTGCTAAGCCTCTCTGAACCTGCCGTCTGACGTGGAGGCACCGTAACAATCCATGTTGTAAACTGCTGAGGACTGAGAGAAACCATTTTCGGTGTCCTGTGTCTGGGTAGGGGTCATTACACAGATGGTGGCAACAGTTGCGGAAGTTGCTAGACCTGGACCATATGACCACTGAGTAAACTGGCTGTCATTTAACTTCCACGAGCCTCAATTTCCTCCTCTGTAAATTAGGGATCGTAATAATTAACACTAATTAATTACTGTGTGAAACCCTTGCTGTGGTCCAGGATACCGATGACTTTCATTCCCATGGGCAGAACGAGGACCCCTTAAATGTCACCAGACAGAGCCGGTGAGTGAGACTGATGGAAAGGAGAGCAATTAGGTGGAGCCCAGCGTCTGCCCTGCTGATGAGTGGGTCAGGGGGTGCCCTTGTGTGTGATGAGGTGGCCTGATTCCCAACCCCGGGCTCGAGGGGCAAAGTGCAGCATTCTCAACTCTGCTTCAAGCTGGGGCATCAAAATGACAAGGGGTGGCCTTGGGTCCTGCGGAACTCTCCTGCAGTCGGAGGCAGTTGTCACCTGTCTGCGGGCCGCAACACTCCTGAGCTGGAACGTGGGGTGCTCCAGATCCGAGGTCAGGCTGAGCCTCAGCCACCATGTAGGCAGATTTTATCCAGCCGCCCATGCTGGCTCAGGGCTGATTCGTGCAGGCGGCGTGCTTGTGCGGATCAAAGCCTGGCAGAGGGTGCAGCAGAGTGTTTGGGGGCCTCAAGAAGACATGACAGGTTTTGATAACACAGTCTGCCCGACGTGCCTAAAAATCAGCCGAGCATCTTCCTGCTCATGAGCGGTGGGAGGCTGAGAAACTATCCAGGGGAACTGGGCCCTCTCTTTCCCCGGAGAGCAACCTGCAATGGAAGCCTGCCCGGCCTTCCCATCTCAGTCCGCCCCCCTGCCACCCTCCCCTCCAGGGAGCCTTAGCTTCTCTCAGGTCTGCTGAGAGATAGGACTAACTCCTGGAGTGAGTCTCCCTCTGGGTCAGGACAGCAGTGAGCCTGGACTCCTCTTCCCTCTCTTCTAGAGCTACCTCAGCCTTGGCTAACCCCTGCTTTCAGGGAGCATGCTCAGTCCCGTTCAGCAGCCTGAGGCTCACAGAGACCCAGGCCAGAAATCTCAGTGCCGGGCATGGGCAGGCCTCTAGTCTTACCCTCCCCACAAGGCACCTCTTGTTCATAGAGTCCCATGGAGCCTTCACAGAGGTCTGTCAGGGCAAAACCGAGAGGTGCAGGCAGGTGTCTGAGGCCAGGCCATTAGTGGGCGCATGTGTTTAAGATCGGGCTAGCTGCTATAACAGGTCAAACCAGAACCCACAGGACATGAAGACAATAGCAATTTGTTAACTCTCACCCAAGTGAGGGCTAGTCATTGGAGGAGGGGGTATCTGTGCTGCTACTCACAGGCTCTTAGGGACTCAGGGTGTTGGAAGTACCCTGGTGATTCCCGTAGTCACCCTGGCTTTGGAGGATTTTACGGATCAGGGCTCCTGGTGACATATGGAACTCATGCCCGCATTCACTTGAGCAGAACAGTCCCAGGTCCCGCTGAACCGCAGACTGAAGCGCGGGTCCCGTCCATGTCATGGCATCTCCCCTCTGCTCTACCCCAGGGATGAGCTCCTGAGAGGGCCTTCTTCAGCAACATCTAGGGATGCTGGAATGTCCTTAGTACCTATGAGCAGCACACAGTATGATTGAGAGCTGGGAGGGAACAATGCTGTGTGGTTCTGGATCCTGCAAAGAGCCTGAAGTCACACTGCCTGCTGTCTCTGCACCCCTTCCCAGTGCCCCTAGTCCTCCCCTAGTCCACGTGACGGTCAGCAGCACCCCCCTGCAGCCAGACCTCCACATTCCAACCTTGTCTTTACCTCCGAGTCTGAGACCCTCAGCCTGTGCCCATGTCCAGGGATCTCCAGCCCCCTCCCATACACACTCTCTAAGTGATCACCTCAGGACCTTTGCATATGCTGGAGTCCGCTTGGGGTGGCCATTCTCCAGCTTGCTACTATGCGGTTGTCTGCTCTTTCTTCTTCATCCACATCCAAGGTCATCCCAGGCTTCCTGTTTCGGCGGCTGCTCAGCCAGGCGTGTATCAAGGGCTTTCTGAGGAGCTGTGGTAGCTGTTCTGAGGTAATAAACTCCTTTGCTGTCCAGCCCACTTCACAGATGGAGAACTAGAGGCCCCCAGGGAATGCAGGAAGTCATATAAGTACCTAGAGCAGAGGCAAAGTTCCAGACCAGGGCAGAGCCCTGACCGTGGAGTAAGTGTCCCACCTGTTCCCACCACCCGTCACTGTCCTAGACCTTAGCATCTTCCTGAAGAAACAGCTGTGGGAAGGGGTCAGGCATGAGCCATCGTGGACACTGTCCCTCAGGGGCTCACTGTCTCTGCCACCTCAGTCTGGGTGGTGATTATCTCTCAAATCCTTCACCCCCTGAGACAGACCAGGCCCAGAAACTCCACAGATCACATCTGCCATAATCCTCTCCTGGCTCGTTGATGGTTTTTGCAAGTTACCCTGGAGCATTCGAAATGATCTGGGGGCAGCGCCCGGCTTCTCTGTGCTTGATTATTTCCGATGGCGTCTTAATGACTTGAGCTAAGCCTCTCATTGACTGGCAAAAAACAGATTACCATATATTTCTAAAACTCTGTGCTGCCAAATCAGATCTGTGTCATTTCCTCTACCGTTCCCACCGCTGGTGCCAAGCGTGACAAATACTCATGGTTTTGACTGTTGAGAATCATTCTATCTGGGGTAGCCTAGACACCCGAGACACCCTCCCTCTCATTTAGGTTGCTCTGTGCACTGTGAAGCAGAGCAGGCTCCCAGGCTCTTGCTGCATCTGTGAGTCGCCCCTGACCCCCACCCAGCCTAAAGCCCCTTGGCACCCAGAAAGCTGTTCAGGCACCAGCATGAGCTCGGGTTTGCTGTGAGAAGGTGGGCTGGATTTATGGGAGGGGCCTGCCCAGCTTCCTCTTCTGAAGAGTCTGCAGGTAGCCCCCTACCTGTACATCCCAACTGGGTACTGTTGGTCCTCCGATGGATTCAGGCTCACTGTGGCTCAGGGGGTTAAGTCATTTGATTTGGCCACACAGCTGCTAAACCCTAGAGCCAAGGCTTAATTTTGTTTTACTAGAAATACACACACACACACACACACACACACACAGAGAGAGAGAGGCATATATAGATAAACACATATATAGACAAACATATATAGAAACACACACACACACATATATATATATATATATATATATAGAGAGAGAGAGAGAGAGAGAGAGAAGAGAGAGAGAGAGAGAGAGAGAGAGAGAGAGAGAGAGAGAGAGAGAGATTTAACCCCGTTATTGCTGCCATTTCTAAGGAACCCAAGGTGACAGGCACCCTCTACGCACCACATGCTGTCACCACCTAGGATGACCATTTGCTGCGGTAATGAACCAGAGTCCTGTTTCACAGGATGAGCCAGGTGACGGGAGACACATGGCTGGTAATGAGAGGAGAATATTTACTGACCTCCCTGTCTGTATCAACTATCCCAGGTCTGTCCTGCAGTGAGGGTCAGTTTGGTGGTGGACACTGTGTTCAAGAGTCTTTCATCCCAGCACTCAGGAGTCAGAGGCAGGTCAATCTCTGAGTTCAAAGCCAGCCAGGGATACATAGTGAGACCCTGACTCAGAGGGGAGAAACGGAGAAAGAGAGAGTACATTTTACTTCAAGGCTCTGCGATCCAAGAAAGGCAAAGCCCAGGGCTGCCCACTGGGTCTCTCTCTGCCTCTTCTCTCAATGCTGGGGCCAACTGCTCCAGATGCTGGTCACACTTGCTTCTTGGTCTGTTCTGTGGGCTTACTCTGTACTCTTGACTCAGAACCTGCCATGGAGCCAGCATCCTCCTGGGTCTTTGAGGGTTTGGAGATATATAACAGGGCTTCAAGACCTCTGCCTTCCCAGATCCTACATCATGGAAACAGCACTTCCTGCGAGCCCATCTGGGTCAGACAGTGCACTGTAGGACATAGAACAGCATGGGGAGACATCAGCCTGGAGGAACCTATAGAAAGTCGTGCAAGCTGGGGTCCCCGTACTGTGATGAGGGGCCCCAGGCCTCCAGGCCTCCAGGGAGAGAGACAGCAGGTTCCTTACACACAGACAGTGCCAGCCAAGGGATAGCACTGGAGCCCTGGGTAGGAAGAAACACAGGTTGCAGAGAAGTGCCCTTGACCCCCTGCACCAAGGACTGTCACAGTGGTGACAAGAGGTGTCTGGGGCAGAACCTGGCTCCCACTCCCCACTCTGGGACATTTAGCTGAATCTAAGTCTCTGTTCCGTATCTGTAACCACAGCCTCTTGCCAGCTTGTCAGGAAGCTGTGGCTGTGCTGTCAAGGCTCGGGGTGCCCCTCACGGGTAGGGTGCCAGCGTGCGAGAGGACCTGCGTTCTGTCCTCAACACTGCAGACAGGAAGTGCTCCTGGGTTCCAGGAGAGCTGCTACAGCCCTCCTTTTGTGCGTTCTTCAGCCCCCGGGGCAGCCTTAACAGGTGTAATTGCTCCTATTATACAGACAAGGAAACTGAGGAAGGCTTGCTTGGCATCTCCAGAGTCCTGCCCCTTCTCTGTGGCTGGAAGGACCATCCATCCCAGGGACGCAGCTCTGTGCCAGGCTCCCACCCACCTAACCCCGCACTGCTTCTGCCATCCCATGTGTGTCATGGGGGTGACCTAATAAATATTCCTCTGGTTATCAGAGCCACACATCTGTATCTCCTGGCTCTGGCCCATTGAGTAAGAGAATGCTTAGTGATAGTGGTCAGTGCTTAGCTCTGTGTAGCCACAGTGTATACCAGGCAGGATCTATAACTGCCCTGGGATGGGGAGACCCCGCTGTTACAGACAGATGGAGGCTCTCTTAGCAGGGCAGAGAGGGGCAGCTGGCTAACTCCACCTAGATCTGTAGGAGGGCGGGGGTCCTTAAAGCTTAAGTTCTTCCTGCCAGTACACACACACACGCACACGCACACGCACACGCACACGCACACGTCCCTAAATGACTATTGGGTACACCCCAGACTCAGATCATAGCTTTCCCTAAGATCTTCTCTGGGTCCCCTCCAGATCACTCTTCACACAGCAGCCCATCAGATGTGGTCCTAAGCTAGCTAGACACCCCCATCCCTTAGCCCCACAGCCCTGTATAGCCTGAGGCTGACCCCCCCTCCACCTGCTGCTCCCCACCCCCCCATCCTCGGTGCCGCCGGCTACCACCCTCTGTTCCATGAACCTGCTAAGATTTACTCTCTCCCAGCTCTGCAGTGTACATTCCCCCTACCACACCCCACTCTCTGCCCTGTGTGTGCCCTGCCAGCTCTGATCAGAAGGACACAGCTCTTCCTGACCAAAGTCGTCCCCCACCCGCCACCACTTTCAAATGCAGCCCCCACTCAGCTACCCTCTTCCCCTGTGCTGTGGAGCTCCACCTCTGCCCCTGGCGGCCTGTAACTATGCCTCGGTACATGTGGTCCAAAAGTACTACTTGTATAAAGGAAGATTAGGTGGGTGAGGCTTTTATGTGATGCAGCAGTTTTGGGGTCACACTCCAGTAAGTAAGCACCATTCATTACTGGTTAATCAAGCCAGGCTGCGTGTGTTACTGTGGTGTGTCGTTGGTACCCTGCCTGGGCTGAGAAAGTGTGTGTTCACATTGCCCCCGCAAAGTCACCCAACCTTTTTCCAGGACCTTAATGCCTGGACCTTAGTCTCTCTCTCCCCACAGCACTCCTGTGCCAGGCTCCTGCACCCAGAAAACAGACTTGGGCTGGATGGATGAATCTTGAGCAAGTGACTTAATCCGCTAAGCCCTGATCCTCATCTATGAGAGGATAGCATTACGAGAACTGTCACGAGGCTTAAGAGAGCCCTGTGTAGCGCTGCGGTGCCTGGCTCCAAGTGAGCACGGAGAGGGCCAGCTCCGGTGAGGTCATGCCGGCCATGGGCATCTGTCAGGTTTCATGCTTCATGGACAGCATTTTCTGGGGTGTCAACCCCAGACCAGGACCTGAGGGCATTGCGCAGCTGAGCTCTTCTGCTGTCATCCACAGTGAGAGGCAGAAGAGCAGCAGAGAGGAAGGAGGCCAAGCGCATCCTGTGATACCCAGCCCACTCCTCTGATAACAGCATCCTTTTGCCCTGTGAACGGAGCCCCGGGGAACTCTGTGTCTCCTAGGTCCCGTCTGCAATACTGTTGCATTGGAATTTATGTTCCTAAGATGTGGGGGACACCTTGGAACCCTAGCAAAATGCATCCCAAGCACAGAGAGCTGTGCTAGCGACTGCCCCTGGGGGACCCAGGGCACAGCTGGTGCCCTGTGGTGGTGCAGGCCATCACTTGCAGAGTGGGTAACAGGCACCGTGCAGGGTCTGTGAGGCCTGGGCTGCATCATTTCTCAGTGCATCAGGAGTTTGACCGTGGGGAGCAGGAGGAATGGAGCTTTTAAGTAGGTCAGCGGTGTGGGCAGGTCAGACTGAGTAAAGAGCCTTGTGTTACTCAGCTTCTAGCGAGCATTCTGGATTCCGGGAATAGTTCCTAATAATGCTTTTCCTCAGAGAGGCCCCAAGAAGCCTTTGCCTGGAAACAGCCTCTGAGTGCAATTCGAGTGACCCAGGAAACGGCATCATAAACATTCCAGGAGGGGAAAAAAAAACCTAGGCCACATAGGGATGGAAAGGCTCCTGGGTGGCTGGCTTGTTCCTGTGCTCTCAACCCACAGGAAGCCACAGCAGGAGGGCCAGGGGCCTGGGCTACCTAAGGAAAGAAACAGGTTTCAGTGCAGCCAGATGGCCTCGTCCTCCAGGACAGTGGTTTTCAACAGTGTACAGGATGCTTGTGGAGAGGTCGGGGTGGGGGTGGGGCATGTGCCACTTTCACAGATCTTCCTAGAAAGGCATGGAGTGGGCTTTCTAGGCGCCTTGGCTGCTCCCGGGTTTAGTGCTTTGAGCAGGTATTTGCTGAGGCTCTCCGATTAGACAGGTCAGACATTCTCAGCGGGCTCAGCAGGCTTGGCTCTTCTGTAGCTGTGTGCAGGCACTCAGCTGGGGAGGCTTGGAGGTGGAGCTTTCTATTGGTGCATCTGGAGTCCACGGCAGTTGTTAGCCGGTCTCTGACGAGACTGTCAGTCTGTGAGACTGTCGGGATGAATGTGCATGGCCTCCTGGTGAATGTCTTGGGCTCCCCTGTGATATGGCACCGTCCCCCACAGATGCAGGGGAGAGAGGTGCCACTCGGCTTCTGCCTGGAAATCAGCATATCCTGCCATCCTTTATTCCATTGGTCCAGGTAATTACCTGTCCTGCCCAGGCGTTGGGGTAGGGCCATGGACAGAGTGTCAGTATCCCTCAATATCCCGGAGAGCCTCATTCCCGTGGGTGGGCAGCGCCTTTGCCTCAATCTATGAAATTACAGCCTGGCGCACACAGCCACCCTGCTCTCCGTGGCAGCCAAGAAAAGACGCACATGTTGTTGCACTTGAGACCAAGAGAAGTCTCTGCGGATTGTATCATTAAATTAAACGCAGCCATTAGTGTGTGGCTCTGGGGAGACGCCGTAATAGGCTAGGCCTTGGGTCATTTTTTTTCCTTCTAAATGTTCTTCCCGGAGCTAGAGTTGCCCACCCTGGCCCGTTTCTCTGTGTTAATATAACATCACATAAAAAAAAAATCATTATTATATGGCAGAGTTGGTAGAGACACAGGCTGGGCGAGTGGCTCTGTAGAGGCAGCCCTGGAGGGGGTGTTGGAGCCTGGGGTTCTCACCCTGCCTTCTCTCAGTAGGAAGCTGTGCAAGGCGGAGTGTGCAGACCTACGGAGGCCAGAGGGTGACCCCGAGTGTCCACCCTCTTCAGGTGCTTCCGCCTTGGTTACTGAGACCTGGTCTCTCATTGGCCTGGAGTTCATTGATTAGGGTAGACTGGCTCTCCATTGAGCCTTAAGGATCCTCCTGTCTCCATTTCTCGTTCCACAGAGATGTCAAGGGTTTTTTTTGTGTGTGTGTTGTGTTGTTTTTTTTTTTTTTTTTTTTTTTTTTTTTTGGTTTTTCGAGACAGGGTTTCTCTGTGGCTTTGGAGCCTGTCCTGGAACTAGCTCTTGTAGACCAGGCTGCTCTAGAACTCACAGAGATCCGCCTGCCTCTGCCTCCCGGGTGCTGGGATTAAAGGCGTGCGCCACCACTTCCCGGCCTTGTTGTGTTGTTTTTTTAAACAAGACCTCACTATGTATCCCTGGAACTCATGTAAACCAGGCTGGCCTTGAATTCACAGAGATTCATCTGCATCTCCCTCCCAAATGCTTGGGACAAAAGCTTTATGCTACCACATCCAGCAAGAGTAAAGGTTAACCCTAACCCTAAGTCTCCCCAGAACAGGATTATAAAAACATGCCACCTGAGGCTTTTTTATTATTACATTTATTTATTTCGTGTGCATATATGTGTGGGGGGTCAAAGGACAAATTGCAGGAGTGGTGTGAGAGGGCCTTCTATATATGTATTGCTTTTATTGATTAATGGATAAAGAAAGCCGGCTTGAGCCTATAGCAGGGCAGAAGAGGTGGGTAGGGAAAACTAAACTGAATGCTGGTAGAAAGAAGGGGGAGTAAGGAGAAGCCATGCAGCCCTGCCAGAGACAGATGTTGGAACTTTACCCAGCAATGCACAGATTAACAGGGATGGGTTAATTTAAGATATGAGTTAGCCAGAAATAAGCTTAAGCTATTGGCCAAACAACATTGCAAATAATATGGTTTCTGTGTGATTATTTTGGGGCTGAGCAGCCAGGAACAAACACAGCCCTCCTACAGCACAGGAGTCACTTCTCTCGTCTACCAGGTAGGTCCTGAAGACCAAACTCAGTCATCAGCCCTGCTGGGAAGCACCGTTACCCACAGGGCCATCTCGCCAGCCCCATGCCCCGCTTTTTCCTTGAGTTCTGAGGATACAAATCAGGTTATCCTGGAATCGAGATATGATTCCGGGAATGAGATATGCCCTCGTTCATGCTTGTGTGCTAAATACTTTAGAGCCTGAGCCACCCTCCGTCAGTGACTTGGCTCCCTCTAGCCTCGTAGAGGACAGACAGGCGGGGAAGAGGGATGGACAGGGGAAGAAGCCTAGGGGCTTATAGCTTGGGTTATGCTGCAGAAAAGGGCTGCACCGGAGAGAGCAGGGGTTGGCTATGGGGGAGCGAGCACAGGGGCTGAGGGTCCATTTGTAAGGAGGAGCAGGAAGCTTCCAGAGTGTTCATGGAGATAGTGCCTGCAATCTCCAACGACATAAGGGACGAGGTCCTGGCAGGACATTTAAACCTGGGGTCCCAAACGTGTTGACAGGAACAGGCCCAGACTGAATCTCAGACAGCCCAGGGTGTGGAGATGGCAGGCAGTGAAGAGTCAGTAAAGGTGACTAGGAATCAGCCACCATAGGGAGAAGCAAGTCGGAGAGTTGTACCCCGTGTCATCCATGCCTCTTCCCCATCCCCCGTCTAAACCCAGGATGGAGTCAGGAAGAGGCCATAGGAACATCTTTGGCTTCCTGTCTCCTGCCTTCTCACCGTTCCCCAACAGCTGTTTCTTGGGCATGGGGACATGTTGGGAGCTGTGAACCCCCAGATCCTGAATTTCTTGTAAACAACGTGTTATGCTTGCAGCTGCTCTGAGCAAGAGACCCTCAGGAGTTCCTAATGACGGGGAGTGGTTTCTGGTGGGTTTGGCTGGGGTGTGGCTATCAGTTAAGGATCCATATATAAGCTGCCCCTGGATACAATAAAGGGGGCATTCTTAGGGCATTCCTGTTTCAAGGATGACTCGTGTCTCTGTCTGTGTGTCTTTGTGTGTGTTTAAATCTCCAGGCCCTTGCCCAGCTCACAAATGGCCCTGTAGTGCAGGCGCTGCAATACAAGAGTAGTACCGTACTGTCATGTAGTACAGGCGGGCGGTACAGGGACAACTCCCTGAAGACTAGGGTTCCAACTATTGTGGAAGGACAGACACGGATGGTTCCTTCAGAACTAACAGGAATGAGAGCCCTTGTGCCAGGCATGCCAGGGAAGGCTTCTCAGAGGACATAGCAGAAGGCATGATTTCACACCAGGGGATGGGCGTCAGACGATGCCAAGGGCGTGCAAGGTGGGCACTAGACTACCACAGGGGGACGGGAACAATAGTTGGTAGAGAGGCTACAAACTCAGAGGCATATGAAGAGGCCACAGGAAAGACTGGTGACCCTTTGCATGGGACTCTCCCCCCTTAGGGCTGCTGGGAAGCAAAGCTACAAGGTTCAATGGAAGAGGGACAAGAGAGACAGAGGAACCTTTGACCTTCGACATTCATCAGATGTTTGGAAGGAAAGTTAAAGCCCTCCAATGCATGGAGGGAGCATGGCCCACAAGAATGCTGTGGGCATGCTCTGAGTGGGAACAGGTTCACAAGTAGAATCAGGGAAGACTGTGTGGGAAGCAGGCCTTAAAGAATGTGCAAGCTAGCCAGGCGGTGGTGCCGCACGCCTTTAATCCCTGCACTCCGGGGCAGAGGCAGGCAGATCTCTGTGAGTTTGAAGCCAGCCTGGTCTACAAGAGCTAGTTCCAGGACAGGCCCCAAAGCCACTGAGAAACCCTGTCTCGAAAAACAAAAAAACAAACAAACAAAAAAAAAACAAAAAAAGGAAAGAAAGAAAAAAGAATATGGAAGCTATAATCCTTCCACAACACGGGGAGAATCATTCAACGCTGTGGAGGCAGGGTGAACATGCCTTATGGATACTGAGGAGCCGTGGCAGATCCCTGAACCTGGGGAGACACCACTGGCTCTGGTTTTAGGAAGACAACACATAGGAGAATGGAAGCCGTGCTGGAAGCTGTTACACAGAGGTCAGGGGTCATGATGGTCTAAGCAGGAGATACCCACTGTAGAGGGGCTTCTGAGACAGTCGGGTACAGGACCCAGATGCTGGTATATGGTGTCCCACTGCAGCCGGCAGTATCACAAGGCAGGTCCCCTACATACTGTCCCATGTCAAAGAGGAGAATGAGGCTCAGAAAGCCCAGCTAGCTTGCGCCATCCACAGGCTAGTGGAGATGGAGACAGAGCGTCTCAGCCCACAGGAGGCTTCTGGAGAAGGTTTCTTTCAGGGACAAACATCAGAACAGTGAGATGACAACATCCTCTTCCTCCCCTGGACGGAGGACCAGGAGAGTCTCCCACACTTCACAACCCTAGACAGGCCGTTGTTTCAAGGGGGACAAAGGGACCCCAGGAAAAAGCAGTGAACTGATTTATCAAGCACTTAGTGCTCACTAAGCAAGGGTGGATGAATTTACGGCAGGTGGCTCATGCCCAGGGACCCGCGATGGCTCTCCCCAGTGCCCCGCTCAGGGGTCTTCCCTTCATTCACAGATAACTTTGATGCTCACAGGTGTGCTGCTGGCTCATGCTGGTTTGAGCTAGTTCTTCTGCTTCCCGGGGCCTTTGTTCATTGTTCTTTTTGCTGTCTCCTGCTCTGAGAGGTTATCCTATGTGAAGGTAGATCTCAGAGAGGAAGCTGGGAGAGGAAGCCAGGCCAGAGCCCACCATGGCTGCAGCCGCATGAAAGGTCCTGGCTGCTGTTCTGAGCCCTGTTGGATCTTTAGGAATACATAGATCATGGCCTCTTTACTGGCTGTCATCTGTTCCCTGTGAAAGCTGTCCAGGCACCATATAGGGTTGGACTGGGGATAGGGCCTTCTTTTCATGCAGCCTGGGCTCTGGAGTAATCCTGAGCCTGGAGTGCCTTGCTGGACCCCAGCCCAGCCAGGTGCGGGGTGGGGGCGGGGTAGAGATCAACCAAACCAAGAAGCCCCAGAGCCTCAGACCAGCAAACTCAGGTGTCCACATCAGGTGTCTTGAGGTGACGTGGGGACCTGATGGATTGCTCTCCTGCAGGGCCCCACGAGACAGAGGGCGATTGAGGTAAAAACAGGTGACCCAGAGCAGGGTTCTGAAATAAGACACTGCTGTGCCCTGGAGGGAGGGGCTCAGCTTCCACCTGGCTCCGGCTTGTAGCTGGCTGCCAGATGGGTGAGCGCTTAGGTCCCTTTGTCCAGAGTTGAGAGGCCACACTGGTGGCGGAAGCTCATCTCCCCTGAGCTGGCTTAGTCCTTTATAGGGCCTAGTCTGTGAGATGAAAGGGTGATCCACCAGGACCTCAGAGTCACTCCAGGCCTTAAAACACCAGCTTTGCAACCTGCATGGGATACGCTAGACAGGGCCCCAGGTCACCAGGCCCTGCAGAATGGGGCCTGGGCTCCAGACCAGCAACCCAAGGAGCCTAAGCATCTCCAGGGGATAAAGTCTTCACCGGAGCCTTGCTGGACCCAGAGAGGAGGCAGCTAGAGGGGACATCTAGAGGGGACACCTAAAGAGGACACCCAGAGGGGACATCTAGAGGGGACACCTAAAGAGAACACCCAGAGCGGGGGAGGGGGCAGCTAGGAAAGGCATGCTGGCCTGACTTTGTGGTTGTGGGAGGGGCCGATACTCCACAAGTTCACTTCAGCCCAGTTTAAGCACCCAGACATGTGACATCCCCGTTCTCTGTGGCCAGCCCTCCCTTCTGGTGATAGCTATGTCCTTCACTTCTGACCCTGTCTTTGTCCCAGTTCTCCCTGTCATTCCTCTCTCTGGTTCTTTCTCGGGCTGTGCCTTTTATCACACCATGCCCTCCCACGATTCAGTCCAGGATCCTCTGTGTGCGTTATAGACACGAGTGAGCAGTTAGAGACACACAGGCCGTGGAACGCTGAACGTGCAGGCCCTGAAGCCAGGCCAGACTCGGTGGGTTCTGCTCAGGAGGGCAGAGCCTGTGACTCCATTCCCCCCAGCTTCAGCAGCGGCAGAGAGGAGACAGCCATTCTCCTGAAGGTTGTACTCTAGGCTCTCTGCCTCCCTTGGTTTCACATGAGTGGGTTCAGTCGGCCACAAATGGAAAATACTTGGGGGAAAGGTGTATACCAAACATGATCTTATTTTTATCTTTAGGCTCTCATAACACAGTGTGACAGGGACTTAGCTGAGACTAAGTTTTGTAACTCATCTGGGATGAAATAGAGTTCATGGGAGAATTGCCTAGGTCATACCCAAATCGATACCATTTCTAGATGGTACCTGAGTGTCTGCAAATTGGGACATCTGAGGAGAATCTGGGTACCAGTCTCTCTGGAGGAATTTAGGGGTGAAAGTGCTCTGGGCCCTAAAGGACATTGCTGCTGGCTGTAACTCTAGCTATAAGATATTGATGAAAGTCAGCCTCTTCCTCCTCCTCCTCCTCCTCCTCCTCCTCTTCTCCCCCCTCCAGGAATCTCTCCAGGTGTCACCATGTTCACCCTTCCCTCTCTCTCCCCCCAGTCCTTTCCATTCCGGGCTCTGACAGTACCCAACCATCTGAGTCTTTCCCCAGTCCTCTCCTGCCTGGTTCAACAGTGATGAAGGCGGGGACAAGTTATCTCAGTTTTCACACCCAGGACCAGCGTCAGGGCGGCAGGACAAGCGGTGATTATTCTTCGTGGACTCATTGAACTGGAACAGGCGAGAACTGGAGGACTTTTGGGTTGCACGTTTGTCTGGTTTCTTTGTCTAAAACTGTTTCCCATTTTTCTTTTTAATGGAAATAAATCTCTAGCAGTAAAATAACCCAGAAGAAATAAAGAACATTTCTGCCCCAGCACCCAGAGATAAGCTCCGAGCCCCGCAGTCTCCAGCGTGGAGACTTCTCACTTTTCTCTTTGCGGTGAAGTGCGCCCGCCATGCTGCTTTTGGAGTTTTGCTTAGTTGTCGTTGGCTTTGTGTAAGAGAGAAGATATGTGCGCACATGTACACATGTATGTAGAACCCAGAGGAGAGCCTCAACTGTCGCTCCTCAAGTGCTGTCTTAGATTGTATGACACAGGGACTCATGAGCCTGGGGCTCGCTGACAAGGCTAGGCTGGCTGGCCATAGGGCTCCAGGGATCCGCCTGCGTCTGCTTCCCCAGCGCTGGAAGTACAGGCATAGCCACCACTTCGCCCACAGAGCCATCTCTACCACCCGTTCTGTTTTCACTTTTTATTTTTTTTAAAGGTTTTATTTACTTATTATGTATACAACATTCTGCCTCCATGTATGCCTGCAGGCCAGAAGAGGGCACCAGATCTCATTACAGATGGTTGTGAGCCGCCATGTGGTTGCCGGGAATTGAACTCAGGACTTCTAGAAGAGCAGTCAGTGTTCTTAACCACTGAGCCATCTCTCCAGCCACTGTTTTCATTTTTTAATTTTCTTTTATTATTACTTGAGAATATCCTACCTGCCTGTACTGTTTGATCAAACCCATCCCTTTCCTGTCCCCTCTAGTCCCTCCCCTGTCTTCTCTACCACTCTTCCTCCCCAACTTCATGTACTCTTAAAAGCCCTGAGTCCACTTGGCATCACTTGTCTGTCTTTACTGGGGTACAGGCATCTCCTGGCTCATGTGTCGTGTATGAATTGCTCTTTTGTTGCTAGGATAAAACACACAGCCGAAAGTGGCATCTGGAAGCGTTTACTTGAGGGTCTGTTTCCATATAGAGAGTCCATAGTGGCCTAGGAGGCGTGGCAGCAAGTGCCTGAAACAGGAAGTTGAGCCGTCACATCTCAACTGTACACAGGAAGCAGAGAGAGAGATAGGGAGGGAGGGAGGGAGGGAGGGAGGGAGGGAGGGAGGGAGGGAGGGAGGGAGAGAACAGGAAGTAGAACAAGGCTGCAAACCCTCAAAGCCCGCCCCTAATGATGTATTAGGAAATTCCTGGAAAGAACGGGCTCTCTTCCGCCAGCTGCCATTGGTTGCCAATAGCTCCTCGGCTGGGCTGGGACTTCACTCTGGGATTCTTTCTGGCTTGGTCTTGTGCAGTTCTTATGCATGCTATCCCAGCCACTGTGAGTTCGTGTGTGCAAGGGCCTGTCATGTCTGGCAAATACTGTTTTGCTTCAAACATCTGCTCTCTCTGGCTCTCGAAATCTTTCCACCCCCTTTCCCAGACAATCCCTGAGCCCTGGGTGAGGAGTATAGATGTCCCATTTAGAGCTCAATTCTCCATGGTCTCTTAGTCTATGCATGTTAGCCAGTGGTGACTCTCTGTCTAAGTCACCATCTCCTGCAATAAGTAAACGAGTAAACAAATAATCTTCTCTGATGAAGTTTGAGCGGGGTGTTAATCTATGCATACAAAGAAAAGTACTTAGGAGGCAGCTGGATATTCTGTCCATTTAGCAAAGTAATAGTACTAGGTTCTCCCCTAGGGCTTATGGCCTGGCCAATCACAGGCTTTTGACCCAGTGAATAGTGCTAGGCACGAGTTTAGTCTTGTAGTACAGGATTCAAGTCCAGTCAGAAAGTGGTTGATTACTCCCATAACGTTAGAGCCGCTACGGCACCACTGGGCGTCTCTTGCCAGGCCAGTTGCTACTGCAGCTGTCAGTGTTCAGAACTAGGTAAGATCCATAATTACTTTACTCCTCCAATAGCGTGCACAGCCCCTCCCAGCACCGCGAAAGCTAGCCAGTAGGGATGAAGAGGCCAAATCAGTAGCAGCGTGATTTCACCATGTGCTATGATTCAGGTGTGTGTTGCCTTCAGCAATAGGATCTTACCATAAAGTTACAGATGGTAAGCAGTAGGAACAGGAATAGCCTGAAATATTTAGGGGAGTCTATGGGACCCCACTGACCAACCACTTGAAAAGAGGTAACCCATACCTGCCTCTTTATTTGATAGACAATGTCTGGCCTTAGGACTTCTGAGATTTTTGTTTGTGTTTGTTTATAACTGAAAAGATCCCCGGGTTTTCTTCCAAGCTCATCAAGGCAGGCCTACCTCACCTGTGTGTGGGGAGCCCCTGTGCTATATTCCAGTCTGTAGCACAGGTTTGGAGTTTGCCTACATCCTCCCTGGGTTCACAGTCCTGCAGTGTCTCTCTCTGCAAAACCACCTGCATTTTTCCACAGGATAAAGCAGAAATCAGGGTGAATGAGCCATGGGAATGGCTGTGCCTTGGGAGCTGTGTGTGCTACATGGGTCAGTGCAGGTGTTACCTGGAACTGAGTCACTCGGTGACCAAGGAGTGACCATGGTCCTGGAAGGCCCATCCTGGCCTCCATCTTTCCTCCCACAAGGAGACAGGGTGATGGATCCATCCTGGCCCTCACTGGTGGTACTGGAGTCCCTATGGCTGGGGCCTTGGAGTTTTCCAAGTATTGGGGACCATGGAGGAAGAGTGACTTTTCTACCTGAAAATGAGAAGGATGAAAATGGCCCCAGGTCACACATGCAATTCTCTGTGCCTACAGGTGGCCTCGGTGGGGCAACCATCATCGATTCCCTTGACACCCTCTACCTCATGGAGCTGAAGGAGGAGTTCCAAGAGGCCAAGGCCTGGGTGCAAGACAGCTTCCACCTGAACGTGGTGAGTCAGCGGCCATGGGGAGATGGGCCAGTCTCCAGCTCTACAGACGGCACACTTGTGCCTGCGGCTATGCAGTAGAGCAGCCTTGCGGTGGGGCTGTCTCCCAGCTGACAGCCATCCCTCCCCTCCCCACGTTTCTCATCTTGGGCGTGTTGCTCAGCAAGAGGTAGGAAGGGAAGTGGCTTTGTTAGAGGCAAGAGACCTGGGGGACCTGAGAACTGGACCAGAGAACTGCGGAAGGCGTCCCGCCCCCTTGAACATCAGTCTCCTCACCAAGACAGGAAGGATGACCATGACAGAGGCTGTAGCGAGGATTTTATGGTCCCACAAAGTCAACACAAGTGCAAAGTCACCTCCTCTCCGTTTTTATAATTATTAGACTCACTTTGAGGCCTTTGCAGCTTCTGGTGTCCGTGAGGCCAGGGGAGGGAGTATAGCGCCCTTGCTCCTTTTCTGTGATGAGAGAGAAGCAGACGGGCATCTTTCAGGACTCACCTGATCGCCCTGGGCGGCCTCCAGGTCCTCCAGGCAGAGGATGGGCCTGCCCAGGGGACCAGGGAGCTGTGGACACTCAGACAGGCTGGGGCAAGCTAGAGTGTTTCCAGAAAAAATGAAGGTGGGAGGTCACCTCTTTAAACCTTAGCTTTTTCATCTGGAGAATGGAGTGGTGTTATAGAGCGCTATGAAGCAGGAAGGAACTGAACTGAGTTTTGCCCACCCTTTGCTGATGGAAAAATCCTCCAGATTAACAAATCCCGATTTGTTATCAAATATTTTGTTACTGCTATCAGTAACAAAAGCTTGAGCCAGGCTTGGTAGTGCAAGCCTGGAAGCCCAGCTATTCTAGAGACTGAGGTAGCGAGCAAAAGTTCAAGGCTAGCCTGGACCACTTAGTGAGATCCTGCCTTAAAATATAGAAAAAAGAAAACTGGGGATATGAAGCATTTGTCTAAGCCGTCAGTGTTACAAATAAAAATTTAAAATACGATGCAGAAAGCTGGTGAAGTGAGCACCTGGGGCAAAGGAGGTGGCAACAGGGCCTGTGTGAGACCCTGCCACAGCTTCTGTGACGAGGCCTGCCGGGGAAGTAGTGACAGACCTGTTCTATGTAGTAGGAAACCCCGGGGGGGAGGCGGGGGAAGAGAGGTCTGTTTCAAGTCACAGAGCCGTATACATGGCTCACGTGGGGAATTTAGCAAGGCCCTGTCCTTGGCATGATGCCCCCACACCTGTTTCGCATGCCCATGGAGCAGGGCAGAGTGAATGAGCCCAGAGACTGGCGGCTCTCACACAGACATCTGTCCATAGCCTCCTGCTCAGCCCTACCCGGCTCTGCAACCCCAGGGAAGGACCTCCCTCGTTTCACTCCAGCTTTGCCTCTCTTCGGGCTAAGCTTCTCCCGCAGCTCGGCACAGGTCCTTGGAGCTCCTTGGAGCACGGCCAGGTGTAACTGCTCCAATGGCCTCTGGCAAGGCTGGGGAAGGGAGCCAAAGCTGGTGTTTATTTGGAACACTTAAATGCACAGTAGCAACTGCCAGGCAGGTGCTGGCCCCTCTCGACCTCTGCTACGAAAACCGAGCCGTGGCCTGGCCTGCTGGGGTCCCCAGAGCAGGACACAGGTGTGTGTTAAGGGGAGCAGTGTGGCCTGTGTCCAGGGCCTGGAGAACTCTCTGGGAGCTCACCCGGATCCTTGCTGTCTCCTCCCTGCCTTCTTGCAGAGTGGAGAAGCATCTTTGTTTGAAGTGAACATCCGCTACATCGGAGGACTGCTCTCGGCCTACTACCTGACGGGAGAAGAGGTGAGTTGGTTCTTGGAGGTCCAAGAGCTGTCCAGGCTGGGCGGGTCTTAGAGAAACCATAGTCCTGCCTCTTCTTTCACAGCGGCTGCAAGGGGATGTGTGGTCTGCCAGAGACCAGCCAGGAGTCCCCATGAGGATTCCACATTGCTCAGATCTGTGGCCCAGGTGAGCACCCTTGGCTCCCAGAGCAGCTGAGGAGTCCTCTGAGAATAGAACCATGTCCATGAGAACCGGCACGCTCGCCCCAGCAAACTGCTAGGCAGCTCACAAGTGAACTCTCAAGACCCACAAAGCTAAGGCCGCTGCTTCTCACTCCCAGGGCCTTCTGCTTTTTTTCTTTTTCTTAGTGTGCGTGAGTGTTTCACCTGCATGGATGTCTGTGTACCACATATGTGTCCAGTGCCCACAAAAGTCAGAAGGCATTGGATTCCCTGAAACTGTTTACGCTTGTGAGACTCCGTGTGGGTGTGAGGAATTGAACCTGGGTCCTCTGGAAGGGCAGCTGGTAGTCTTAAATGCCAAGCTGCGGAACCCATTGATTTCGATGTCCCTCACAGCCCGCACTTTCCTTCCCTCCAGTCCTGGATAGAACTGTAGCCAGATACTGGCCTGCACCCATTCTCAAGGGAGCAGTGTGGCAATGGGGCCGCCCTGCTGGCCGTAGCCTGTAATTGCAAGGCTGTGCGGGCCAGGAAGCGCCCAGGGTCACCTGCTGGTGGCCTTAAATACCCTTCTTATCACTTTCTCCCCGGTCACTTGATGGTCATGATACCTCTTTAGATCAAAGAGCCCTTGTGACAGGGGACAGGAGGGAGGAGTTTGGCCCAAGGGCTGTCACCTCCAAAGGACGTTTTCTCTCTGCCAGGGAATTCTGAGTTGTACTGAGATTGGGAGAAACTGGAACCTTCCATCTCCCCTTGTGAGTGCTCATCACAGCACAGTCTCAGTATCGGGTGGCTAGGTTGGCAGCGTCCCCAGAATACAGGTCATCAGTCAGGCTGCTTCCCGGGATCCAGAGAGCCACCCTGCCCAGCTCGGCTGCCACTTGGAACCAGGAGCCGGGCAGGTAAACCAGGCAAGCGGCAGAGAAATCCTGCCTTCCTTCCTTCATCACTGTGGTCCGAGAACGTCTTCCTCCCTTAGCTGTCATGGCTGAAGTCTCTGTCTCCTGAGTCGCTTCAGGCTGCTCTCCATCAACATAATCTCCTCAGTAGAGATTACTGCTTGTACCAATTTGTCGTGTCTTCCCCCCGCCACCACCGAAAAAATGGTGATGGGAGCCGTCAGCTTCGAGCCACCCAGAGCTTAGATTTCATTCGAAAACCTCAGGACGGGAAGATGACGGAGGGAGCAGAAAAATCAAAGGCAAAGTCAATCATGTGCTTCATGGGCACCTGCCCAACCTCCGCAGCTGGTGTGGTTGGAGGGATGGATGCAGAGGAGGAGGAGGGGAGGTGTTTGAGGACTAGCCACTCAGGAAGGAGTTGGTGGTTCCTCGGTGACAGCCACCCAGTCCTCTTTGACCCCTCTCTGAAGAGTCCGTAGTTCTGAGCCCTCAGACCCCTGCCTTGTTTTGTCTTCTCAGTATCTGGCCAGGGGTTGTGGACCAGGGCATGGGTGACTTGAGAAACAGTTCTCTGTCTGTACCCCCTGTCCAGTGGTGCAGCATACCTCCATGGTCCCTGCTATCTCCGGGCATGTTATTTTTCTAAATACCAGGTTGTGAGTTCTGTGCACAGCTCTGTAGGAGCCACAGATGCCCCATCAGTGCGGGGAGGGCATCACCCACTAGCAGGTGACGAAACAGACTTACAAATCCATGAGGCACTGAGGGCTGTACTAGGCCTTACTCCAGCCCTTTGGCCTTCTTGCCTCTGTCTCCGTTGTCATTGCTTGCTACCAGGGCTCAGTCACACGAAGCTCACAGACACCCAGTGGGTGCCTGATGGGGGCTTTCCATTTTTTAACTTCCCACTAGAGAGGTAACTTAGTGGCTAAGAGCACTGGATACTCTAGCAGAGGACCCAGGTTCAATTCCCAGCACCCACAAGCTCACAAACCTCTGTAACTCCAGTCCCAGGGGATTTGATGCCCTCTTCTGGCTTTCCCGAGCACTGCACACATATGATGCACCAACACATATGTGCACTGCACACATATGGTGCACCGATGCACATGTGCACTGCACACATATGATGCACTGACACACATGTGCACTGCACACATATGGTGCACAGACATACATGTGCATGACCAAATTACCTGCACACATAAAATAATAAAATTTTTTTTTTTTTTTTGGTTTTTCGAGACAGGGTTTCCCTGTAGTTTCTAGAGCCTGTCCTGGAACTAGCTCTAGTAGACCAGGCTGGCCTCGAACTCAGAGATCCGCCTGCCTCTGCCTCCCGAGTGCTGGGATTAAAGGCGTGCGCCACCACCGCCCGGCTAAAATATTTTTTAAAAAGGTGACAGAGCTAGTCCTGGAGGTGTTGGGACAGCATCTCACAGTTTAGAAGCATGTTCACATATAAGCTTCCTCTTTCCCGATTTCTACAAAAACTCTGCAATGGACACACCCCCTCATTCTACTGTGAAGAGTGGGGAGTTGAAGCTCAGACAGTGTGGGGCTCAATGAAGGTCACACAGTGACATGGGAGGCTGTGTGCTGGGCCCTTGGCTCTGCGTGTTTTCTGCCCTACAGAATCAAACTCCTGTTCTCTCCAATTCTGGAACTGTGACCACCGAACCCACATCCCTATGTGGAGAGACACCAGGTGTCCTAGAGAAAGTCCCGAGGGAGCCGCTCTGAAGTTCAGCTGTCTCCGCCTTAGTAGGGCCCTTCCCTGGGAGCTGTTACAGACGCTATAGGGCTGCAGCCACAGCTCCTCCCCCCACTCCCTCTCAAGATGGCAGAGTGGACCCGTGTTTCACTCGAGAACATACATGTTTGCCCAGTCCCTCCCCAGGACCACTGGGACCGTCAGTGACAGCTACAGCAAGGCCTCCTAAGGGCCGTGCACAGGAGGGACATGAAGATCCTAGCTCAGCCTCCTCAGGAAACCATGCAGCTGCCTGGGCCGCACCGCTGGGTGGGTTCCGTTCACCACCAGCAACCTTCTGGATGGGTAAAGACATCCAAAGCCTGCATGAGATCAAGTCCTTTCTGTCACTAAGCTGGTGACACACCTGGAGCACTGCAGCAGACACACAAGGCCGACCCTGCAGCTCCAGGTGGCAGGTGACCAGCTCCCAAGGTCTACTTCCAGGACTCACCGACAGGCACTGGACAGTGTCCTCAGCCCTGCCACTCCCTCTCCTCTTCCTTGGCAAGGCCGTGTACCCTCAGAGTCCTCAAACCTATTTACCGCTCAGAGTTGGGAAGCTCATAGCAGCTGCCTCATGGGACTTTCGTTGTTTGTTTGCGTTCTGTTCTGTGGTATAGGAGACCCATGGCCTTGAGTCCTTTGTCCGTGAGCTCTTCTCCCAGCCCCTCATTCAGCAGACTTGTGTTGCTGGTGGTGTTAGGAAGGTCAGGAAACTGAGTCAGCAGAGCTACAGACTGGGGACTTGCATCCCATCTCTTAAATGGCATTTATGATCCTCTCTAGGTATCCATGGTGACTGAGCTCATGACCCCTTATGGATCTCAAATTCCAGGAATGCTCCAGCTCTTCCCTGAAATAGCATGCTATTTGCAGAGAGCCTCCGTTCATCCTCTCGAAGTCCTTAGGATACCCAGCAGCAGGAGCTGTGTTCTTCTCCCTCCCTCCTCTAAGAATAAAAATCCCGTGCATGGTCAACACGGATGTGCCTTCTACCCCTCCCTCCGAGGAGTAGCCCACACTGGCCTCAAGTTCCTGGCTTCAAATGTTTCTCTTGCCTTGGCGTCAGGATTACAGGTGTTCCCCATCATAGCCAGTTTTTTTCCAGTCTGCAGTTTGTTCAATATGGAGTTCAACTGTGTTCTAGGTCTGTTGTGTGCGTGCGTGCGTGCGTGCGTGCGTGCGTGCGTGTGTGTGTGTGTGTGTGTGATGTTTGTCATGCATGTGGGTGGGTGCCCGCACACAAACTGGGAGACCAGAGCCAGATGTCTCTTACTGAACCTTAAGTTTGGCATTTAGACTAGGCTGCCTGGCCAGGGAGCACCACCTCCCTCTGCCCCGCCCAGTGCTGAGGGTCCGGGAGCCACAACCTCAGCCAACTTTTTATGTGGGTACAGGGGATCCGAACTCAGGTCCTCATGCTTGCAGAATGAGTGTCTTACCCACCAAGCTATCTCCCCAGTCCTATCGTAAAATTACACAGGCTGAGCATGGTCATAAATACCTGTAATCCAAACTGCTCAGGAGGCTGAGGCAGGAGGACTACTCAAATATAGACATTCAAAACCAGCCTGGGCAACACAGCAAAACCTTCCTTTCAAAATCAAAATGATTACATAAAAAGCACCGATAAATCAAAAGAAGGAAATAAATACAGCCCATGGGTTAACCCTTCTGAGAGGACACTGCTAACGTTTTGATGTGTTTCCTTTTTCCATGCATCCACACGTAAACACATTTTAAACTGAGTTAGCCTGTTTGGGCATGTTTATCTACGTCATAGGTATACATACTTCCTCTGCTCCTAACTATTCTTCTACCACATCATCTCAGTGGCTGCGTGACATTACATTGCGTGGAAGCCAGAGCTGAACCACCTCCCTGTCACTTGGTGCACCGCAGTCTATTTTAGGCAATGCTGGTATAAGCAACCGTCATATAAAATCCTTCACAACACTCTCAATTATTTATCTCCTAAGAACAAATGGGATTTATTATATTTTTTCATTTGTTTTGTGGATGTGTGCACACACGTGTGTCACGGTGCACATGTGGAGGTCTTAGGGATCGAACTCAGGTCCTCGAGCAGCAAGCGCCTTTACACACTGAGTCATCGTGCTGGTCCTTTAGGAGGCAATGGTTACTAGCGACACCGCTAGTCATACGGTCACACATCCTTCTGTGTCAGTCTGGCATTTCAAAGGAACAGTTTGTAGAGCTTGGAACCTTGCTTGGGGACCCTGAACTGGGGTCTCATTATGGCTCCTTAGCCATCATGTGGAGGGTTTAGAACAACCCATTCACCCTCGCCCTCCATTCCCTGTCTGTAAATGGAAACAATTGAGTGGCCTCAGAGTACCAAAGAAAGGCCCTTGCCCTGCCATCTCATGGGGAAGCTGTCATCCAGAAGGTAGAAGTTTCTGGAATCTGGAGAATAGTTTGGTCTTGGCTCCTAGTCCAGTGCTGTATTTGTCCTGTCCAAATAGACTGTTTCCCTCTCATTGTATTAATTAGCTCTCCTCATGGAATAAAATGCCTGAGATAGCCAGCTTACAAAAAGAAAGTATTCTACTGAGCTCACAGTTTCAGTGGTCTCGACTGGGCTCACAGTTCCAGTGGTCTCGACTGGGCTCACATTTACAGTGGTCTCGACTGGGCTCACAGTTCCAGTGGTCTCGACTGGGCTCACAGTTCCAGTGGTCTCGACTGGGCTCACAGTTTCAGTGGTCTCGACTGGGCTCACAGTTCCAGCGGTCTCGACTGGGCTCACATTTACAGTGGTCCCAGACCATACTTCTTTGGTTCCATAGTGGTCCAGAACATCATGGCAGGATCATGATGGAAGCAAGACCAGTAAGCAACAGAGAGCAAGGGGGAAGCCCAATGTCCCCACCTCCCCTCACCGGTGACTTACCTCCTTTCACTAGGTTCCAGCTGTTAAAGGTTCTACCATCTCCCGGTAGTAACAAGCCTGGTGATCAAGCCTTCAACACATAGACCTCTCGGGTCGCTCCAGGTCCAGGCAGCACCATCCAGCATGCACCATCCCACAGCTCCTCGAAGGGTGGTGCTGATGCTGATAGCATCCTCCTCAGTGAGGTCTGACTCTGGACTTGAAGGTGATGCTGACTGCTTTCACCTCCTCTTCCCAAGGTCCCCCTGCCATCTGAGTAGTGACACTGACATGTCATGAACATAGACATTGACAGAGAGAAATACCTGGTCTATGGCTATAAAGCCAGCCATCTGGGAGCCTGACCTTCCATCCAGGCTGTCTGGCTATAGAAGCTACACTGGGCCTCTTCCCAATCCTGTCCCCTAGTGTTGACTCCCCCAACAGGAACTCAGTGCCCTTTGACCTTTCTTGGCAGGTGTTCCGAGTAAAGGCCATCAAGCTGGGTGAGAAACTGCTGCCTGCCTTCAATACACCCACAGGCATCCCCAAGGGCGTCGTGAACTTCAAAAGGTGAGGTGCCCCTTGTAAACAGCGACTGTGTTCCACTTCCATCTGTGGGTCCCGAGTGGTGGACAGAATAGAGTCCTAGAGGGTCACTTTTGTCTGACCTAAATTTTTACAGACATGGGGGCTGAGGTATGAGAAAAGCACAGTTCCTATTTTGTGAATAGTGAGAACTGGTCTTTGCTAAGTACTGTCCTGGACAGTTATTGGTTACCAAGTCTAGGGTTTGGACCACCCAGGCCTGACCTTCCTGGGGGGAGGGGGCATTTATTCCTCTGCATATAGCCCCCAGCACTGTTGACTCAGAGTCTCCAGAGTTGGCTCCCACCCTCAGAGGCAGGGCTCAGCGCCTCCAGGTAGAGCATTCTCCTTGTGAGATCAGAGCCCTGACTCTGAGCTAGGTGAAGCAGACCTCTGAAAGACACAGAGGTATAGGGCCATGTCCCCAGACACCTGCAGCTCCCTAGGCCATGTGCGGCCATGTGTGGCACACCTGAGCTGGGAGAAAGGCTGGGGAAATTCATGCTCCCTGACCTGCCTGAGCCCCCACCTGGGGTACCTCACGGGAGTGCTGGCTGGGCACCTGGGAGGGGAGCCAACCCAGCTTCTGCTAGTCTCTTATCTTGTGGCCTTGGTAGCTTTGCCCTCCATGTCCCCCAAGCCAGTGCTCCTTTCACCTGCCTCCTGGTGGGAAACTGTCCCAGTGTCCTCACTAAAACTCCACAGAAGCCAGGGCAGCCATGAGGGCTGACGGAAGCCCTTCTCCACCCCAGAGTTAATGCCTCAGAGGTCTGCACATAGACCTGTGCTCTCCACAAACACCGATCCTGAGAATCAAGACAGAAGTGACCCACACCCTCACGCCGGGTCTGGGCGCAGCCCTCAGGGTCCATTCCTCTGCTGCAGCCCTAGCCTGCTGTCTCACCTGTGGCCCCCATGGAGCTGGTTCCACAGACTCTAGGATTCCTGGCACAGGCATGGATAATTTTAGGCTGCATGCTCACCATCGAGATACGCAGCACGCAGCACGCGCATATACTTCCTGGCATTGCTTGCTTTCATATTCTGGGAAAGAAGTGACTGCTAAAAACGGGAGGGTAGCGAGGACACAGTGGCCACGTGCTGCTGCGAACGCGCTGCAGAGATGACCTGGTAGAGGGCGGGAGCTATCTGCTGCTGCTCTAGCGTTCAGCAGGCCTGGTTCCGGGCAGCTAGGGGTGAGGTGTGCCATACTGCCCAGTGTGGAAGTGAGCACTCATCTCTGTACAGGGGGCATCATAGGAGGGGCAGGGCCAGCTGTGGCCTGCAGTGACCACTGGGCTATCTGAGGCAGTGACTGTGGTCAATCCAGGAACCTCAGACTGAATCACACTGGTGTGCACACGTGCATGAGCGTGCAGGCATGTGTACACACCTGCCAAAACACTCCTTCTTCTGCCCATGCCACTAGTAAGGTCTCAGACACTCAAGTTGACCATTGACAGGCTATTTTCAAATCCACGTGTGGACTTGTGCAAATGTATGTTCGTGCGGGTGTGCTCCCTCTAAACATGCCTATACACACCTACGCAATGCCTAACAGCTTTGGAGCGCACAGTGGGCCAGGCACCATTTTGCCAAGGAAGAAAATGAGGCTCAGAGAAGTGCAGTAACATCCCCGAGGTCACACAGCAACCAAATAAAGGTAGGCTTTGAGCTCAGCTCTGCTGTAACAATTGCACCGTACACAGGAGGTTTAGCCAGGTAGCGAGAGGTATTGTGGAACAGCACCCCTAGCTAGGGGAGAGGAGAGCAGGGTGGATCTTACTGCTGGTCCATCGGCTCACAGAGATAGTGGGAGGACCGCCTCCTTCCAGGACACGGCTCAGCACGCATGCTGCACGCATGCAGTGGGTGCCTCTAGTACCTAGATTTTGGATTTGGATTCAGTTCTACCACTGGCTGTGTGACCTTGAAAAAGTGTCTCCCCTTCTCTGAGCCCAAGTATCCCACCTATGAAATGAAGATCATAGTATCTGCTATAGGGTTGGAGGTGGCCGTGAACGAAGCCACCAAAGCCACCTGGCTCCTGTTAGAAGTTTATTGTTACTTTACATATACATAATTACATGCTGATAAAAATGACAGTCACGTGCGTGATGAATGCCTCACAATAGCTCTGGGAAGCTGAGTGTCTGGGTTTAACTAAGGAGGAAGCTGATCAAAGGGAGAGGTGGGGCTCTCCTGAGGACACATGGTCGTAGGAACACAGAAGAAGCCAGGCAGAGAGTGCCAGAACACCCATGCTTCCCTACTTCCAAAGTGACTGTGAGGGGCAGGAGAGAGGACGAGAGGCCCATGTGGTGGACAATGAGGACAAAACCTATCAGGAAGACAGAGGGGGAATGGTGGCGCATGCCTTTAATCCCAGCACTCGGGAGGCAGAGGCAGGCAGAGTTCGAGGCCAGCCTGGTCTACAGAGTGAGTTCCAGAACATGCAGGGTTGCATAGTGAGATGTTGCCTAGAAAGAAATAAGACAGCTAACTGGGGGGCTGGGGCTTTTTATTTTATGAAACATGATTCGATATCACTAAGGAAGACCTCTGAGCTCCCCAGCTGGAGGAAGAACGCTCAGGCTGGAATCCCACCTCCTGCGGGCTCCGGTTATAAGCACACACATCACTCCCTTGACAAGCTCGGTTTTCTCCTTTGGGTGCTGGGGATCCACTTCTTCCACTTCTAAGCTCCAGCTTCCTTGGGTCCAACAGTTGTAGGGCTGTGGTCACACCTTGTAGGTCCCAGGAAACTCCAGTCTGGGGCTATTCTATGACCTTGGATGGGGGGAAAGGCAAACGTGTACGTCTGTACCTTGGGGAGCGGGGATCCCTGCTTGGAACTGCCCTCTTCAAGCCTACAGATGACCATTGTGTGTCCTGTGGGGCCTTTGTGGCTCCTGACCACACCGTCAGCATCCCCTGCAGATGTCACTGTGTAAATAAATGTGTCATGCCTTGAGCCCCAAACGTTATAGAGGCTGCTTGGTAGGGACAACAACTGTGGCGCAGCCTCAGGCCCCCTTCAGTAAGTTCCGTCCCCTCACCTGGCCCAGTGCCATCCACATAGTGGGGCCCAGGAGGATAAACTGAGGTGTCTGGCACCCAGCAGGCATCACCCTCTACCATAGCCATCACCCTCTACCATAGCCACTGCTCCTCTCCGCCAAGAAGCCAGCAGGGTGATGCAGCTGATATCTTTTCAGTGGTAACTGGGGCTGGGCCACCGCGGGCAGCAGCAGCATCCTGGCTGAGTTTGGATCCCTGCACTTGGAATTTTTGCACCTCACTGAACTCTCTGGCAACCGGGTCTTTGCAGAAAAGGTAAGCTTCTCCCCCACCCCCATTCTCTCCTCAGACAGGCACTCCACACACAGCAGAGGGTCAGAGGGGCAGAGAGCGAGCATCCTACACCCCAGCAGAGGGGCGGAGGGGCAGGGGGCAGGATCTCACACCCCAGCAGAGAGGCAGAGGGTGAGCATCCTGCACCCCCGCAGAGGGGCAGGGGGCAAACATCCCACACCACAGCAGAGGGGCAGAGGGGCAGAGGGACAGGGGGCGAGCATCCCACACCTCAGCGGAGGGGCAGAGGGTAAATGTCTGCAATCAGAGTGTGCGGGACCCCCAGTCACCACTCTAATAGTGGTTGCTGGTATAAGAACCAACTGTGCTCAACAGCAGGTGGCAGGGATGGGGACAGAAGCCACCAGAACTCTGCCAGGGAGGTTTGTGCTGGCTCATTGACTGGTGGCAGAGCTGTGAACTCTGAAATCTGGAGACTGTGACTGAGCCAGGCTCCTCGTACTGGCAGGAACAGGCGGCGGTATGCACACGTACCCTTTCCAGGGACATTTTGCTTTTCTGTGTGTGTGAGATCTGCCTGCCTTTCCCTCCCAGGTGCCTGTCTGGCTCGGGCTGGCAATAGGCTGGCAGAATGGTTCCTTATCTCTCGTCTCGGCTGCCCAAGGCTACATGGGTGCTGAGAAGTGACATCCAGATCACTGCCCAGTTCTGACAACTGTCCATCTTGGGCCCTGGGAAGCTCTCTGAAAGGGCTATGGCCAAGGAAATGTCTGGGTTCAGATCTAATCCTGGATCCAAAGGAAGGCAGTATATGCAGAGGCCCTGTCCAGAGCCCCTCAAGAACAGCATTTGGGGGGCTGTTCCTGGCCTTTGCTTGCCCCAGGCTCCAGAGTTGGTGCGTTCACACGAAGCCCCGTGCTCCTTAACATCAGGTTCAGCATCACTGCGTCCTCACGTGGGCCTCCACCAGGACAAGCTTCCCACCTTCTCAGCTGGTGCCTCCAACCTCCTCACCCTCCCACCCTTACCTGTCTGCCACAGCCCAATGCCATGCATGCTCTCTGACCCTTTGCCCAGCCCAGGCTTTCTGTTCTCTTGACCTTCCAGCTAGACTCCCCTGGGAAGCTCTGGTCAGCTCAGGAAAGGATCCCATGAGTGCACACTGACCCTTGTCATGTCCTGGGCATATATCATTTAAGCCTCAGCAGCCCTGGGGTGGAGGTGGGGAGTTCTACCAAGCCTGTCTAGTGGAGAGGTAGAAGGTGGAATAATCCAGAGAGGCTGAGTGACCTCAGGGCAGCCAGCCATGATACAGCCAAGAACTGGGCCAGGAACTTTCCAGCCTATTCTTCCCTGGGCAGATCAGCAAGGCCAGCTATTTGGTGCACCTCCAATCTCCCCATCCCTCTGCCACACTCCATTTGCATACTTAAGCTATTTTCAGCCCCTCCTCACGCCTCCCACTGAGGAGATTATTAGCAGTCAACAAATTGGCCCAAATTGGCTGGTTCTTCCAGCGCCCTGCATGCTTCCCTGGCCCCCACCAGGACAGGGAAGCCTACGTCAGGCCCGAGAATCTTCCTGGCCCTCTCACGGTCTCTGTCACCTTAAAGGGACGTGAGGGCCAGCGAGGCGAAACCAAGTACCTCTGAGGAATAGGAAGGCTGACTGCTCCACCTCCCAGCGGCCCTGCCGCGCCAATTCATCCATGAGCAGGCAGCAGTATGGTCCTGGAGGCTTGCTCTCCCTGAGGGTTCAGTTCTAGTAGCCGTCTAGACAAAGCTCTCAATTGCATCTCTCACCATGTGCAGTCCCCAAGGCTGCAAGCCCAGCCACAACTCTGTGTCACTGTGTGCTCATCTTCTGGGTCATCCTCAATGTTCCATGCAGGGTAAGGAATACAGCTCCAAGGGCTCAGAGAAACCTGAGTATTGATGCCCCAGCTCACCACAGCCACACCACTGGGTCTGGGGATAGAGCTCCAACAGCGGTGTTTGCCTCAGGTGTGGTCGTGCACGCTTGTAACCCTAGCACTCAGCAGAAGCAGGAAGATTAAGAGTTCAAGGGCAGCCTGAGCTACTTGTCTTTCTTAAAGAGGGAAATTTGGTGATTACAGGATAGCCACTGCCACTCATCTAACTCCTCACGCAGAGTGGTCCACAGGGTGGTATCCTAGGTATCCCAGGCAGGCGGCCTAGGCTGGGACTGTCCCGGGCAGAGCAGTCAGCAGAGGGTGGTGGGCCCGCCCCCCACTTGGCCACACCCCACCATGCTCTGTGTGTGGGCACAGAACCTGTGGTTCTTTTTTTTTTTTTTTTTTTTTTTTTTTGGTTCTTCGAGACAGGGTTTCCCTGTAGTTTCTAGAGCCTGTCCTGGAACTAGCTCTTGTAGACCAGGCTGGCCTCGAACTCAGAGATCCGCCTGCCTCTGCCTCCCAAGTGCTGGGATTAAAGGCGTGCGCCACCACCGCCCGGCCAGAACCTGTGGTTCTTTCATGGCTTCTCCACACGCACCGGAAAGTTTAACACACACACACACACACACACACACACACGTGTGCCTACACACACACACACACACACGTGTGCCTCTGAACCATTTGTTCCGTCCTTGCCGGTGGGGAATGAGTGGCTTCTTCCAGAAAGTAACTACACCTGGTGTTTCTCACAGGTCAAAAAAATCCGCAAGGTCCTCAGGGAGATTGACAAGCCCTTCGGCCTTTACCCCAATTTCCTCAGCCCAGTGAGCGGGAACTGGGTGCAGCGTGAGTACTGGAATCCTAGCCCTCATCCCATGGGTTCCTATTCGGGTTTCCTGAGCCCAAGCGGGCACTGACCAAGAGCACTTGCTCTTGAATTCACCGGTCAGGACAAGCCAGTAACTGCGTATCCGACTCCTGCCAACCTTCTTAGCATCTGTCTTAGGGTTTCTATCCCTGTGAAGAGACTCCATGACCACAGCAACTCTTATAAAGGAAAACATTGGATTGGGGCTGGCTTACAGTTGCAAAGGTTTAGTTCATTATCATCAGGGTGAAAACATGGCAGCATGCAGACAGACACGGTGCTGGAGACAGCAGAAAGAGACTGTGGGCCACGCTGGGCATAGCCTAAGCATGGATGAGACTTCAAAGCCTGCGTCTACAGTGGCACACTTCCTCCAGCAAGTCCACACCTCCTGTAAACCACTCCCGATGGATCAAGCATTCAACACACGTCTATAGGGCCATTCCTATTCTTTTTTTAAAAGATTTATTTATTTTGTGTGTATGGATAGTTTGCCTACGTACATATATCTATGCACCATGTGCATGCCTGGTGCCATGGATTCCTTGGATAGTTCTAGATGTTGTGAGCTGCCATGTGGTTGCTGGGAATTGAACCCCGGGCCCTCTAGAGGAGCACCCAGTGCTTTTTACTGCTGAGCCATTTCTTCAGCCCCTGAGCCATTTCTCCAGACCCAGCCATTCAAACCACCACAGCGTCCATCTCTCACAGAACCTCCGTACCCTCCTCTGTGATCCCCAGACTCGCAGGAATGCCCCACTTAGGGCTGTCACTCAGAAATGACTACAGGATAGACCCTGTGACATCCCCCAGCCCCTTTGATCTGGTTTTCCACTTCCAGCTTTGATTTAGGCAAAATTTAAGGCAGGGCCAAACTAGGCGGTGATGTAAAAATGTCTCACTCACCACTGTATCTTAAACTTACCCGAATCAGTACTGGGTTTTGGGTTTTTTTTTTTTTTTAGCTTTTTTGTTTTGTTTTGTTTAAAGAATTAACCCTGACTGTCCCAGAACTTGCTTGTTGATCAGGCTGGTCTCGAACTCAGAGATCTGCCTAACTCTGCCTCTAGAGTGCTGGAATTAAAGGCATGTACCACCATGCCCAGCTGTTAAAAGACTTTTTATTTGAGAAAAAGTCTTCAGGTAGCCCAGGTTGGCCTCAAACTTGTTAGATAACCAAGGCTGGTCTTGAACTCTTAACCCTCCTGCCTCCACATCCCAAGTGCTGAGATGACAGGTGTGCAACACCACACCTAGCAACTTTTCATCCACAGAGCTGTCAGTCCTGTGAGCATCATTCCCGAGTCCCACCCACTGACACAGAATGGCATGCGGAGTTGACCAGTCTCCCTGCTGTGCTCGAGCTGGAGGGACCAGGCTCTGGGAGAGGCAAGCTACAGCTTTACTCTGGCCTTGTCTCTAAGGCTCAGCCATATGGTCACTCAGCAGGAACTGGTGTGTGCGTGTGTGTGTCTGTCTGTCTGTCTGCCTGTCTATCTTCCAGAGCTCCCTCTCTCTCTGTACTTATGTGTGTCTGTCTGACTTCTAATGCTCTCTCTCTCTCTCTCTCTCTCTCTCTCTGTCTCTCTGTGTGTGTGTGTGTGTGTGTGTGTATGCATGTGTATCTGTCTATGTCTCTTTCTCCCAGTTGTGCTACATCCTCATGCCTCTCTGTGTATGCCTGTCTGTCTGTCTTCCAATTGTGCTACATCCTCGTGTGTGTGTGTGTGTGTGTGTGTGTGTGTGTGTGTGTGTGTGTGTGTGTGAGAGAGAGAGAGAGAGTATGTGTGGTCTGTCTGTGTCTTCCAGTTGTACTACATTCTTGTGTGTGTGGTGTCTGTCTGTCTGCCTGTGTCTCTCTCTTACAATTGTGCTACATCTTTTCACGTGTGTGTGTGTGTGTTTATCTTCCAATTGTACTACATTCATCCGTGTGTGTCTGTCTATCTGTGTCTATCTTCCAGTTGAGCTATATCCTTGTGTGTCCATCTGTCTGTCTGTCCGTCTTCCAGTTGAAGTACATTCTCATCCTTCTCAGTCTCTGAGTCTTGGTTTCCGATGAAGAAGAAAGTGAACAGAATTCATTATCTACAACCAGGAAGGTGCTTAGGAATAGCAGTTAAGGCTGTAGGTGTCCTCCAAAGGTGACCTAGGTCATCCCAAAAGAAAGTGATTCAGGCAGGACCTGGCTGGCCAACAGACTCCACACAGCATCCATCGAGGGCTTTCTTCCCCAGCAGAGCCTCTGCCATGAGCCTCTCTCTACCTCAGCAGGCCCAGAGGTCCAGGAAATTCCACCCAAGAAGTTTGCCATGATGCCCTTGCCACA
This sequence comes from Arvicola amphibius, assembly GCF_903992535.2. Lineage (NCBI taxonomy): Eukaryota > Metazoa > Chordata > Mammalia > Rodentia > Cricetidae > Arvicola > Arvicola amphibius. Next base: position 18,079,166 of record NC_052052.2, read on the forward strand.
CACAGCCTCTTCTAAAAAGTCACAGAAATGTGGAGTTCTCAACCAAAACACTTGTCAGAATGAGGAAACTGAGGCTCCAATACAGGTTATGAGCATGGAAGGCAAGGGTTTAAGAACTCTTACATCACTGGCAGCCTGGGATGGCGCAGCAAGCAGAAGAGAGCCATGGAGTGACTTCCCGCTCCACAGGGAATCGTTTTCTTTCCAGGCTGCTCCTGGAGTCACGTGTATGAGACTATTTCATGCTAATAACAGATGAATCAGTGGCCTGCTGGAGAGCAGAGGGAAGGCTGGGCCTGCTGGGTCTGTCAGGGCTGCCTCCTCCTGGCTTCTGCCCCAGGTCATCTCAGGGTCTCTGGACTTTGTTGGGTTCTTTTGGTGTGATTGTATCTTTTCAGTAGGTACCCCACTTCCACCTTGCATAAACTGAGTGCCTTCCAACCTTCCCTCTCCTTGGATTCTCCAAGTGGCCCCGAGGCAGTGCACTCAGGAGGCTGCTTGCATCATTTGCTACTGCAGAAATGGCAGGTGAAGGGGGAGGTGTTAGGGCCACAGTGCAAGTCACCCAGCCTCTGCTCCTGTCTCTTTCCTAGGCTCCTCACACCTGGCTTCAGTCTCTCAGGATGCTCAACCCCACCTGCAGTGTAAACTATGCCCAGGATAATCCACTGGGCTTCAAACACACATACCACACACAGATATATGCCACAGAGACCCATGCATATGCACAAACACATCACACACATAGACACACAGACATATGCTACATGGACCCACAAATATACACAAACACACATCAGACACAAAGACATAAACAACACAGATCTGCATAAACACACATACCACACACATAAATATGGACATATGCCACACAGGCCCACACATGTACACAAACATACCACACAGATCCATGCGTATATACAAACACACCACACACACATACCACATAGTCACACACTATACACAAATACACCAAACACATATACCCACACCACATTACATACACGTATACAGGCATATACCACACAGACATACACAGATACACCATACACACAGATATACACCACGGACTCACACATATACACCACACAGACCTACATAAACACACATACACCACATAGACCCATAGTTAAGCCCAGCCAAAACACACATACATACAAACCATGTACATACCACACAAACACAGCACACCACTGTAGCGCTGGCTCACGGTCCCCAGACAGAGAGGGATCCCAACCCTCCCTCCCCTCCAGCTCCCATCATCTTGATCTGCACAGATCAACGCAGCTTCCTAGGGTTCTCTGCAGCTGGGGTCTGACACAGGACTCACTCTGACTCCTCTTTCCTAGCCTTTTATGAAGGGCCAGCATTCACCACGAACAGCCAGTGAAGAGATACACATATGCACACACACGTGCACATACACGTAGACACACATATCTATGTATATGCATTCATATATATGTCCTAGTATTTATTATAAGTTTGTAATAAAAAAGAAAAACACAGACTATGAGAAACTCCAAACTTCATGCATGAGCCTGCAAAGCCGTTGGGAAGGAGCCCTGCACACAGCTGCCCCCTTTTGGTCCGTATTCCGATAACTTTACTACGGAATAGTTGCTCTGCATCCATTTTTAAATCTCAAGGGATTTTTAAAGAGAAAATCCGCCCTTTACAGTAACCAGGGTCCTTGTCATCATCCTGCTAAGGCCAGATGGACTACGGCCCCTAGGACCCTGTGCAGGGATACAGGACACCTGGCTCAAGATGTCCTGGTTCCCACTGGGTCCCTTCAGCCCACCCAAGTTGGGTTGGGTGGCAGCTGACCAGATGCTGGCTCCACTCCAAGCCCAGCTCAGGCCACGAAGGCTGCCATTTGAACCCAGCCAATAATAAATGTGCTAATCCTTCCTGTCATCTTTTCCCGCAGACCATGTCTCGGTTGGAGGACTTGGGGACAGTTTTTATGAATATTTGATTAAGTCCTGGTTGATGTCCGCCAAAACAGACACGGAGGCTAAAAATATGTACGACGAAGCATTGGAGGTAAGAGAAGTTTCCTGTTGCCTGCCCAGTGGGCAGCCACCAGTCCTCAGGGCCCTGCGTGCTGGGAGGGGCCACAGAATGGGCAGGGAGTGACAGGCGAGGCCTCCCCAGCCACACTGCACACTGACACCTCCCCAGATTCAGGAGACATCTGCGTGTTCCTCCCTCGTGCTCAGAAACCCGGGCTTCAGGCAGGTCAGCCCATTTGTCCGAGGTCTCATAGGAAGTGACAGTCTGATTTAGGAAGCTTAGTTTAAGCCCTCCCCCAACAGTCTCTGGGCTTCAGCTAATGTGCCAAAGCCCACATGGCAGCCAGGAGCCTTTGGGATCTTCAGCTGTCATTCTGTAAATGGGAGGTGACACTTCAGCAGAGAGAGAGTGGCATCCAGGATGTGTAGAGCGTACGCTCTTGCTCGTTTTCCCATGTGGATGCCAGCCGAGATCCAGAGAGAGGACACTTGCCCAAGGCCACACAGCACTGAGCTAGCGGAGTTAGTGCCACTGCTGGTCTCTTGGTGGGCTGTGGAATGAAGAGGGGTGAAGGCTGGAGTGAGGCCCTCCAAAGAGGAACATTGAGAGCAGACCAGGAGTTGACTGGCTGGAGCCGTGGACGCCTTCGAACCTGACAGGTGGAAAAGCACAGGGCAGGGCTGGAGAGGTGGCTCAGTAGTTAAGAGCACTGGCTACTCTTCCAGAGGATCTGGGTTCATGTCGCAGAACCACCTGGTGACTCACAACTGTCTGGGGATCCAGTGCCATCTCCTGACCTCCCTGGGCACCAGGCATACACATGGTACACAGACATACATGCAGGCAAAACTCTCATATATACGTATAAAGTAAAAATAATGAATCTAGCTGTGCGGTGGTGGCGCACGCCTTTAATCCCAGCACTCAGGAGGCAGGGGCAGGTGGATCTCTGTGAGTTCAAGGCCAGCCTGGTTTACAAAGTGAGTTCCAGGACAGTCAGAGCTGTTGCACAGAGAAACCCTGTTTTGAAAAAACAAAATTATCATCATCATCTAAAGAAATTTTTTTTTTTTTTTTAAGAAAAAGCATGGAGAAGACTCGGGCCTTGGTTTCCCATGAAGTTAGTTGGATTCCTTGTCCCATTGCCTTGCTCTAGAATACCACCTCATGTCCTTTGGTGTGAGCTCCTTGTTCCCCTCTGCCCTGCCTCTAAATCAGTTCTACACACAGCAGCTGTGGGGCTGGAGATGCTTGCTTGTCTCCTCGCCATCTCCCCTTTCCTCCTGGAGTTGATCATGACCCACCCCCTCCACCCACTGGGTCCTACCTGATTGGGACCCTGTCAATCACCAGGACCGCACCACTCCTCCCTTGCCCGTCTGCTTCCTCAGGTGCACCAGGCTATTCCCACCTCAGCGCCTTTGTACATGCCAAATGCTCTACCCAGAATGCCATTCCAAAGCCAGGTCCTTTAGAGCAGCCAACTCTTGATTCATATGCTGCCAAATGACCTTCCTAGCTTGTCCGTCACACGTCCAGGCTTATTCTCTTCTTCACTTGTAACAGAATCCAAAATGATTGCTTACAAACACCTAATCCTTGCTGATCCTCCCCCAAATACGCTGTGAGTTCTCCAACCAACAGTCCTGTTTCCTTGTTTACCCCATAAGCCTCACTCCTGAAACAGGCTGGCAATGGCCGGCACACAATAACTGTTACCTGACAAAGTAGGTTCTAGGTGATGGATAAGAAGAATGAATGGGGCGGTGGTGGCGCACGCCTTTAATCCCAGCACTCGGGAGGCAGAGGCAGGCGGATCTCTGTGAGTTCGAGACCAGCCTGGTCTACAAGAGCTAGTTCCAGGACAGGCTCCAAAGCCACAGAGAAACCCTGTCTTGAAAAACAAAAAAAAAAAAAAAAAAAAAAAAAAAAGAAGAATGAATGGTGTTTGGATGGATGGGTGGGTGGGTGGGTGTATAGTGGATAGATGTGAACAGTTGATCGAGGGATTGAAGGATGGATATAAACAGTTCCATAGCTAGATGGATGGATAGATGGATAGATGAGTGGGTATGTGGATGTGTGGACAGATGTGAACAGTTGATGGATGGATGGATGGATGGATGGACAGATGGATAGATAAGTGGGTATGTGGATGTGTGGACAGATGTGAACAGTTGATGGATGGATGGATGGATGGGTGGATGGATGGATGGACAGATGATGGACATGTGAGTGGATGGGTGGATTGGTATGGGCAGTCAGATGGATAGAGGAAAGGATGGACAAATGGATGGTTGGCCTGATAGATTTATGAGTGGGTGGATATATTAGTGGACTGATATGAACACTTCAGACAGTTGAGCAGATGCATGAACGTGTTAGTGGGTGGATGGGTGGACAGATAGATGGACCAGTGAACAGAGGAGTAGGTGGCTGGATGGGTTGGTGGGTGATGGTGGATGATGGACAGACGGATAGATAGCTGAGTAGATGGGTGGATGGGTTGGTGGGTAGATGGTGGATAGATAGACAGACCGATGGATAGCTGAGTAGATGGGTGGACAGGCAGGCAGATTGATGTGAACAGTTGGATGAATGTATCCGTGCATGGATTAGTTGATGGGTAGATGGGTGGATTTGGATATGAATGGATGGATGGGTTGATGAAGAGATGAATGGGAGTTGGGTGAACTAATGTGAGCAGATAGATACATTGGGGGGAGGGGCAGATTGATGTGAACAGTTGGGTGGATGCACGGATGGGTGGATAGGTGGTCTCTAAGCGCTGTTTGATGGCATAAGTCTGCCTGGTAATGGGAATGCTTATAGGAGCACACTGAAGCAGACTGCTTGAGCCCTGGGCCTCTTAAACCGTGGACTTAGGGGTGAGAGGTCTCCGCCTGGCCCCCTGGTGCCATGCCCTGGCATGAAGCAGTACAGCTCAGCTCATTCCCTCTTGGCCCTGACTGCCCGTGGCTTTGGCCAGCGTCCCCTATAGGAGGATTGCTTTCTTTTCTTCCTGCAACTCTCTGCAGAGTAAACATTAAGTTAACGAGTGCACTGCCTCACGGCCCTTAGGGCACACTGTGGCTGCAGCTTCAAGGGGAGAGATGGCCATGAATTATTAAGCAGTCTGGAAGCCTCCGAAAGCATGGCTCAGCAGAGAAAACTCGGCTCCCACATTTGATCTTCTGTTAGGAGCCTGGGGCGGCAGACCCTGAGTGAAGGGCAAGCCTCTGGCAGGTCTGGGACTTTGAAGAATATTCTAGTGGTCCTCAGCCTTGCTGGCATGTTGAAATCACTTAGGAGACTCAGACCCCTTCTCAGGCTGGACCTCAGCAATGGTGCCAGACCCTCTGGGGTGGCCCAGGGATGCCTCTGTGGAGTTTCCCAGGGAAGCCTGTGTAAGCAAGGGCTGGGAACCTGCAGGTTCAACCTGGGTCCAGTTAGAGTGGCTAGGAAGATCCAAGACACCCCATAGACACACCCTTGAGACCCATAAGAGGAGGACACTTAAGGAAGTCAAGGAGGGCCTCATCGCTGTGGCCTCCCAGTAAGTCCCTGTATTCATGCCACCTTAAAGATAAAGAAACCAAAAGGCCTGGCCACACCACAGCAAGAGCCAAGGCAGGAGCAGGGGCCTGCCTGATGCTAACCCTACTGTCTGCCTGCACTGGCTGGCTGCAAGTCACTTGGGTCTCTGTAAGAAGATGCAGGTGAGCTTCCCAATAGGCATAGGAAGGAACTGGGTCAGGCACCAAGCCAGGTCACAATACTCTCTCCTTGGGCCTTACCATAACCTGCGTGTGAGCTTGCATTCCCATTCTACAGGTGAGCAAAGTGAGTCTTCAGAAAAGCGGGAAGTGGCCCAGAAGTATCCAGACCCCGTCCGCTGACCTAACTCAGCCCCTCCATGCCATGTCTTGGAACATGAGTCTTGTCCAGGCACACCACCCCCATACCATGTCTCGTGGCTTTAGGCTTTAGTTTGGGCTAAGGAGATGATTCAGTCCATAAAGTGAGGACCAGAGTTACACCCCAGAACCTACCTGAGCCCAGCACGGTGGCCTACGTTTATAATCTCAGAGCTGGTGAGGCAGAGATGAGGGTCCTGAGGGGTCCCACTGGCCAGCTAATCTAACCAACAAGCCCAAGATCCCAGTAAGAAACCTTGTCCCTCAAGCTGGACAGCGCCTGAGGAACACCTGTGGCTGCCCTCTGGCCTCCACATATATGTGCACACATTACAAACATACCCACACATGCACAGTGCACACATGAACATGCACATATGAAAACCAACAGAATGTGGCCTGGCTTCTGTCTCCACCTCTGCTTGTCTCTATCGCAGTCAGAGACACAGATCTGTGGTGTCCTCAGAGAGGCCGTTACGCAGCCCGGGACTCACCCAGCCTGTGGGAGGGGGTCTAGAAGGTATTGTTTCCCAGCCGTGTGGCATGGCATCCTGGCATCATGACATCCCCATACATCTTCTTTATTACATCCAACACATAGGTAGGTTCTGGGGCCATGGATTCACCCTAATGTTCACCCCCTGCAGTTGCCCAGATGCCCACCCCCTGCAGTGACCCTTAACAGACCAGCTGCTGGAACCCCACTCTACCCAGGAGCCAGTGCTGAGCCTAGAGCAGCCCCGCCTAGCAGCTGGTCACACTTCAGGCCTCAGCACACTCCCCACGTGGAGCTGGTGCCCCAGCAAGGCACCTCATCAGCCCCTTTCCCATCTGCCACTCAGCGAGGGTTCCACAGCCAGACTCCCAGCCCTGGCCCTGACAGGAGAGGAAAAAGAAAAACAGATCCAGAAGCCAAGGCTGTCTTCATGTGCCAGGTCCTGGCTGGTGGCTGACAGCTGTGTCAGGCGACACTCCGAGGTGGGGATAAGGCACTGAGCGCAATCATGCTCCAAGTGGAGAGTCAGGAGGTAGGCATAGAAGGCTGACCCTCCAAGAATCACAGCATTCTGGAGGAGCCCTTCCAGGGCTCAGAATGCAGAGTGGGACACACACAGCCAGAGACAAGAGACCTCTCTGACCTCATTCTACAAAGTAGAACGTCCATATTTCATCTCGAACCCTCATTCTTTTCTCTTCCTGACTGCTGGTCACAGACAGTCATTCCTGCTGCACCCAGAGCTAAGCCCATCCACAGTGCTACTGTGTCCCTAGCCCTTGCCCCCCAAAAGACCCTGGCCCTCTTGGGATATCCAAACAGGGGCGGGCATGAATGGGAAAAGGCCGATGGGGCTGGGGAGGCTGTGGGTAGAGGGCAGGAGACGGACTGCGAGGATTTATGGGCAGTGTCTCTTGGGAACTCTGATACAGAGACAAAGTTGACATGGCACAGAGAAAGCATGTAACCTGCCCAGTGCCACACAGCAGAACTGGTAGAAAAGGGATTTGAGCTCACAGAATGTGTGCCCAGGAACCAGTCTTGAAAACCAATGACTCCTTGGGGTCCAGGTCAGGGTGCCTTTGAGGTCTAGTTGGGCCTTCTTTCAATGGTGCCAAGAATCTGTTGAGGTTGCATAAGGGCCTATGATGTGATCCATTCATTTAAGAGTAGATTGAGGGCTGAAGAGATGGCTCAGAGGTTAAGAACTCTGGCTGCTCTTCCAGAGGTTCTGAGTTCAATTCCCAGCAACCACATGGTGGCTCACAGCCATCTATAATGAGGTCTGGTGCCCTCTTCTGGCCTTCAGGCATACGTGCAGACAGGACTCATGGGCCTATGAAGGCCAGCGCTGGGCTGTGTGGACAGCACCCAGCTTCAGAGTTCCTGGAACTATTGGCAGATGGTACCCCAACATCACGAGTCATTTCTCAGGGGCCCCTTTGTACTAAAGGAGTCTACAGAGCTAGCAGAAGGAGCAGAGCTCCAGTGAGTGGTGAGGGGGAGCCGATGCTCCCACGGCCAGCGCGGAGGGAGAAAGCGCTGCTGAAGCCCTGGACAGAGGCAGATGTTCCTTTTCTTTATATCTTTTTTTTCCCTTTTGCTTTTTTGTTTGTTTGTTTGCTTGCTTGCTTGTTTTTGAGACAAGGTTTCTCTGTTTTGGAGCCTGTACTGGAACTAACTCTTGTAGACCAGGCTGGCCTCAAATTCACAGAGATCTGCCCGCCTCTGCCTCCCAAGTGCTGGGATTAAAGGCGTGAGCCACTACCACCAGCGAGGTTTATTTTTTTTTTTTTTTTTTTTTTTTTTTTTTGGTTTTTCGAGACAGGGTTTCTCTGTGGCTTTGGAGCCTGTCCTGGAACTAGCTCTTGTAGACCAGGCTGGTCTCGAACTCACAGAGATCCGCCTGCCTCTGCCTCCCGAGTGCTGGGATTAAAGGCGTGCGCCACCGCCGCCCGGCACGAGGTTTATTTTCTAATGAGACACAGGGGCCTCCCTCCCACAAAGGCTGGTAACCACAGGAAGGCTGGGAACTCCAGAGCCTTCTGGGTGCTGGAGCCCAGACAGGCCAGCAGCCGTCAGGCCAAGGCCTTCTTAGCAGACACTGCAGTGGAGAGGAAGGAAGCCTCGTTGATCTTTATTTTACTCATTGTGATTACTGTTGGATCTGGGAATCTGACTCAGTGGACAAGTTTGCACATCAGGTATTTTTACCTGCGAAGCCATCTCACGGGTCCCATTGTAAAGATTTTTAAATGTTCTTTAAAACTTCGTTGTTTTGTTTGTTTTATTTTGTTTTTTAGCCTTTAGAGATTTACTTGTTATTTTTATTTTATGGGTTGTATGTGTGTGTGTGTGTGTGTGTGTGTGTGTGTACCATGTGCATGCAGTGCCTGCAGAGGCCAGGAGGGGTGTCAGATCCTCTGGAACTAAAGTCACAGATGGTTGAGCTGTTATGTGGGTGCTGGGAACAAACCTGGATCCTCTGGAAGAGCAGCCAGTGCTCTTAACCACTGAGCCATCTCTCCAGCCACAAAATGTAGATTTAAAAGGCCTGAGTTACATCCTAGCTCCCAGAAGGACACCCCCCCCCCAAAACTGGCCCTCAGAGACAGGGCCCTGCAGAGCAACCCTGACCCCGTTTCCCTGGGGCTCACTTGTGTCTCCCCCTTCTCTCCTTCCCCTCACTGCGGTGCTCTCTCTGCTTCAGGCCATAGATACCTATTTGGTGAATGTCTCTCCTGGGGGTCTGACCTACATTGCCGAGTGGCGAGGGGGAGTTCTGGATCACAAGATGGGACACCTGGCCTGCTTCTCAGGGGGCATGATCGCCCTTGGTGCCGAGGATGCCAAGGAAGACAAGAAGGCCTACTACCGAGACCTCGCAGCCCAGATCACCAGAACATGCCACGAGTCCTATGCTCGCTCAGGTAACCCTGCAGGGGGAAAAGCAGCAGCCGATACCGAGGTTAGATACCAGGAAGCACTTGGCCAGAGCAGCAGAGCAGTGGGGGGCGGGGGGAGCTCTTAGTATCATCTGCCCTGGGAAGTTACCAGAATCTGAGCGAGAGACATGCAGTCCTGGTACTAATTGTGTCCAGCACTGATAGGTGTCACTACTGAGCCCCGCCCTCAGCCCCCTATTCCCCCAACCCCCCACCCCGGCACAGATGGAGAAACTGAGGCTCAGAGATGTCTTACTTGGCCAAGGTTGCACGGGAGGCAGGGATTGGAGGGTGCTCCAACACCCATGGCAGATTGACAACTGACCCCTGCAAACCCCTGCCTGCACGGGTCCCTCTGCCTGTTCTCTGCACCCATGTGGTCCAGCCTGTGTCTAGCCACTCTTTGATTTACGACCACCACCGAGTTTAAGATCGCCATTTACACACACCTGGCAAATAGTCAGTCTAGGGGTGTGAGCCCCAAGCCTCATTTTATACTTGGTGAAACAGTCAGCCCAGAGAAGGGGAACTGACTTAGTTAGGGAAAGTCCCCTGGCTGAGAATCAGGCCCCGACAGCCTGTCACACACACCCCACACTGTCCCCCTCTGAAAGTGTACTGCCCAGCCTCACTTAGGCGATAGAGCTGCCTCTCTGAGCCACAGTCCTGACCTTGGGTGGATGAGAGGCTTCATGCTGCACTGAGCCTCCGTTTTCTCCTCTGTCCAATGGGAGAACAGCATGCAACTGCCTGAGCCATGCCGGATTCCACGAGCCAGCGTCCAAGCCGCCCAGCAGAAAGAGGCTCTGACGTATCTGGGGCTGGAGCTGGTTCCAAATGGGTCCTAGGAAGTCATATTCATGCTGGGCCTGAAATCAGGTCTCCCATTCTTTCCACAGCACTGGCTGGGCTGGGGCCATAAACAAATGGGAAATCTCAGGAATAATAAAGAGCTGTTTGTCTGGACTATCATCTAGGGCTGTAAAAGACAGCAGCTTAATTGAGCATATTGTCCCAGCCAGCCTGGCTCACCCACTGCCGGCTGTACAGCCTCCTCCTCCCTCACCCCATTAGGCACTTGGCAAAAGCACTGTTTCCCAGTGGCAGAGCCTCGGGGCCACCTAAGACTGCATGGGGGCTGAGGCTGAAGAAGCTGAGCCCAGCTGACTCTTCTTTTGAGAAGATAATCCTCCAAAGTGCCAACAGGCTCTAGAGGAAATCCCGCACCCTGGGGCCAGGCAGGATGGGGAGAACACAATAGAGCCCAGCTCAGCCATACCTTGCTGTGTGGCCTTTACTAAAATGCTTAGCCTCTCTGATCCTGTTTCCATATGTGTGAGAGAAGACTTGCCCTTAGCAAAAGAGAAAGGAAAATGGAGGACTGGGATTGTGTAAAGCGCCTGGTGGAGCCCTTAAGATCACAGACGGCGGCTGTGCTGTTCTGTACACACTGAGTCCTGAAGAAAACCAAATAGTAGTAGACTCCCTACAGACAAATCCTGGGCCCCATCAAGGCAATCACCCTCTGCTTAGGCAGGTGTTTTCCCCCTGTCGTTGTTAGGGTTTCCATGATAAAAATACCATGAGCAGAGTTGACCTGAGGAGGAATCCATTTCATCCTATGTCTCTCAGGTCATGTCCCGTCACTGAGGGGAGTCAGGGCAGGACCCTAGAGGCCTGAACTGAAGCACAGACAGTGGAGAAGCATCGCCTACTGGCTTCTTTCCAAGGCTTGCTCAGCTTGCTTCTCTACCCCAGGACCTCCTGTGCAGGGATGACATTGCTCCCCTTGGGCTGGGCCCCCCCACATCAATCATCAATACAGTACCCCACAGACTTGCTTCCAGGTCAGTCGTAGAGACACAGTTTTTCAGTTAAGATTCCCTCCCCCAGATATGTCTAGATTAGCGACAAGTTGACTGTAACCAACCCACCAGCCCTGATGCTCCGGGAGCTCCTGCTCGGTGTTCTCTTGGGTGGCCGTGGCTGTGTGGAAGGCAGGGAGCTGGTGGAAGGATTGGTGGCACATTCAGATAATAAAGATCTGATAAGTCCTACAACCCCAACTTTTTTGTTGGAATTGGAGAGGATTGAGTCAGGTTCTAAAATGTAGCCCTAATTGGCCTATGACTCATTACGTAGACCAGGCTGGCCTCAAAATCAGAGAGATCCGTTTGCTTCTGACTCCCAGTGCTGGGCTTATAGGTGTGCACCACCACACCCAGCTAAACTGCTAAATTCTTCAAGCTTCTGCGAACTTGCCAGGGAGGCTGTGCCACAGTTGGATGCAGCCCCAAGAGGCATCCAGGTCTATCCTAGACAGCGGCCACAGAAGCAGGAAGCAGGAAGCAGGAAGCAGGGGTTCTGACGGTTTTTGCTGATCTGTTCCCACAGACACCAAGCTGGGGCCTGAGGCCTTCTGGTTCAATTCCGGCCGAGAGGCGGTGGCCACGCAGCTAAGCGAGAGCTATTACATCCTGCGACCTGAGGTGGTGGAGAGTTACATGTACCTCTGGCGGCAGACACATGACCCCATCTACAGGGAGTGGGGCTGGGAGGTGGTGATGGTGAGTGTGGGGGTAGCGGGTGTCCCTGGGAAGCCACCGTTGTGGAGGCTTAAAGCCTCTGGTTCAGCAACCAGACCGTCCTCTGGCCAAAGGATAGGATTGTTTGGGAGGCTGCAGAGCCGAGAGTGCAGCTCTGGCAAAACCTCCCTGAGGTGAGGCTGAAATTGCTAAGGAGAGTCCAAGTGTCTGTGACCTTGGGGACATGGCTGGTGGCCATGGCTAGTACCATCTAGTTTCTATGCTCTGGCCCTGGAGCCTGGATGAGTTGTTTGAGATGCCTCCTTTGAAACAGGACCAGCTGCCAGCCAGCAGCTCACCCTGCCCCGTGGTCTTCCCTCCATCCCAAGCACTAGGTAGAAACCTGGCCCTCCTAGAGCGTCTTAGTCACTGTCCTGTTGCTGTGAAGGGACAGCCATGACCAAGGCAACTCTTATAGAGAAGGCATTTACTTTGGGCTTTGAAGCCCTGGATCTTGACCTTCAAAGGTTTTTGTTAAGATTTATGTTCGTTCATGTTCTGCCTACATGTACACCTGCAGGCCAGAAGAGGGCGCCAGATCTCATTACAGATGGTTGTGAGCCGCCATGTGGTTGTTGGGAATTGAACTCAGGACCTTTGGAGAAGCAGGCAGTGCTCTTAACCACTGAGCCATCTCTCCAAGCCCCCAAAGGGGCCAAATGTTTTGTGCTCATGTGCATCACTAGAGCAGAAGGGGCCAGTGTTGCATGTGGAGAAGAACAGAAGAGCCCCCCAAAAGGTTTCTCAGCAATGGTTCTGTCTGAGGGCACCCCAAAAGGCAATGTACTTCAGCAGTGTCTCCCCCTCTCTGAAACACAACACCATATATAAGATTGAGATCAAGAGGTAAGATTCGCTAGTTGTAGAAGTGCCAGGGTTCCAAAAAGAGTTTAGCCCCACAGATATAGGGGTTTCCCCGTTAGAGGATTTCAAGAAAGGGGAAGGCCCCATACCACGTAGTTTCTAAGTAGACTGTAATACGCTCTTACAGTCAGATTTCCAAGTGGCAAGGAAAGGGGGAAGATCCATTTTGCCCTTTGTGATGGTAGCCACCACAAGTGGCCTGTCATCCCCAGCAGGATGCCTGGCCCACAGACCCTACAATGTACAAAACTACATTTCTGTGTGGAATAGGAAGCTCACATCCACCCTGATGCAGAGGCCTCCTTCCAGGCTCCTGAGTCTGCTCTCAATCCTAGAGGCCCCTGCAGATTGCCAGCAAAAATCCTTGACCTTTCACCTCTGTGGTGAAAGTGTCAGTCACTTGGTCACCCGGGCCCCTGGAAGGTGGAGAAGCCTGGGCTAGATTCAGATAGGGAATTGCTCAGTTACTCGGAGAAGCATGGGGGCCGAGTTCCCAGAGTGGGCGAGGGCAGTGTGGGCAGGCTGAACCTGGGAGAAGGACCTGGCCTGGACTCCCCGGTGGCCAGCCAAGGGTTGGCATCTGTGTTGTTGAGCTCTGGCCACTGGGCATTTCCTCCTCACACCAAGGCTACTCCCTTCCTCCAGGCCCTGGAGAAACACTGCCGGACAGAAGCTGGCTTCTCGGGGATCCAGGATGTGTACAGCAGCAACCCCAACCACGACAACAGGCAGCAAAGTTTCTTCTTGGCTGAAACGCTGAAGTGAGTGCAGCTGTCCCTGGGTCAGGCAGCAGCTCAGGAATCACGGGGTGGGGGGAAGGGAGGGAGCCCATGTGGGCTGGAGGCTTAGGGCTACCCAGCAGGCCCAGCTCCAGCAAGGCCCCAGCACTGACCACAGAGGTGATTCCGCAAACCCCTTCACCCGGTCCTTTACCACTCAGCCACCTTCCATGTGACAGTGATACTGAGCACCATTGGGGGTGTCCCCCTGTGACCTCTGCAGCCCAGCTGGGAGTGCATGGCAGTCTCCTGCCTGCTTCCGGGTATAGTCCACTGTCCTGCTTACCCCACTACGTTTCTTACACTCATGGTTCCTTCCAGTAAGCCCCCACACCAGAGGCTGGGGTCCCTAGAGCCTGGCTGTATCACTGCTGCAGAAATTTAGCTGTTTCTTGGGAACTGGGCCAGAGTTTGTGCAGGTGCGGACCCTGTGCCGCCTGATGCCCAAGTCTGCAGGGCTCACAACAGGGCAGTCAGACAAATGAAGCAGGGATGTGGGCCGGGATTAATCAGGTCCTCTGACCCCAGAGCTCCGAATCCCTGTGCTTTCTCAGGGCCAACCCCAGCAGGTGTGGGTGTCCCCTCCCGTGGCCCTCCTTCCCCTGGGCACTAACCACTCTCTCACTCCCGCCCCGCCACACAGATACCTCTATCTTCTGTTCTCTGAAGACAATGTGCTGTCACCAGAGGACTGGGTGTTCAACACCGAGGCCCACCCGCTGCCCATCAATCACTGGGACAGCTCCACCATGGCCGGGCAACGCCACTGACCCACTGTCTCCACGCCCGTGTCTCAGGGATGCCTCTATTTTCTTGGGATCCGGGACCGTTCTCAGAGGCACTGGGGACGGAAGGCCTATCGTGAGCCAACCCTGGACGGATGTGTCGGACAGGCGACTACTTTTCCTCTGTGAGGAGACAGGAGCTGGTGACTGCACCAGCACCGGGCCCAGGCTGTGGTCCCCGGAGCCCATACGTTCCTTTCTAGGGGGGAATTTCTGCACCACCCCCCACTCGCTGTCACAGGGCCAAAGGACTGGAGGTTTGCATAGCCATACCATGGATTTGATTTGCTTCCTTTTTGGTTTAGGGAGTTGGTTTTGCTTGATTTTGCATTTTTTTTCCCACTTGAGTTTTGTGACGATTACAAATACAGCTTTCAGAATCATAGTCATGCACCTTCTGAAACGGCGTCCCCTCACTCGAGGAGACTTGAGTGTGGGGCACTCACTCGTGCTCTTGACCCCCCCCCCCCGTCTGTTTTCAACGCCTCTCACCCCAGCACCGACCTGTTCTACCACGTGTCTCCTGCTTTATCATTTGAGGAGGTGCTCCCCTTTAAGTTGGTCCCAAATGTTACCAAGTCACTAATACTATTTTCATTACTGTCATGGAAAAATATGTGAAGTAGAATAAAGGAGTTTATTGGATAAGAGGTAAGATTGGACTCATTGCCCACCAGTGGCTCCTGGGAAAAGCGTTCAAACAATGTCATCAGAAACAACCACCAGCCGGCAGCAGAGCTGAGGTGTGATTTAGCCAACCATTCCTGCCTCTGTAACCTCCCTTCAGTTGGCCCGAGTAGATCCAGGAAGTGTGAGGCCCGCCCTTGGATAGAGTTGGGTATACATGCTCAGATGGAGGACTGGAAGAAGCCCAGAGAGGTGAAGCTGTCTTCCCGAGGTCACACAGCCAGGAAAAAGGCAGAAATGTGTCTTCTTCTGGGATCTCCTGGCCGCCCAAGCCCTTTGTTTATCTGCTGCCATTCAGCAATGCTTGGGGAGCAACTGTCGTGACCAGGTGCTGCGCTTCAGACCGAGGGCAAGGCTGGCAGCGAGACAAGTCACTGTCCTACGGTCAGGGACTCAGATCAGAGGAATAACTTCAGATGATTGGAAATTCCAACAATAGCCAGGACCTGGCTCAGGGGTTAGGGACAATAAGGAGACTTTCAAGCCAAGATAAGTAGGAAGTTATAGGAAAGGACATAGTGGGGTGAGGTCTGCCAATTCAGACCCCCTTCCCACCCTCCCTATGCCAACCTCCGCTGCCCTGTGAACCCAGAGACCGTCTGCATAGCAGGGAGTCCACGTCACTACACTGAGGTGCCAGGATTTCCTTTCCAACCAGGTCCCGCTTGTAGCCTGGCCACAGCTGAGGTCCTCGGGAATGTTGAGTCTTTCCCAGCCCCTTCATTGAGCTATGCTGGTCAGCTGGCCATCGAGGTATTGGAGCTCTGAATCTGGTGACCCCCCCTCCCACCATGTGTGCCCAGGCAAGTCACCTCACCTCTCTTACTCACCAGCACAGATTCAACTGATGAGATGCTCCTGGTACCCTGTGCTCCAGGATCTACGGCCTCCTTGTTCTGCAGGCTCAGACACTGCAGCTCTTCCTAAGCAGGGCTGTGCATGTGCAGTCCCCGGAGCAGGAGCATCGGTCACACTTTAATCAGGGGTCGCAGAACGGGGTCTCCTGCAGCCCACAGCACACACGTCAAAAGAAAAGGGAAACTCACCACACAAACACTGTAGGACAATTAAAAGAAAACGAGATAATGAGCAAGAAAGCACGGCCACTATTCCACTCTCTGGAATGAATAACTTATATTTTCTTCTAGACCTTTTTTCTATGAATATATAGAATATATATTTTACAAACATGGTATCAGCCTGATGCATACTGTTTTCTTATAACCTGCCTTTGCACTTAACTATATATTGTGAACCTCTTTCCATGTCAACAAATATACACGTATGTCAGCACTCGTCCTGGCTGTGTGGTTTTCCACTGTGTGCCGTCTCACGCTGTGTGCATCCAACGCCCTGATGCTGGGCACCTGGGTTCGTGTCTCTGGGGGCTCTTAGTCAAACAGCAACGAAAGCGTGTGTTGAATTGCCAGTGGGACGGACGCTCCCGAATCTTGGGAATGAGGACACCGCTAGATCTCAGGAAGGACAAGCGGTCTGGAGAGATTGCTCAGTGGTTAGGGACACTTCCTGCTCTTCCAGAGGACTCGATTTTGGCCCCTAGCACCCATGTCAGGCAGCTCCGGCAGATCTGTCACCGCCTTCTGGCTTCCACAGGCACCCACACACGTATGGCAGACTCTCACACACATACACACAAAGACAAGAAAGAGGAGTTGGTGGCCGGAGTCCTTCAAGACCAGGGATGGCCTTCCAGGTCCTCAACAGGATGGCTGAGCCCAAAGCACCCAGGTCCTTCTCTGTCTTCATCCCACTAAGCTTGGCCTGAGTGCCAGCTGGCCCATAGTCAAGGTGATTGGCACATCCACCAAGGCCTGAGCATCAGGTGTTCGTGGAGGATGTAAATGAGGTCACTACCTACATATGGGGCCTTGGTCAGAGTGGTAAGGAGAACAGGGTAGTTCCATTTGCCTTTCCCAGAAAGGTAGAGAGCTGTGAAGAGTTCCCTGGCCTCTCCTCCCCCCACCCTGCCCAGTCATCCCTGGGCTATGTCAACTAGAATGTCTCTTCCAACAAAGCCCCCAAGCTCCCCGCTGGGTCCATGTCACAGGCTTGTCCTTTGCCTTTCTGCTGGGAGCAACGTGTAAAACTGGCTGCTTTAACCTCCTTCCTCCAGGAGAGCTCTTGCAGGTGCTGAGCCACCACCCTGTCAGCATAGACCACCATGCCAGGGATAAAACAGAAGGAAAACCCCAGGCGGCTAGAAAGAGACAGGCGCTGGGGATGACTCAGACCCAAGAGGCAGGAGAGGGCCTGCGGCAAGCCCCAGGCTACCCTTCCCTACAGCAGCCTGCACCTCCTGCAGCTCACCAACAGCTCTGTGCCAGCCTCTCACCCACTGCTCAGGTCCTGAGCCCTGGGACATCATGGTAAGCAAAGGGCACAGTCTGGCTGGGCACCTCCGTCAAACTGTGTGCATGCTGTGTGCATGTGGTCAGATAGCCAGCCATGCTGGGCGTCGGGGAGGTAAAACTGGTGGCTGGAGAGACGCTTAAATTGGTGAAGCACTTGCCATACAAGCATGAGGGCCTGAGTTCAGATCCCAGAACCCACGTGAGGGCCACACTGGGTTGCACCAGTCTGTAATTCCAGAGGTGGGGAGGGGGACCAGTGGCTCCCTGGAGCTCCCTGGCCAGCCAGTCTAACCAAACTAGTGACGTTCAGGGAGAGACCCTGCCTCAAAACTACAGTGGAGTGGAAGATGAAGATGTAATGGGGGTAAAAGCATGTGCCATGTACTGCCCTTTCATAGGACCCAGGTTTGCTTACCAGAACCTGTGCTGGCACTCCACACCTGCCTGTAACTCTTGCTCCACGTAATCCAGTGGCCTCCTCTGGACTCCCTGGGCACCTACACTCTCACATGCATGTACCCACACACAGACACACAGAAAAATAAATCTTTTTTTCTTTTCTTTTTTTTTTATGGTGGAGAATAAGAGAGAAAAACATTCAACGTTAACCTCTGGCACACACACATACATCTCCCTGAGTTGTGCTCAACCTTATCTTTTGAGAAAGGCTCTTTACATGGGTTCTGGGGATCTGAACTTAGGTACTCACACTTGGGAGGCAGGCACTCTATTCCCTGAGCTAGCTCCCCACCTTGCTCTTTAATGAGGTCCCCACGTGCTTCATGTGAACATTTAGCTTGAGAAGGTCTGATTTAGAAGCCAGGCTGAGCAGGTGTAAACATTGCTTCAAACCTAGGAAGCCAAGCGTGCTTCTAGCCGAGCAACCCGAGTGCTCCGCCAGCAGCCACTGGTGAGGCAGGTACTCCCACAGGCCCACACAGCCCTGTGCCGTGTGACCCCACAGACAGATGCAGGGACAGCTGCAGCCCCATCACAGCGACTGCCACCTCCCAAAGCAAAAGCACGAGGAAACCCATTTCTTTGTGGATGCTGGGGACGGAACCCAGGGCCTGACACAGCTTGCATAGTGTTCCTGCCACTGCTCTGTGCCCGTAGTGTGAGAAACCCATCTGAGCCTTAGGGTGTTCCCCGAGGATCTCCATTTGCTTTGTGTGTTTGTGGGGGGGGGGTATGTATACCACACGCGTGCACACACACACAAGAGCAGGGTATTGCATGTCCTGATCTCCTGCAGATATGACTGGACCAGGACTCCGAGCAGCCAGGCCTGCTCTGGGGCCACCTCTTGATTGGCTGGCTTCCCTTTGTACCCCTGAAGCTTCAGTGGCACTAGGATGGAGTCCAGGGATCATTATTGGGGTGACATCTATAGGTGCCTGAGCTGTACACAGGACCTACATCAAAACAGATGTGACCCACGATGTCATCACCTCTGAACAGACAGAAGGACGAGACAGGAGCGGGCAGCTGGTGACTGAGCAGAGCTGGTCAGAGGGATTTCCTGAGGTTCTGCGGCCCAGGATTGGCCACGTGCCTCGGAGATGAAACGCTGAAGTTCTGGCAGGTGCGACCGAAGTACAGGTTTAATTTTCTTCATTTTGTTTAAACAGCCACATGTGGTTCCAAGTTGCCATTTAGACAGCATGGAATTAGAACTTTGATAGCGAATGTCCTCCTCAGACCCTGCCCAGCCCTCAGCCTCGGCTCCGTCGCAAAAATGATCTGAGCACAAAACGTTCTGTTTGGGATCTCAGGCATCCCCCGGTACACAAGTGGTTATTTTTATACTGTTTTCTCCTTTGGCTGTTTGCCAAGGACACCCCTGGGTTTTGTCCCATTTTGGCTTTTCTTGCTTGCAGTTTATCTGCAGATGGCTGAGATAGGTCAGGGTAAGCTGAGAGAGGAAGGTGTCAGAGGGCCAGCCCAGTCTCTGAAGCCAGGTGGCCCCTGCCCTGGCCTGTGTGGCCCAGGGTAAACCCCTTAACCTCTCTGAGCAAAGCTGTTCAGTTGATGGAAACATTGGGATCACTTGAGTAGACCCTTGCAGGAATGCCGTTCGCAGCAGTGACAGTTGTTATTGTTACTATGCCAACGTCTTTGTAAACTGTAGAGCCCCGCTTAAATGTGAGACAAAACACTGCCATCGGAAGTTCTCTTTTAAACACAATGCTTCGAAACTTAGAGAAAACAGCACGAAGCAAGCGAAGCAGGCCCAGGAGACGGAACAAACTCTCCAAGCAATAAATCCAAATGCTTTTCTGCTTTTCTCATTGAGCAAGCCTTTGCCATTAGCCCGAGTTTGTTGACATTGGGAAACGGAGATGAAGATTTGCGAGCCGCCCAGGGGCTCCAGCTGAAGTCAGGTGGAGGAGAGAAAGTGCTGACCCGGAGGCCCTTCCACCTGGGGGGTGTTGGAGGCCCAATGCATTCTGGTTCTAGATCCTTCCTGCTGCTTGGGAGTGGGGAGAGGCAGGGAAAGCTAGTACCTCACCTGCCTTTGCAGGTGGCACGGCCAGTCAGCTGCTCCCCAGAGGCGGCTGTGCCCTGCTACCATTCCCTATAGGCTCTGCCCAGCACCCAAGTCTACACAGCTTATATTCCACTCACTGGCTCAGGACAGCTGGGTTTCGTTAGTTTTTGAAACAGGGTCTCGTGTATCCCAGGCTGGCCTTAAACTTCCTGTGTGGTCGTGACCTTTGATTCAACAGGACCGTGATGTCCTCAGCATGTTGTAGAGCAGAAGCTGGGACAGTGAGCCTCATGCCTGCTGCCCATCTGACTTTAACTTGTGGAAGGCCCCAGACTTGAAACCGATGTTAGGAGCCCGTGCAGGACTCTTGGCTATCTCCATTTTCCTGCCTACTCTAGTCCTAGACGGCATCAGGGTGTGTGTGTGTGTGTGTGTGTTTGTGTGTGTGTGTGTGTGTGTGTGAGACGGGCAGGGGTGGGGGTATGAAAACTCAGATCAGACATTCAATGACCAGCACCCCAAAGCTCTCGCCAGGGAAGTCAGCTGGTTCTCAGCCCTGCCCAGTGATACCCACAGTCAGCTGGGGGTGTGGCCAGCTCACTGTTTCTTTGTTTTTTTCAAAGGCCGCAAGAAGCTAGTGGGTAGTGAGGTTAGCTAAGACAAGGTCTCTGTTCCCACTGGACTAGAATCAACGTCCATTTGGGGCATCTTTGGGCATCTGCCTCCTTCCTTTGAAGAACCACACAGGAGCATCGGAAAACAAATCTCTCCCTGTCTTTGGACACCACAGGAGCCATGCCAAGCTCATCCAGGTCCCCAATACAGACCTTCTTTCTAGCTAAGCAGTCCTGGCCCCCCACCTGTGCCTGTGAATCCTGCCAAAGCCGCTTGTCACCCACAGGTACGGTGATCTGCAGCCACACCAACCAAAGGCCCACTTCTCCTCAGCCTCCTCTGATGACCTCACTGGATCTTGGGGTTTTAGATGCCATTCACAGGCACCTCTGGAATTAGTAGCCCACGGCCTTCTTCCCTGTGGCCCACAGTCACACGGAAAGGTGACCTCCAACACTAGCAGTGTGAACCAGCCTGGCAGACTGGACCAAGCAGGCTTCTCCCTCAGGATGGCACCGGCAGCCGGTGAGCTAGAGGCCAGAGTTGGACCTCAGAGCCACACTGCTTCCTCTCCCCCTCCAACCCACCAGCAAGTGCCAGTTCTGGCTCTAGAACCTTCTTTGCACCTTCCAGCCTCTCTCCTGTACCTGTACCGGCTCACCCCAGGTGATGTCGCTCTCAGAAAGACAGCTCCAGCCTTTCTTTCCCCCTTTCCCTTCTCATTAGAACAGAGTGATGCATGCTGGTAACACCAACACTCAGAAACAGAAGCAGGAGGATCATAAGTTAAAGGTCATCCTCAGCTTCCCAGTCATACAGAGGTACATGAGCTCTCTCTTTAAAAAAAAAAATTCCCAGTAGCTTTGCTGATATCATTTACATGCCACAAAATCTATCCATTTGCTGTGCATAATTAATATTTTCAGTGTATTTATAGTCATTCTGCCATCACCCTCACCTAATTTTAGAATACAAAACAAAACGAAACAAAACCTGTCCCCATTGGGAGTCACACACATCCGTCCACCCCAGGACACAGCACCCCCTTCTCCACTCTCTTCATGGGTCTGTCCGCTCTGGACATTTCCTGTTAATGGACTCCTAACACTTGTGGCCTCTGCATCTGGCTACCTTCCCTAAGGCTTAGCTACGCTGCCATTTGCATTCAACCGTGAAAACCGGGTTGTTTCTTCTCTTTTGGCTAATACAAGGGTTGTTGTGTTGAGCTTTCCTGACTTCGCGTGTTTGGTTTGGTTTTCAAGACAGCGCTTCTCCATGTAGCCTTAACTATCCTGGAACTCGCTCGGTAGGTCAGGCTGGTCTCGAACTCAGAGATCCACCTGCCTCTGATTCCCAAGTGCTGGGATTAAAGGTGAGTGGCGCCGCCACCTGACTTTGTTTCTTCTTGTTTTCTTCTTTAAGTCACAGCAGACCATCGTAGTGCAAGCTTTGCCACCCAATTCTCAGGACACCGAGTCACAGCGGAAGGCCAGCGTGGTCCGCATAATGAGACTCATTTCAAGAGAAAACAAGTTCATCCGGCATGATGATGCACACCTGTAATCCCAGCACTCGGGAGCCAGAGTCAAGAGGACCAGGAGTGAGTCCAAGCTCAAGTTAGAGGCCAGTTTGGGATACATGACACCCTGTCTTGGGGATGTTGTGGGGGAGACTATATCATACTTGGAAGGAAACTTGTGGCCATAGCCTGCCAGAGCCTTGATGTCCCCAGGTCCACCTGCTCCTGCTGCTCTTCCCACCAGTCACACTGCCTTCTTTGATCTTTTGTAATTTTTTTTTTGAGATATACTTGTTTTTATTTTATGTGTATAGGTGGTTTACCTGCATGTATATTTGTGCACTATGGGCATGCAGTTCTCACAGAAGGCAGGAGGCATCATCAGACCCCCAGAAACTGAAGTTACAGATGGTTGTGAGCTGCCTTGTGGGTGCTAGGAATCAAACCCAGATTCTCTGCAAGAGCAGTCAATTGCTCTTAACCTCTGAGCCATCTCTCCAGCTCTTTAGTTCTTGAACACACCACACAATCTCCACCTCGGGGTCTCCACATTCGCTTGAATGTTCTTCCTACAGCGAGCAGCTTGGTCCCATCCAGGCTGCCATGTAACTGTCACCTCTCAGTCCAGGCTGTCCTCCCTGCCCGTGTCACTGTACCCATGTCTTATTTTACTTGCTCCACCAGGACAACCATTATCTAACCTTAGTTCGAACTGTCAGTTCTCTGCTCCTGCAGGACAGTCTCCTCTGACAGAGGAACACCTTGTCTTCCTCCCCCCTGTGTTCTGGGGTACAGCGGGCCCTTATTTAGTTCAGAGGTGCCCCTGTGCCAGGGATGCTCGCGCTATTCCTGCCTCAGCCCCGGAAGCCCGGTTCCCCAAGCAGCACTGTTCTCTCTTATGCTGCTCTTACCACTGCTGCCAAGGTGACAGAGGTAGAGTTTGAGTAAAAACTTTCTTTCCAGGGCCCCAGATAACAAAAAGGAAACAAATGGCCCTCCCTGGCTTGCTGCCACAGAACTAGGGGAAAACGGGAGGGAGCAGCAGCGCCCCCTGCAGGAGCTGCGGTCTCTTCTGTGCTAGCACACCAAGGAGTGGGGAACAGGAAGGCAGCCAGAGGATAGTGTGTGTGTTAGAGAGAGAGAGGGAGAAACATGAAGTATCACAGAAAGGCAGGCCAGGGCACAGGAACCCTCCCAATCCCCGTTTAAAGTACCGCAGCCTGGCCAGGCTCCACCCCACCCTTACATCCCTCCTGAGCTTTAAGAAACCCTCATTCCCAACCCCCACCCCTGCACGGGCAGCACGGAATCTATGCCTTTAACAAAAACCCGGTGAGATAAATAAAGGGAGCCTGGCAAATTCATCTCCCCTCCTTGTTTCCCGGGTACCTGTCTCATCAATCTTCCCTCCTAACCTGCTCTGCCCTCTGTTAGCTGTGCTTCCGCAGAGAACAGAATCTGGTTTTCTAATGGCATCTGTTTTATGTGGGGTGTCCCCAAACATTAGCTGTAATGAGTTGGAAGTGGCACAGTTAGGAGCTTGGGACAACAACACCAGATGTCAGGCCCTCCGCCTCCTCTGAGGATGTGCAGTCAGAGCACAGGACAAGGCTAGGCCAGGCCCACAGCCCTGGAACATTCCAGGAAGCCAGCTACACAATGGACACTGTGGAGTGCCCACCTCTGGAAGTCATGAATGGGTGCTGGGAAGGCAAGGCCCTGCCTTCGTGGCACTGTGGCAACTAGGGACCAAAGTGCTACAGAATAGCAGCAAAGTCAGGTTGTGCTCACCTCATTCACTGAATCTGGGAGCTGACCGTTATTTAGGGTAGCTGGCTGGTGAGCTAGGGGTTCACCCACCACCCTCCCAGCGCCTGTGTGCCCAGCACTGGGATTACAGGTAGGTCCTACGCTGACTTTTACATGAGTGCTGGGGATATGAACTCAGGTCCCCACGGCTGGGCAGGCCACCAAGGGCCCACTGACTCATCTCCTCAGCCCCCAGGCAAGTTCAATAAATAGTCTAGGAACAAAAGAAGACAACATCATGAAGCAGCCGATTCTGTCTAGCACACGATGGCCTGGACTCCATTAGTGCACACAGCCCGGGGGTCGCTGGCGCATGGGAGTTGGGGGTGGTGTTCAAAGGCTGCATCTCTTCCTGTAGACTGAGTGGTCTACAGGAAATCCAGGCCCAATGCTCTCTGGGAAAGAGTAGTCACCTTGGGGCCTTGGAGCCGGATATCATTAAAGGAAGCCTGACAGGAAGAGGACTCGAGGGACTGGACCAAGAGGGAACCATTTCCTCCAATTGGATCCCTTCTTTTCCTAACGCCCTGCCCTGAGCATGCCCAGTGTTCTCCAGAAAAGAGTTATTCCCGGTGTCAGCCAGATCCAGTTGGTAACTACACCACCTGCCGAGCTTGCAGTCCCAGCAGCCTGACCCTCCACACACAGGAGGAAACCTTGACCCTGGGTTGTGAAGGTCTCAGGGCTCATCACCTGTACGTGATAAAGAGCAATCTGAAGAAGGGCCCTTCAGCTGGACCGGGAAGGGGAGGTGCGGGCTTCATCATTGGCCGTTTATGCCTGAAGACGCTGCAGAGAACAGGGTCGTCATTGGAGACCACTGAGCTTCAGCCTCGTTTTTATGTATGGCTAAAACCTGTTCAGCTATATTCTGCTCTGGTATTATAGGGGATCATGGAAACCTGGTTCTGTGAGTATGTGTATGTGTGGTTTGCACACACGTGTGCACACATAGGCCAGAGGTCGATGTCACAAGTCTTCCTCTATCACTCCACCATATTTTTTTATTATGTATATAACATTCTGCCTCCATGTACGCCCACACGCCAGAGGAGGGTGCCAGATCTCAGTACAGATGGCTGTGAGGTTGCTGGGAATTGAACTCAGGACCTCTGGAAGAGCAGCCAGTGCTCTTAACCTCTGAGCCATCTCTCCAGCCCCCTCCACCATATTTTTTGAGACAGGGTCTTTCACTGAAGCGGGAACCCGTCTGTTTCGCTAGGCTGACTGGCCAGCAAGTCCCAGGGATCTTTCTGTTTCTGCCTTTCTATATTACAGGTAGATGTGTGCAGGCGCGGCTGTCTTTTTCACATGGGTGCCGGGGATCCGAACTCACATCCTTAAGCTTGTGCCATCTCCCCAGTCCCCGTGAGTCCTCTTGAGCCCCAACGGGTATTTTAGATCATGATTTCAACAGCAGTCTTCAAAAATGGCATCCATGTTTTGCAAAAGTAACAGAAACCTAGATGGACGGGAGGAAGGAAGGGAAAGACGACCCGGTGTTTGTGCAGGGGTGAGGGTGATCATACTTGAAGGCTCGTGAGACAGAGACAGGAGGATCATTGCAAGTTTAAGGCCAGCTTGGACAACACAGCAAGTTCCAGGCTAGGCTGAACTACAGAGTAGAAAGGATGTCTAAAATAATTGTTTTTCCTTTTTTTTTCCTTCCTTTCTTTTTTTCAATGAGAGGTGAGGTAAGGACAGAGGGCCCGTGGGCCGACTGAACCGGCGCCGCGCCCTCCCTCTGGCCTCCCTCTTCCCCCTGGGCAGAGCCAGGCCGGCAGAGTGGGCCCAGCTGACGCCCTCCCTCCCGGCTCCGCCCCGCGCCGTCCGCGCCGCGCGTTCCCCGGTCCCCGCAGCCGCCAGGAGCCCGGGAGCCGCCGCCATGGGCCAGGCCCGCCCTGCGGCGCAGCGCTCGCACAGCCCGGACCCCGCCGCGCAGCCCGCGCCTCTCCGCAGGCGCGCCCGCACCCTGGCACTGCTCGGAGCCCTGGTGGCCGCTGGGGCCGCCGCCGCCGCTGCCCGGGCCTGCGCGCTCCTAGCCGACGCCCAGGCGGCCGCGCGGCAGGTCGGTGGGGACCGGAGGGGGACGGTGCACGGGGCTGCCTGGGACAGTGGCTGCAAACTGAGGCTCAGAGTGAAGCTCTGCCCCGGACCCGGGAAGGGGGACTGGGAAAGCTGGAGGGGACAGTGGCCGGGACAGGGTAAAGTAGGACCGGGCCTTTGGAAGGGAAGCAAGGGCACCCAGAGTAGACAATGGATGAAGGCGTGGATGTGAGGCAGGGGCCAGCAGCGACTGGAAAGGGGACAAGGAACTCTGGGACTGTTGAGCTGGTATTTGGACGAATGGGCTGGCAAGTACGGAAGGGACTCTGGAAGAGGATGGCAGGAGTTCACTGTAGCAGGAAGCAGCTGCCTGCTGCGGCCTGGGATGGGGAGATTGGGGCTTGTCATCTCAGCCCTTTCCTCCCAAACAGGAATCGGCACTGAAGGTTCTGGGGACAGATGGCCTCTTTCTCTTTTCCTCGCTGGACACGGACCAGGATATGTACATCAGCCCGGAAGAGTTCAAACCCATTGCAGAGAAACTGACAGGTACCAGAGATGCTGGGCACTCACGGGACGCATACCAGGTCAGGTCCCCCTGACCCCACCCCCACTACTTTGGGTGCACGGGCTGCTTTGGCACCCAAGCTCTTTTCAGTCATGATTGTGAATGGTAACGTTGGCATTCCTCCACCACTTCCCCGCCGCATCATTGGCTTGAAGCACTCTGTGGAGGTTCAGCCTTTACCCCTGGCACAGGCCTGGGGAGGTGGACACTGTCCTGCTAGCTGTACTTCAGAAGGTGGAGACACCCGCTTGCTGGGCTAGAAGGCAGAGAACCAGGTTAGACCTGGCCGTCTGATTGTGGGGCCCTGCCCTGGCTCCCAGGGTTGAAGATTCAGAGGGGCTGTGAGCAATGGCCAATGTGCAAATAGTCACAAGCAGGACCCACAGCTGTGTCCGCTGCTCTCTTGACTCCCAGGTGCCGCGTGATTCCCAGCGCCTGCTAGCCAGGGCTGCCCAGGTGCAACTGTTAATTTTCGTAAAATAAGAGCAGAATAACCTGAATCTCAAATAAATAAATTATAAAGTGCTTGTCCCCTCCCACCCAGGCTGGGTGTCGATGTGCTTGTGAGTGTGGGTGTATGTCAGATGGTCGGAGGAAAACCTCAGTGCTCCGGCACCTCCCGCCTTTTGTTTGAGGCAGACTCTCTCTTTAGCGCTGGACTCCTTTACTTATGCTAGGCTGGTGGCCAGCAAGTGTCCAGCAAGTGGCCAGGGGTCCTCTGTTTTCCACCTCCCCTTTCTAGTGCTGGGATTGCAGCAGACTCTGCCTGACTTTGCTTGTGAGACAAGGGCTCTAGTGAGCCCTCTCCCCAGCTCACACCGTCACTCGCCCTCCTTCCCCCAGCTTTTGGAGACAGTGGACATTGAACACAAAGCTCTGTTTATATTACTCAAATGTTTTACCACTCAACTAAGCTGTATAGCCCAGGCAGGCCTCTGACTTGCAGGCCTCCTGCCTCAGTGTCCCCAGTGCCCTCTTCTATTCTCAGACTTATGATCTTAGGCACCCACTTGGGCACCAGCTGGTTGTGGAAGCCTGTCAGTGGGCGAGAGTCAGGGGCTGAAGAAACCAATTATTCTCAGGATCAGGTACCATAGTGCCATCACGGGCTTGCCAGCTTTTGTGGATGGGTATGAAGGATGGTCACTTTGCTGGTCCAGGTTCCTGTGATCACTGCTAGAGGAGGACAGTCAGGTGAAAATAAAAATTTAAAAAAATATTTATGTGTTTGCATGAATGTCTGCATGTATGTGCACCATTAGAGTGAAGTACCCTCAGAGGCCAGAAGAGGGCAGAAGATCGCCAGAAGCTGGAGTTGACAGTTGTGAGCAACCACGTGGGTGCTGGGATTGAACCTAGGTCTCCTGGAAGAGCAGCCAGTGTTCCTAACCACCAAGACATCTCTCCAGCCCCATCTTTTAATTTTGAAATATGATCTCACAAAATTGCCCAGGCTAGTCTTGAACTCTGGATTCTCCTGCCTTAGCTTTTCAAGTAGCTGGGATTATAGGTCTGCGCCACCATGTCTGGTTGTTTTTGTTGTTTTGTTTTGAGACAGGATCTCTATAACAGCAACAACAAAGGCTTGAGCCACCAAAGCCCAGTTGTTCTTAATAATTACCACTGAAATCATTCAGTTTGCAGGGCTAATAATAACTAATAATAACCCTACACAGTCCTCCCTTCCTTTCTCTGATGTTCAGAATGCTGTTCCAAATTTCTGCTGGCCAGAAGTGATGGTACACACCCAAAATCCCTGCATTCAGGAGGCAGAAGAGAGAACAGTACCACAAATTTTAGGCCAGCCTGATCTACATAGCAAGTTCCAGGTCAGCCTAAGACCTTGTCTCAAATATAAATAAATAAATAAATAAATAAATAAATAAAATAAAGGTTTTTCCTGCATTGACTTGTAGATAGAGAAATATCAACGATCATATAAAATTGTTTATTATTAGTGCGTATATGCACAATCACACGTGTGTGCAACAATACACACCTGGAGCCCAGAGGACAAATTTTAGATGTCAGTTCTCTTCCCTCCATCTCTGTGTAGCCCTGGCTGTCCTGGAACTCACTCTGAAGACCAGGCTGGCCTCGAACTCCCAGAGCTCCGCCTGCCTCTGCCTCCTGAGTGCTGGGATTAAAAATGCGTGCCATCACTGCCCAGCTGAGGCCGAGCCTCTCTAGTTTGTTGTACAGCACATGTTGCAGGGATAGAGCTCAGGTCAGGCTTATGTGGCCATCTTGCCAGCCCAAAAGCGATCTTCTGAACAGGGCTGCTGTGGAGTAACCCCTGGAGGGTCCACTTGGTAGGCAGAGGTGGGCCCTGCGCATCTGCAGTGTGAAGAGGGAGTCTGGGTACTTCTGATGCCTGTGGTTGCGAGGTACCTAGGATGTGCCCCAGTCAGCCTGGCTAGTCACAGTGCCACCACTAAGTGCCAGGCGTGGTCTCTCTACCTTCATCCATCCTCGGGAGCCTGGAGGATAACGTTAGCATGCTTCATTCTGTCGTAGACAACCATTCTGCCATTGCTTTGGAAGTCGCTTCCTCCCCTAAACATTGCATTGTGGCTCCATCCACATGGGAAATATGAGGAGTTTTGCATCTCCTTATGGGAGAGCTGCTCCTCATGCAGCGAGGCCAAGCCAGCCAGAAGAGCAGGGAGAGACAGTCAAGTCTCTGCCCACGGGTTCTCATACAATGACGTCATACGTCATAGCCTATAGCCTGATGTGGCTTGCTTTTCTTTTTGCTAAGATTCCCTTGAATGAGTTCCTCACAGTCCCCTAAGATCCAGAAGAAGGTCATAACTAATCATGAATTCAGAGTGACACGGGCCTGGCTTTGAGTCCTGACTCCCTCCGAAGTGACATCATCTCCACGTGCTTGTGAAGTGAAATTGTTATATCATCTGCTCCCGGGCTGTGCTGAAATAGGATCCCTGGATGGTGTTTGTCACTTCGGTGACTGTTAGTTCTTAGCCCTGTCCCAAGCCTAGCTCCCTCATCACAGGCATCCTGAGACAAGTGAGGCCTGGAGCCCTGGGCAAGGTCTCCCCAGTCACCTCTGTCCCACAGGGTCAGTTCCTGCGGCCAGCTATGAGGAGGGGGAGCTGCACCATGATCCCAGCGAGGAGACTCTCACCATAGAAGCCCGATTCCAGCCTCTGCTCACAGAGACCATGACGAAGAGCAAAGATGGCTTCCTAGGGGTGAGTCGGGGCAAGGGAGGGACCACGGATGTCAAAACTGCCTGTGTGCCAGGCCTGTGCCCTCTTCCTCACCCTTGCCAGTGTCCCTCAGGGTGCCCACGGCATCCAAGAAGCTGAGCTTGCTTCCCAGTTCAGTCTGGTGGGAGAGCCAGAGGAAGCTGCAGGAGCTCCTCTGTACACAGGGAAGTCTGGGAGAGCTTCCTGGCAAGGGTGACATCTAACAGAGGCTGTCCCCAGGGACAGATGGGTGGGCTGAAGCAAAGAGTTAGAGTCATGGAGCCCTGGTGATAGGCACTTTCTGTCTGTTCCAACTCCTGGAATGTGGCAGGTGCTCTGTCAATGGTGACCTGGATGCACAGTGTAGCATCTGGTGGGGACTGTGGCGAGGACAAGCCCCTGGGGGAGAGAAGGGAGGAGACAGGTGTCAGCTAGTTCCCAGCTCCAGGCCCTGAGGACACAGTGAGCCTATTGCAGGGCCATGCCCCGTCCCCACCCCTGCTGGCTGTCACCTGTCTCCTACCAGATCCTCTGGGTTTCCTTCCTAACCACAGGGTTTGCTTCCCACCTCCCTGTCTGCTGCTCCCTCTGCCAGGAGGAAAGCAACCATCCTTCTGTGCCCAGCCCATACCTGCTCAGCAAAGCCCCACTTCTGCGTGAGCAAGAGACTGTGGCAAAAGGTGGCAGGCAGGCCAGAGGGCAGGTGCGGCTGGCCCAGGGCCAGTGAGAGGCATGCTCGCTAGTGCGGCAGCAAGAGAAGAAGCTAGATTGCTGAGGGTCTCTGTTTGACCTTTAACCTTTGTTCTGCAGAAGCAAAATGCCTCAGTGGGTCGGTTGTGAAATCAGGCTGGGGGTGGGGGTGCCAGCAGACCAGTTCCTGGAGTTGGTAGAGGCAGGGGGATGGATGGAGGGTACAGCCTGGAGGATACAGAAGAGGAAAGGGCATGGTGTGGCTGCTGATGGAAAGTGGGGAGCAGATCAGGTGATGGAAACTCCTGGCTGGCGAACAGGTTCAGTGTGCTCTTTGCCCTAATGGGGGCTGTAAGAAGAGGGAGAATATCACCTCGCGGGACACAGCACACTGAGGTGGCCAGGGCACGTCAGGGGGAGTTCTGTAGGTGGAAACATGGATTCAGCTTTTTATGGGAGCCGGGGAGTGGAGGAGGGGTTGGCAAACATGGATTCAGCTTTACATGGGAGACCGGGAGTGGAGGAGGGGTTGGCAGTGATGGCGTTGCTCAGCCAGTAGCTCCCAGAGAATGCTGGAAATGGTGGTGGGATAAAAACCAGGGGGACCTCAATACTCAGGGAGGCAGGGCAGTGCCCAACCCTGCCACAGCACAGGACCCTTCCTCTGTCAGTGCCCTGCAGGGTTGGCCAGCCTGTGAGCAGGACCAGTGGGGCAGGCAACTTAACCTGGCCCTCCTTTGAGAACCTGCCTATTAGATTCCAAGCCTGGCTCTTAACACTGGAGGTAGAGAGGGAGGGAGGGGCCTGCTGCCCAGCAAGGATTGGCAATTTCCCAGTGGTCCAGATCCCCTCTGCAGGGGCAGGGAGTATGGTGGTCCTCCTGTCCTGGTAATGATGGCTCAATGATGGCCTTAAGACCGTAGAGGAGCTACAGAGGGTAGAGCTGTAACAAGGGGCCACATACCTCCAGGGCCCTGCCTTTCAACTCCGTGCCATGTGTAGATAGCCCTCTGACTGCTGGCTAACCGCTTCTGCCCACACACACTCTTCAAGGGGAGGAAAACGGTGAGGAAAGACCTTGCTCAGGGTCCGAACATGATGGTCAGGTGACTTGTGGCAGGGCCTTCTTTGGGGTGACCCTCCTACTTTCCCAGCGTTCTGCTCTTAACTCTGGAGTTTTCTGGCTTTTTCACTTCCCTCCATCATCAGACTCAACAGCAAACCCAGACTCTTGTCACATGTGGTTTGGGGCAAAAGCAGGACTGCCTGTGGGAGCCAGGCAGCCTGGGGCAGGGCCTGGCACCCGGGACTGGTTGAAGGCTTGTGCAGGGAATCGGGTTGGACTTGTGTGAAGCCAGAGCTCAACCACCTTGGTCAAGGCCAGGTGGCCCATCCAGCTACTCAGTGGCCGGGCCTGAGTAAGCTGCCCTGGTGTGGGTGGACCTGGGAAACCACTGGAGCCCGGGCAGGGTATGTGTGAGACGAGCCACTCTCTGGCAAGACAGTGCTAAGATTGTGGCCGTGGCTGAGGTGTGACCTTCCCCATGATCCCTCTGCTGCCCCAGCCTGTCGTCTGACTGGGCTTGAGGGACATAGTCAGGGCATCCCAGAACGCTGCTTTCCCTGTCCCAGGTCTCCCGCCTCGCTCTGTCAGGCCTCCGCAACTGGACGACCGCAGCATCACCGACCGCAGTGTTTGCTGCCCGCCACTTCCGGCCCTTCCTGCCCCCTCCAGGTCAGGAGCTGGGCCAGCCCTGGTGGATTATCCCTGGCGAGCTGAGTGTCTTCACAGGCTATTTGTCCAACAACCGCTTCTACCCACCGCCGCCCAAGGACAAGGAGGTAAGGGCAGTACCAGGAGTGGCAGGCCCCACCAGCCCCAGCTCAGGGGTGGTCCTTCCTATCTGAACCTGGACCCAACTACCAGGCATCCTTCTCCTTCAGTGTCTGCCCTCTGGGCCTCAGCTTACAGACCCAGGCCCTAGGGTCCGACAAGCCAGCCAGGGTCTCACTGCCGCCCCCAGGTCATCATCCACCGGCTGTTAAGCATGTTTCACCCACGCCCCTTCGTGAAGACGCGCTTTGCCCCTCAGGGCACCGTGGCCTGCCTAACTGCCATCAGCGACTCCTACTACACGGTGATGTTCCGGTGAGTGTCACAAAGCTTGGGAGAGTAGGGGAAGGCCTATCTGTTAACACCCCCCCCAACTTTACTGCCTCCCTCCTTTGTGGACTCAGGCTCTCTGAACCTGTTTCCTCCTCGGTGGGTCAGAGGAGTAATGACTTCCTCAGAGGGCACACGATTTGGTGAGAGGTGTCTGAACTGGACCTGGGTGATGACCAGGATGGTATCACCCACACAGAGGGACACATACACATACATGCATGTGTGCACACACCTTGGATAAGGAGGTGGTGAGAAGGTCAGGGCAAGGCTTCCAGGGAAGGCAGCACAGAGATTGTGTCTTCAAGAACAGCGCCATTTGAAGTGTCTCCCGCTGTCTCCCTGTCCCAACCCCACAGGAGTCTGGCCAAGGCTCCCTAGGTTCCGGGGGAAATTGGGGAGCGGTCCAGGCTTAGTAAACCCATTCCCACAGGATCCATGCCGAGTTCCAGCTCAGTGAGCCTCCTGATTTCCCCTTCTGGTTCTCACCGGGCCAGTTCACGGGCCATATCATCCTGTCCAAAGATGCTACACACATCCGTGACTTCCGGCTGTTCGTGCCCAATCACAGGTAGGAGCTGCCCCCAGCACAGCCTCAGCGCGCCGCTACTACTTTCTGCTACTGTTCCCGTTACCCTGTCCCCTGAGCCTAGACATCGGGGGCCCAGGGAACCTTGAGTCTCGGCCCTTTTCCCTGCCCCCCAGTACCACCACTTGGGGACCTGGTTGCTGACTAAGAGGAGGCAGCATGAGGTAGCTAAGTGGTCTTCCTGTCTGCTCAGACATCTCCAGGCATTCCCTCCACCTCTGTGGGAAGCCAGCAGTTTACAGAACAAGGTCCTAGAGCCCAACAAGATACGTCGAGCCTTTACTGCTGCCCCATAGCCACCGGCAGGGCCTCCCTGGAGCTGCCATTCTCCTAAGACAGCCCAGCTAGCCTACGTATGCCTCTGAGGGGAATGCCAGCAGCCGCACAGGGCCCATGGGAGTCTAGGAAGGCTTCCCAGACAGGTGACATCTAGTTCAGCCCCATGCCAGCTCTTTGCCTGTTCGGGTCAGCCCCATCAGCAGATCAGGGGACTGAGGGGGTATGTGGAGGGTGGGGATGACTTCCAGAGACTCTTCCCTGATAGCAGGTGGACTATTAACAGGCTCATGAGAACCTGTACAAGGCTGGGACCTGAGCTTGGGAGCCTTGAGGCACTGATTCAAAACTTGCTTTTGGTAGCAATGGGCTGTGTGGCTGTGAGCAAGGCCCTGGCCCTCTCTGGGCCCGTCTCCTCACCTTCCAGGTAGAAGACTGACTCCTGCCCTGATTCACCCATGGAGCAGGGGTAATCATGGTTGGGAGAGGCTGAACCCACTGAGAGAGAGAAAGAGACAGGACAGAGACACGGTTGTACACCTGCCCTCATGAGTTTTGCCAAGTGGGACGGAGGCTGGCCTCAGTGTGCCTGTTTTGAGGTCCTGGACTGATTAACACAGGAGGTAGATGACCAGGCAGAACCTACTTCTGGGCCTGTGTCTAAGAACCTGGCCACAGGGACAGCCCTGATGGTATTCAATCACTGCCACAGAGACTATTGCGTGGCAGTCCTGGGGCTCCCCCGTGTGGCAAGCCTTCAGATTGCACTGACCAAGCCAAACTTCTGTCCTGTGGAGGCGAGAGCCAGCCTAGGAGGTTCTTCCAGGGACCTCTGCACCAACAGGGTTCTTCCTGCAGCTTCATCCTGTGTCCTGCAGCAAGACACTGGCCACCTCTCTGCTGTAAATGGGTCATGTGATGAGACTCCTTTGAATTGTCGAGGCCTGGCTCAGGCTCTGCTGTCAAAATCCCAGTGTCTGGAGTCTCAATGTCTCCATCTGTTAATAGGACAACTGCTTGCATTAAATTAGATGGTACCAGCCGCACAGTGGTGGCTCATGCCTTTAATCCCAGCACTCAGGAAGCAGAGGCAGGGGATCTCTGTGAGTTCGAGGCCAGCCTGGTCTACAGAGCGAGTTCCAGGACAGGCTCCAAAGCTACACAGAGAAACCTAGTTTCAAAAAAAATTAGATGGCGGGGCTGGAGAGATGGCTCAGAGGTTAAGAGCACTGGCTACTCATCCAGAGGTCCTGAGTTCAATTCCCAGCAACCACATGGTGGCTCACAACCATCTGTACTGAGATCTGGCGCCCTCCTCTGGCGTGCGGGCATACATCGAGGCAGAATGTTGTATACATAATAAATAAATAAATCTTTTAAAAAAAATTGCATGGCACCTGATGTGTGACTAACGGGCTTTGATGGTAATGTTGTTTTACCCTGGCCATCCTCAGGTCCCTGAATGTTGACATGGAGTGGCTGTATGGGGCCAGTGAGACCAGTAACATGGAGGTGGACATCGGCTACATACCCCAGGTGAACACTCAGGTGCCCCTACCCAGGTGTGTCCAGCTGCAAGGCCTTGCCCCGAGTCCCATCTCCCCACCTCTGCAGAGTAAACCATCCCTGAAAGTTTCTCAGGGCCCCTCTCTGAGACACCCCTCACCACTGACTTCTGGCCCAGATGGAGCTGGAGGCCACGGGCCCCTCGGTGCCCTCTGTGATTCTGGATGAGGATGGTAACATGATTGACAGCCGCCTGCCCTCGGGAGAACCCCTCCAGTTCGTGTTTGAGGAAATCAAGTGGCACCAGGAGCTGAGCTGGGAGGAAGCTGCCCGGCGCCTAGAGGTGGCCATGTACCCTTTCAAGAAGGTGAGACTGGGCATAAAGGCCAGGGTAAGGCTCCGTGCAGCCAAGCCTGGGAGCTATAGTCTAGTTGTGGGCACTGTGCCGGAACCTGGGGCTCAGGGCCCGCTTGGACGTGGGGTTCCTCTCTGCTTCTCTAAACTTGAAAAAGAGTTCATGTGACTCAGCCACGCCCCTTCACACACAGACACGCACACACACACACACACACATGAATAAATACATACTTTACAAGCACAACCCAAACAGGACCCCAGCCACTCAGTTTCTCTCTTGGTTTGACCACAGGTCAACTACCTGCCATTCACGGAGGCCTTTGACAGGGCCAAGGCTGAGAACAAACTTGTGCATTCCATCTTGCTGTGGGGAGCCCTGGACGACCAGTCCTGCTGAGGTGAGGTAACACCCTGGTCAGCTCTAAGAGAAAGTGGGGACCTCATACCCTCTGGATAGGGCACAAGAGGCTCTGAGAAAAATACAACTTGAAGCCATAGGACCTCGGCCACCTAGGAACTGACTCCCAGGGGAGGTTTGCTGTGCTCAGGCTGAGTCTAGAACATGACGCCAAGTGTAGAAGAAAAGACCAGATAGACATGTTCATATTCAGCCATTTTAGTTTGGTGACCTTGACCAAGCAACTTCCCCTCTGAGCTTATTTTCATCATTGGGTGTTAATGTATCTTATACTCTGTAAAGTCAAGTCTCCAAGTGAGAGAAGAAACAGTGCCAGAAGCTGGGCTTGGGTTCTTTTCTTTCCTTTTTTAAAAATTTATTTATTTATTATGTATATAGTATTCTGTCTGCATGTATGCCTGCAGGCCAGAAGAGGGCACCAGATCTCATTACAGATGGTTGTGAGCCACCATGTGGTTGCTGGGAATTGAACTCAGGACCTCTGGATGAGTAGCCAGTGCTCTTAACCACTGAGCCATCTCTCCAGCCCAGGGCTTGGGCTTCTTATTCAGAATGTTCATCAAAGACCTTCTGGAAAGTTCTCTGGGTGTCCAAGAGTGAGTTCAAAGTGGATTAACAGAAGCAAAGCTGGTGGGGAGGGGGGAGTGGTGGTCAGAAGGTTTCCTGGAGAAAGTGACTTTTAAACTCAGAGATTAGAGGTTTGTCACCTGACAGGAAGAGTGTTTGGGGTAAAAAGTGTCTGTGTAAAGGCCCTAGAGACAGAACTAAGTGGACTGAGAGGCTGTAGCTGCTAACAAGGTCCCGGCCACCCCAGCCTGAACCTGGGATGCCAGTATGTTCATGTTAATCCCACCGTCCCTTCATTCAGCATCTACCCCTTGGGGGGCTGCTGTTGGCTTTTTATCATTTCTTGAGACAGTAACCCAAGCTAGCCTATAACTCACTCATGTAGCACAGGCTGGCCTTCAATTCATAGCAATCCTCCTGCCTCAGCCTCCTGTGTGCTAGGCTGCAGATGTGTGCCACCACTCCTGGATAGTATCTACTCTTCTAACCCGTTATTTCGTCTGGGTGCAGAGACATTCTGCAGCCTGCAGGACTTACCCAAACTGAGATCATTGCTGTAAAAATCAGAGCTGCTCACCCTTGGCCTTGCCCCAAACAGGTTCAGGGCGGACTCTCCGGGAGACTGTCCTGGAAAGCCCGCCCATCCTCACGCTCCTCAATGAGAGCTTCATCAGTACCTGGTCCCTGGTAAAGGAACTGGAAGACCTGCAGGTGAGCAAGGGGTCAGGGGGAACAGCCTGTGGAGTCCCCAAGACAGCATGAGGCCCAGGTACCAGGAAATAACATTGTTCCTCACAGGTCCAGCAGGAGAACCCACTTCACAGGCAGCTGGCAGGCTTGCAGCTGGAGAAGTACAGCTTCCCTGTGGAGATGATGGTCTGCCTGCCCAACGGCACTGTGGTGGGTCCCAGGGGACAGGGAGCAGGGGACAGCGAGCATGGGGGTGGTCTCTTCCTGAGCTGGTCTCAGCTGGTCTGAGGCTGTCATCTCCATCACTGGCCTAGGGATCCTGAGCAGGAGATCCTGGGGTGGGGGTGATCACGTACAGCAAGGCATTTAATATAGCACTAGAGTCAAGATGTCCCCAAGGGAACCTCGCTGGACAAAACATGGCCCAAGGGAAGGCTCCCTGGGAGCCGGGGAAGGAGGGTAGAGAGGAACAGAGGAAGGCCTGGCCTGAGCCAACATTCCAGGTCCCCATCTCCGGGCAGGCTGCTTAGAGGGCCTGGTGTCAGGTCACAGCAGCCTTGAAAAACTTGTCCATCATCAGAGCAGTAGAGAAAGGCTCCAGCTCTGACAGCTGCTGTGTTCAGTCTCAGTGCGGCCAGAGTGGGAAGACAGGGCTATGGGAGGGTGGTGAGCTGGCCAGCCTCCAGGGAGGGGAGTCAGGAGCAGGAGGTGGGCTGATGAAGGGGAAGGACGGTGTGCTTGAGGCTTCTGCTGGTCCAGGCTCAGGTGAGAAGCCCCTGGCCGTATTGGGGAGCCAAGGAGGAAAGGCCCAGAGGGACAGTGGGGAGGCTGGTGTGTTACTGGCTCCTACTCCATGGGGCCTACCCTGAGGTCCTGAAGAGAAGGAGACAGGATTTTGGGAGACTCTTGACTGGCATGCATCTCACATGTCCATTGCTTCATTTCCTTGTGGCTCACCCATCTGTGCCTTCACTACGCACCCACCCCAGCAAGCTCCACAGAAAGGCAAGGACTCGGTGGCGTTCTGGCTACCGGGCACCCTGAGTACCGGGCACCCTGAGTACCGGGCACCCTGAGCATGGGGTGCACCCTGAGCACGGGGCTCTAACTGAGCACTTGGACAGGTGTTGGGGGTCACAAGAACAGAAGAGAGGCCATTTGTGGGGCATAGTAGAGGAAAGGTGGTATTGGAAGGTTGGTTTTCTGCTTAGTGGGTGAGGTGGGGGGCACTCCCTCAGTAGAGGGCTACATGGGAGCTGAGGAAGAGGGGAGCAGCCTGGCCTGGGCAGCTCGAGCCAGTGTGCTAGCCTGTCTGATCTCACCCCGCGTGAAGCTGGCAGAGGCTGCAATGGCCTGGGCAGGTGTGGCCTCGGCCTCTCCAGTCCTCCTCACCCTGCCTTTCCCCCAGGTCCACCACATCAATGCCAACTACTTCCTGGACATCACCTCCATGAAGCCAGAAGACATGGAAAACAACGTCTTCAGCTTCTCCTCGACCTTTGAGGACCCATCCACAGCCACCTACATGCAGTTCCTGAGGGAGGGACTCCGGCGTGGCCTGCCCCTCCTCCAGCCCCCGGGTGCCTAGACTCCTAGAGAAACCTGACCTGGTGAGAACCTGGTGGACAGATTCCACACGCCCTGGAGCCACAATGCCCTCCATCCATTTCGCACTGGAAATGGCCTCCCAGGCTACCTAGTGAGGTCAAAGGAAGGTGGCTAGGCAAAGGGCCTGGCTGAGCGTGTAAGTGAGCCAGAGGCCTGCTACCACTACCAGTTCTTCCATTCTCATCGGGCTCCCAAAGCTTCAAGTCCCCCAAAACAGGGTCTGGGGTGATCTCCGTGGCCCTTCCACCCAGTGATATAGTTTAGGGCCTTGGGGCTGGGAAGACAGACTGCCCTTCTTTCTTGGCTCCCCTCTCAAGCCAAAGGAATTCATGAGCTTGGCCCTGGGTGCCAGGCTGCCAGCCCCATGCCTGTTTGGCACCTTCTGTCTTGGCCATCCCCCAGGCAACGTTCTGTGCCCAGTGCTCCCAGCTTGGAGTCGTTGTCAGCCGAAGATAGCTGTGGAAGCCTGTGTGCAGGGCCCTTCTACAGAAGCGGAGACCATATTGTCACACTGGCCCCCTTCAGAGCGCTTCATGGACCCAATGGCCCGAGTCCAGTCCTGTTTGGGGAGTTGAAGTTCACTGTGAAGTAGGTTGTACATCAGCGATGGGTTCTGGGGAGCGGGGTCCTACTGCCTGCCCCAGCACGGGTTCATGACAGGACCATTGGAGTCAGTGTCCCCATGACACCTCCCACTCTGTGACCCCTACTCGGTAGAAGTGTAGCCCAGCTAAAGACCACAGCCTTCCACACAGCCAGCACTGTCTAGGCCCTCAGGGTCCTGCAGACAGACTCGTTGCCACTGGGTGATCACCAGTTCCCCCGGGCTACTCTTAGGGAGTCAGTCCACATCCTGAACCACTAACCATGGCCAGTCTTTTTTATACACACAAGAAAAGTGTTTTTATATATGAACTTTTTTATTTTATATGAACTTTCTCACAGTTTACATTTTTAAAAAATCTGAATGCTGAGGAGAAAGAAGGGGGCAGTGGCTTCCCCCAGCAGCAGCCGCATGATGGCTGGGTCTGAAATCCCAGATGGGTCCAGCCTGATGTCCTCGCAGTTGCACGTGGGGGTGGGAATACGCCCGTCTTCCTTCTCTTCTACCTTTTTTATAAGTAGTCCTCTGGAGGGTCAGCCTTTCCCCAGCTCTGTCCTGCTGCACACTTAATCTCATTAAGGCCTTCTTGACTTCACCCGGTTCCCTGTGTGCCCAGTTCTTTCCCCTGCCCACCAGGGGCTCAGCCTTCAGCTTGGCAGAGGAGGAAGGCTGGTAGCCGTTGCCTGAGCCCAGCTCCCCTCCCACCCCCGTCTGCTGCTGGAGTCACTCCACGGTGCCTGCCTCAGTCTCTGGGATGCTCTGCACCAACCACCCACGCTTTCTCATTTAGTTCTCACAACAGAACAGTGAATTGGAAAATCACCCCCATTTTCAGACCAAGGTGCTCGCATCTTGGGGAAGCCAAGTGGCTTCTCAGGGTCACTCAGAGCTCTGGAGTTGTGATTTAAATCCATGTAACTCCAGCGGCTGTGTGTTGGTTTGGGGGTGCTTTGTTTGATATCACTACTCATTCCCCCCCCCCCCCCGTGGTGGGAAGGAACTCCTCTAAAATCATGACTCCTGCAGGCGGTGGTGGCACACACCTTTAATCCCAGGAGGCAGAGGCAGGCAGATCTCTGTGAGCTCAAGGCCAGCCTGGTCTACAAGAGCTAGTTCCAGGACAGGCTCCAAAGCTACAGAGAAACCCTGTCTCAGAGAAACAAAGAAAACCATGACTCGTGATATGACTGAAGAGAGCAGGTGCCGATAGCTCTGCCAGGTTCTCTGTGTGTGTGTGGGGGGGGGGGGGAGTAGGTTCTTCCAGAACCCTACAGAGAAGGAGAGCATCTGAGCGCTTCACAGTGCCTCTGCCATCTTGTAGACATGGTGCATGTGTGCCACCCAGCCTCAGAAGGGGCCAGAGTGGATTCCACACTGACTGCTGGGGCTTTCTGGGTCTTCAGCTGATACCACTGCACATCCCCAGCTGCCAGCTTGCCACCCCTCTGCCTCTTTCTTGCCCCATCCCTAGCTTGTCCTGTAATAAAATTGGAGAGTTGAAGGGATCTTGGCGCTTTTCCTTTGAGCAGGATGTTTGGTTTCGACCTTGTGCAGTCTGACTGCTGCCTCTGTCGGGAGATGGGCAAGGATGGGCACATTTGAGCTGGTCTGTCTTTGGAGTTCTGTCTGTCAGCAGAGGTCTTGAGTGACTCGCCTAAGGTAAGTCTGCAATAGATAGAATGATAAAATATACCAAAGAATCTGGAACTTTGTGTAGAGAGTGGTCCTGAGGCTAAACCCATTGTCTTAGAAGGTGAGTCTATGGCAGGCATTAGGTAATTATGGGAGGAAATGTGCCAGTAGGGGTGGTGGGTTAGCTCACTGGGTAAAGGTGCTTGCTACCAAGACAACCTGAGTTCAGTCCCTCAATCCCACGTGGTAGAAAGAATCAATTCCTAGTTCTCTTTTGACAGCCACATGGGCATCATAGTGCACACACATGGTGGGGAGGAGGTCAGAAGGGGGAGACCTGTAAGAAGGGTTGAGTCAGAAGAGGGCAAGGAAAAAAACACAGAACCAGAGAGTGTCAACACCTAGCCGTCCACAGAGGGCTCTGGGGCAAACCACATTGCAGAGCCAAAGCAGCCTTTTGTGCTCCTATCCGACTAGTGAGGAGAAGTAAAGTCAGTTTCCAGATTGCGGCGAAGTAAAGTCAGTTTCCAGATTAGCCACTGATACATCTTATGGGAACCAGTGCAAAATGAAGTGCAAGAAAAACGTTAGAAGCATTTAGTCAGGTGCTCCGCAGTGGCGGCTTTGTCACTGAGAGGCTGTGTGACAGTGATATCCTACAATCAAAGGAGCTGAGAAATTCTGTTATCTGGGACTTGAGTGGTGCCCCATCTGTGTTTCGATGTAAATGTTTACAGTTGTGGTACAACTGCCCTGGGATCCGGCA
Source organism: Arvicola amphibius (assembly GCF_903992535.2). NCBI lineage: Eukaryota > Metazoa > Chordata > Mammalia > Rodentia > Cricetidae > Arvicola > Arvicola amphibius. Next base: position 18,120,742 of record NC_052052.2, read on the forward strand.
CCGCAGCTGAGCAGGTTTGCAGCCTGGAGCAATAGGGCTGCACTAGTTCCCTTAGGTTCGCACACTACATTACCGTAGGTGTGTGCACGCGCACACTCAATAACTCAGTCACCTAAGGACACGTTGCTCGGAGAATACCCTTTCTTCGGCAACCCATAACTAATTTCAAGAGGACAACAATGGAGAAACCATGCACGGGCGTAATCAGGCAGGTCTGGGCGTAGTGCCCATTGTGACTACATCGGGCTGTCCGCCCACAAAGCCAACAGATTTGTTCCTGGCAGATGGGGATGGCAGGCTTTGGGACCAAGGGAATGCAACTGGTGAGTCAGGCAAAGTCTTGTACCAAGGGCAGAAACTGCAATGTGTCCCGTTAACTGGATGCCATGGAGACCAGCGGAATGAGCTTGTGAGCTTGGAAGAATCTCCCGGTGTCATCAATCAACCCATCTAACCCACAAACTGAATTATGCTGCACGCGTGTGTATGTGTATGCATGTGTGTGAGACGCCGAGATTTTAAACAGAAGAAAGCTACTCCGAAGTCCTGGAAGGCATGTGTCAAAGGAGAAAACAGCCATTTTTGCTGGGGGCCTGTGTCAGGCAACCACAGAACGGAACGGGACGAAGAGGCCAGACGAGACAAGAAGGGCAGAAATGCCAAGACGAGGATTCGGAGACTTGCAGCGGGAGTAGGCGCGACACCAACTATTTTAAGTGTTGAGCTGCTACACAGGCAGACTACTGCTGTCCAGAAATTGAGACTAAATGTGGGAAGCAACAAGATAGCAAAGCCCCGCGGCTAAAGCTCAGGTTCGGAGCCCTCGGAGCAAACCGCGCACTGGGCGGGGCCTACGAGGGGCGTGGCTTCCAGGGTTGCGGTCCACTCAAGAGACTGCGTCCGCTCCGGCCCCTTGTTAAGCCCGCCTCTCCGGGGCGTGCGGCAAGCTGCGCAGCTGCAAACAGTTGCTTCCGGAGGCGGGTCAGCGGAAATGACGTCTGAGGCTCGGCGGCCTGCTGTAGTAGGAGGGGCTGAGGTGAGTCCGGAGCTTGAGTCTGAGGTGAGCCCGACGCGGTGCAGCACCGCAGGCAGGCAGGTAGGGAGGGAGGCGCGGTGGGCGCAGCGGGTCCATGCCAGCGCCTGCGTCCCGGCGCAGGGGCAGCGCGTGATTCCTAGTCCCGTGCGCGTTCTCGCGGGAGGCGCCGCTGTCTGCCCCTCCTTGGCGGGGACACTGGTCCCGAGGCGTAGTTGCCGGCCAAGTCCCCCAGCCGTGGGGGTCAACCCCGCCGTTAGCGTGCGACCCCAGGCTTCTCGCCCCGGCCGCGTGGTGTTTCTGGGATCCACACCGGCCTGCAGGCTCCGGCCCGTGGGTCCGAGGGCCACCGGACGCGCAGTGAGGACTTGGCCGACCTTGGCCTGGACCGGGCCGCCTTCGCGGGGGCGGGGGGCGCCTCACTGAGGGCGCAAGGCCTTCCCTCCGGCTGGCGAGACACCATCGCGCACTTGGCGCGGGTGTCCGCTGGGCACCGCTGGGCAAAGTTTCTGCCTGACCCGGGAGTGGCGGGCCGAGGCCCTCCGTGGAGCAGAACGGGTTTGCCGAGAGAGATCGCGCATCGGGGCTCGTACACTGCCACCGCGGAAGGGGCTGCGGCGGCGCCGAGGTGCGAAGACCCGGGGCTGCGGAGCGGGCGAGCGCGGCTAGCGGGCACGCGGGGGGCGGGGCATCGGAGCTAAGTTGGTGTCGCGACAACGGTTCCTAAAGCTGAGCGCTTGCGGTGCCTGGCAGAGGCCGCGCCATGGGCCGATTGGTTACTTCATTTCTGGCTTGAGCGGCCATGGCGTGCACTGAGGACCCACGTGATGCAGGAGCACAGCGCTGAGGGACTGGGATGACCTGGATAAGGGTTCTGCCCAGTCCCACGGAGGCAATGGTATGGACCAGGGCTCAGAGAGGGCGTGTTGGGAGCTGATGGCCCGGTAACTGTGTGGCTCAGAGCAGAGGACTAAGGAGGAAGGGTGGCCACAAAGCGTGCACTGGCCAGTGTCAGAGCTTGGTTTGGGGAGCTGGAAGATGGGGTCTGGCTGTTTGGTAGGCCCTGCTGGCAGGAGGGCTGTAGAGTCCAGGAGAGAGTCAATTTAAACACCAGAGCAATAGAATGAGCAGTTTATTAAAATCTGCCTTCACCTAAGGATTAGATTCAGCTGCAGTCTTTGGTGTAGCACAGTTAGATGACACTCGGCAAGAAGTCTGGCACACAGGGACTTTGTAAGTGTCAACAGGGTTGCACATGCCAGAACCTAGACCAGAGACTTTGGGCACTGTCTACAGCCACTGACTGGCTCTGTGTTTATCATGACAGTTCTCCTGGTAGAAGAGGAACTCAGATCTCCCTTGAGAGATACTTCCCGGCAAGTTCAGCTCATCCCTGTTCAGCACCAGACCTTGTTTCCCAATGACTCCTCACCCAGGCATTGCAAACCTCATGACAAGACCCCTGTCTGCCTTCTGCAATCTTAGGCTACTCTGTTGTCTTTTACAAGTCCCTCTCTTTCCTATTTTCTCCAAACTCAACATGGGGTCTTGGGCTGTAGTCAACTCAGATGCCCACCCGCCTGATGCCCAGCCTTCTTTAGAAAAATAGAAAAATGTATATTCTTGGTGTTCGATGGACATAAAGCTCACTGAACCTCCATGCCAAGGTAGTTGTGAAGAATGCAGTCAGGAGTATTGCTTTGTACCTTAGAAATGAGTTTTTACAATAAAACTTGGGAGTAAGTGTCTTGTTTTAAATTTCATTAAGCACTTCACCCACCTACCCCAATTTCACTGACCTTTAGGGTAGCCTAGAATGGCAGTTTTTCTCTGTTCGTGTTTTTTTTGAAACAGGCTTTCTCTGTGTAACAGCTCTGGCTGTCCTGGAACTCAATCTGTAGACCAGGCTGGCCTTGAACTCAGAGATCCTCTGCCTCCCGAGTGCTGGGATTAAAGGTGTGTGCCACTATTGCCCAGCAAGTGGTGAATTTTCTTTTCCCCATTTTACAGATGAAGAAACCAGTATTAAGAGACATAGCCATAGAAAACTAAGCCAAAATTTAAAAAAAAAAAAAAAAGGCTCTTGAGGCTGGAGGTGTGGTTCTGTGACAGAATTGTTTGCAGCTGGGGATAGGGTGCAGCCTTACGACCACTTTCAACTTCCCTCACAGCCCAGTAGCTTGAAATTAGCCTGAGTTGGCTGTTGACTCTTTTCTACTTGCATTTTCAGGAATAAATGCCTGGGCTTGGCTCATACCCAGGTTTTGCTTTCCTTTGAGCTATGTAACTACTGAAGGGTTCTATCTGCATCTTTGAAGCTTTGCTTCAGTTAACCTTAGAGCCTGGAAATTTCCCTGGGTTGGCCAAGCTTTCTCAGCAAACCTGAAACATAACCTGTAAGGATCCGGGTTTAGAAAAGCCAGTGATGAGTAAGGGTAGTCTCTTGGGCTAGTTTTCTTCCTTTAAACATTGGAGGTGGTTTTAGCAGTGACTTTAGAGGCTTGTTTTGTGACTACCAAGTCCCTACTCTGGGTTTGTTTCACAGGAAAGATCTCATGCTCCCAGGAATGGCCTGATATGAAGGAGCCATACCTCCAGCTTTCCCAAGCTGCCCTGTGGGTGCCTTGTCCTTCAAGTGCAGGAGCTGGCTGAGCTGTCAGGAATGGAAGCCAATGTGGTAAGGAGTCCCAAGGCAGGGGCTAGAGAGCTGAGTACTGAACTTGCTGAAGAACTATATATACAAGGCCCTGAGACACCAGTTCATTTTTGCTTTTCACTGAGGACCTGGATTTTGAGGAAACTGCAGTCCTACTTCCTTTTTGGTACATTTCATGAATCCATGTTTTTACTTTTTTGTGCAGAGGAACATGAGGGAACCAAAACAGTTCATACCCAGAGCTAATTCTGGTTCCTTCTTTGGACTCTCCCAACCACTGACTAACAGCACTAGGTGTCGAAACCGGCCCTTACAATTGACTTGACTCACTTCCAGAGGAGAAAGGAAGGCAAGAACAGTAGTTAGACTCACTCTGGGGCCTTTGGGTTGTCCGTCTCTCTTCTCTAGACTATTCCAATCTGGCAAAACAAGCCACATGGGGCTGCTCGGAGTGTGGTAAGAAGAATTGGGACCAATCTACCCCTGAAACCTTGTCCCCGGGCATCCTTTGAGGTGAGTATACTGGAAGGTGAGGAAAGTCAAGTCTCAAGAGTATGGGAGGTGGGTGCTACCTCTGTGCTGCAGATACCTCGTCAGTTGCCAAGGCTTTTGTCTACCCTCTCATTTCCTAAGTGCTTATATAATAGACCCTGGTCATGGTACCTTTCTGACTGCATACAGACATGTGACCACAATAGTCAGACTTCGTTTACTCATAAATTGATAAACTTTCATCTTATCTTTGTTGCTGCTGCTCAGTGACTCAGATTTTATAAGCTTCCAGTGATGCATTTTATCAAAGCAGGCCAGAAAGCCTTTGCTAAACCAAGCCTCCAGATGACTTACATCAGAGCTCTGAGGCATTTGTGCCCTGGCAGGTCTCTCTCTCTCTCTCTCTACATGAGTGCTGTGACTCTTGCTTTTCTCACCAGCACTGTGAGTGGGCCACTTAGCTTCTATTTTTAGTGCTTCTCTGTGGCCTCAAATCCCCATCCTCCTCTTTCTGTCCAAATATGGCCACTGTATTACTGGGCTGTGTTACAGGCTAACCTCTGTGTCTATGGAGGCTTTAGCATCCACTCTACAGCAGAGATCCCTATCTGCACTAAGTCTCTGAGACCTGCTTCTGTAGTAGAAAGTGAAATGTTCATTAGAGCCAGACGCCTCCATTAAGAACTCCTGGTGATGCTGGGTAATGTGGCAAACACCTTTAATTCCAGCACTTGTAAGGTAGAGGCAAGCCCTGACTACAGAGTGAGTTCCAGGACAGCCAGGGCTGCACAGAAACCTAGTTTCAGAAGGAAAAGAAGAACTGGCGAGGCACCAGCTCTGTGTTAGAAATGGTAAATGTTAGTGTGGGAAATGGACATGAAAGCATTATGAGCACACAGAGGAGGTAGAAACACACGCATGAAAAAACATGGGCCTAGGGAGAAAGAGCAAGCATGTGTGTGTGTGTGTCATATATATGATGATAGCTGCAATTTGTGTAGGAACTGAATCCAGGGTTGGTGTTAGGAGGCAGGATTGGGATCAGAAGTGTATAGTTACGGGACTAGTGTCTCATTACTGACCACTGTCCAGAACTGTCAAAAGAACATGGGAAGGATCTGGGTACTCAGAAGCATCAGAATCAAGGGGAAATAAAGTTGTAGAATGGAACACTGTGGAAAACACCGTGGAAGTTTTCCCACATTTGATATACCCATTGTCCAGATGCTGCTGAGCAAAGATAGTTAAGGACACAGGTTCTTCAAAGAAGGACTATATAAGTACTATTAACATTTAGTATATGGGGCTGGGGAGATGGCTTAGCAGCTGCTCTTCCAGATGACCTAGGTCTGGTTTCCAGCACCTACATCACAGCTCACAACTACCTGTAAATCCAGTTCTAGAAGATCTGACACTTTCTTCTGGCATCTGTCAGTACCAAGCATGCACACGGTCATACATTCAGGCAAAGCATCCAAACACATTGGGGGTGGAGAAGCTCAGGCCAGTCCCATTAAATAGCCTGATTTGTAACCAAGAAACTTTCTCCTCACTCTAGGACACCTTCCTTCCTTAGTACTGGATTAGGTGTCCCATTTTGCATTAATCCAATTAGCTGTCATCATGTTGGATAAATGTTGTTTTCCTACAGACTCTGCCCAACATTTCTGACCTGTGTTTGAGAGATGTACCTCCAGTCCCTACTTTGGCTGACATTGCCTGGATTGCTGCAGATGAAGAGGAGACATATGCTCGGGTCAGGTAGTCGAGACAGTAGCTGTTCTGCTGGTGATGGGGAGCTTTTTCAACCAGAGTGGTGATCAGCAAGGAGGGTGTTTTTTGAGGCTGAGGCCAACAGGAATAAGAGCTACGGGCTTAGAGGGAAGTGGTAGACCCTGTGGGGTAAAGGAATTTAATCGGGTTTAATCCCTCTGGTTCAGGAGTGATACACGCCCCCTAAGACACACTTGGAAGCCCAGCCCTCTGATTGTCATGCAGCGGAATGCTTCAGTGCCCAATCTGCGTGGATCTGAGGAGAGGCTCCTGGCCCTGAAGAAGCCAGGCCTACCTGCCCTAAGCCGCACCACTGAGCTGCAGGATGAACTAAGCCACTTGCGCAGTCAGATTGCTAAAATAGTGGCAGCAGATGCAGGTAGGAGCTCACTGAGGATGTAGCATAGCAGGTTGTCCTTTCCCCTGCCCCTGGTTATTGAGCAAGACAAGGATGAGAAAAATTATATTCTCTGATTCAGAAACTTAGGCCTAGGGCTCTAGAGTTGACCTGAGGCCCAGATATCCTGTAATATTTTTTAGAAGATATCTACGAGTCATTTATTGATTGGTTTTATTAGGAACAAAATTTTAAGTTAACCAGTAACGCTGAGGAAATTCCTTCTCTAAGCCACAAAACCTAATCCCCCTTCTAATTGTCATTAATATCACATATCCCATGAATCCAGAGAGCTCACTTCTCAAGATAAGCATTCCTCACCAGCACCATAAGACATAGCCCCTTAATTACCTATCTCCCTCTAATTGTCTTTTCTACCAGAGAATACTTCTATGCAGCTTTCTGCATACAATTAAGGCAGAGCCTTAAACAGAAGGAGAGGAGCCTGCCTTAACCAGAGGCATAGACAATCAATCTCCCCCAAGTGATTGAAAGACATGGCTCCTAAACACTATCAGCTAGTAGAACACATACATAAAAGTTGTGTATGGGGCAGAAAGATGGCTCAGCAGGTAAAGGCACTTGCCACCAAGCCTAACTACCTGAGTTCCATCCCTAGGACCCACATGGTAGAGCAAAGAACAGACTCCTGAAAGTTGTCCTCTGACCTACTCTATGGTAAACCTATATCCACACATATAGAATAAATAAATGCAGTATTTTTTTTTTAAATTGAGCCATAGATAATAAAAAACCAGTATCATTTCTTAGGAACTCTTAAGACAGTTGTCTCAATTAAAACTGGGGAGTTTTGTCTAGAACACTTGAAGCTCATAGATAGCAGAATTCAAACTATCAACTTGAAATGCTGTCACAAACGAGAAAATGACAAATGTAGGAACTGCAGGCCTTACTTGGCTTCAGTTTAGAACAGGGCTGCCAACCTGTAGTTCACTGTGCATTGGGAGCATTTAGGACTCATGACTGTGTGGGACAGTTTTCTGTCTTGAACACAAGAGCCATCCATTGTTTCTCTGTCTACCTGGAGCCCTCAGTGGGAAGTAGAGTGGGGAAGGCTCCCTTGGGGACATCCCTCCCTTAGCACTCTAGGAAGGTCATGATGTGGGTTCAGGAAATGAGTGTGTTCTGTAGGCGGTGTTTGTGAGAAGCTTCATGGCAGCCCAGTGTCCATTACATCTGTTGTTTTCTCTTTCAGCTTCGTCTTCATTAACGCCAGATTTCTTATCTCCAGGAAGTTCAAATGTCTCTTCTCCTTTACCTTGCTTTGGATCCTCATTCCACTCTACAACTTCCTTTGTCATTAGTGACATCACTGAAGAGACTGAGGGAGAGGTCTCTGAGCTTCCAGCAATCCCCCTGCTTTGTTCTGCCAGCCCTGAATGTTGCAAATCAGAACACAAAGCTACCTGCAGCTCATCTGAAGAGGATGACTGCATCTCTCTGTCTAAGGCCAGCAGCTTTGCAGACATGATGGGCATCCTAAAGGATTTTCACCGGATCAAACAAAGCCAAGACCTGTGAGTATCTGATAAGAGCTCTGGTGAGCTCAAGTCAGTGTGGCTAACGAGGAGTAATTGTTACTACATTCACAAAGCTTGCTGACTGACTAGGACCTAGTTTGAGGAAAAAGCAAGAGCCTCCAATTGTTCTGTTAAGTCACATCAACTGTTAAGAGGCTGTAGAGAACATGGCAGTTAAGAGCACTGACTGTTCTTCCAGAGAACCTAGGTTCAATTCCCAGCTCACAACTGTCTAACTCCAGTTCCAGGGCATCTGGCACAAACATACGCAGGCAAAATACCAATGCACATTTAAAACAAACCTCACCTCAGTAGCTTTTTAATTTGCATACTGCTAGCTACCATATTTCAACATGCTCTGCCCTTCAGAGTTGGGAAACTAGCAGACTTTTTGGTGGAAGAATTTCATAAAGATTTTATTTTTATATAAAATAGCTTGAGGCTGGGAAGATGGCTTGGTGGATAAGAGCAAGACTGCTCTTGTAGAGGACCCAAATTTGATTCTCAATACCCATAGTACAGCCGTCTGTAATTCAGCTCCAGGGGCTCTAACACCCCTGGCTTCTGCAGGCACCTGCACTCATATGATACTCTGTAAGATAAAACCTTCAAGTTCTGGGACTTGAGAACCCAGTGGGGTTTTTTTTTGTTTTGTTTTGTTTTGAGACAGGGTTTCTCTATGTATAGCCCTGGCTATCCTTAAACTTGCTACATAGACCAGGCTGGCCTTGAACTCCACCTGACTCCAGAAGTGCTGGGCCTCAAGGCATGTGCCCCCACATCCAGCTTGAGAGCAAGGTTTTAAAATTCATAATTAGTTCTTAAATCTGGCTGCCCATTAAACTGCTCAGATTTGGGGCTTTGGTTGGTCTTTTCAGTCAGTCTGTGAAGCCCTGGCTGGTCTGGGACTCACTTTGGAGAGTTCTGCCTGCCTCTGCCTCCCAAGTACTGGGATCAAAGGCAAGGGTCACTACACCCGGCCCAAATTTGTACACAGCAAACTTACCAAATCAGAATGCCTAGGGAATGGAGCTGTGGTTGGCTTATGCTCAAGTCTAAGGGAATTTGGACAGGCCAAGTTGGAAGCAAGGCCATTCTCTTGAGCTCCTTCGAGAAGCTTCCTGGTAGAAAAGCTCTAGAACTACCTGAGGGAGCCTGCACTTTGCAGTTTCTCCAAATGTACTCTGAACCACTCCATAGGAGTTTTGGGTGCCTTAGTTGGAGATTGGCCTTGATAGCAGGTAGCCAGTAGAGCTGTCCTTGTTAGTGCTGGCCAAGAAACTATCCTAGTCACTGTTCTTCCTATCTGCCCCATAGGGGCTTCTCGATCTCTCATTTCCCCAAATCTAGCTGTTGCCTTACCTCATTTTCGGTTGGCTTTGTACCCTTCCTCTTGTAATCAGTGTTGTAAAACATGCCCCTTGTCTGTCTCTCTGTAACTCAAGCTGATCTTGAACTTAGAATCCATCTGCCTCTGCTCCCTGAGTGCTGGAAATGCAGGTGTTTGTCACCAGGTCACCTTCTGTTACTTGGCTTTTTTTATCTTTTTTTCCTTGAGATAGGGTTTCTCTGTGTAAAAGTTCTGGCTGTCCTAGAACTCGCTTTGTAGACCAGGCTAGCCTCGAACTCACTGAGATACACCTGCCTCTCAAGTGCTGGGATTAAAGGTGTGCACCACTACCTCCCAGCCTTTTACTTGGCTTCCTAGACCAAATCATATCCAAAATTTTTACTAAATCTCTCCCATATGTGTACTGGCCTCTTTTCTCTAATAGAAGTAACTAAGACTGGCTCAGTTAGCCAGGTCAGCTAAAGTTCAGACATGTGAGTCAGTCAGTCTTGGTCTTTGTGTATTGCCTCCAAGACCCATAAAACACCTGTGTTTTATGTGTAGAAATTAATAGCTTCAGACAACTAATTTTTAGAGCATTCAGGACCCTCTTGTGTGATAAATGTATGCCTACACTAGAGTTGATTTGGTTCCCACAGTTCCTTATAATGTAAATGTTTTGCTATTTTTATCTATTAAGGAAAGATGGTGGTATGGTGTCTTGTCTCCAGAACTAGTAAGGATCAGAATGGCGAAGCCATCTGAGACTAGATCAGAACTCCAAAAAATTGATGGGCCTTTATTTTACCTGTTTTTTTGTAGCCATGTAAGAAACAGGCATTCCGGGCTAGAGAGATGGTTCGGTGGTTAAGAGCACTGGCTTCTCTTCCAAAGGACCCAGGTTCAATTCCCAGCACCCACGTGGCAGCTCTCCAATTCCAGGGGATCTGACACCCACATACAAATGTGCTCATAAAATAAAATATTAAAAGGAAATCAAGAAGCAAGTATTATATGCTGAAGAGATGTCTCAGTGGTTAAGAGTACTGGCTGCTCTTCCAGAAGTCCTGAGTTCAATTCCCAGCAACCACATGACAGCTCAACCATGTATAATGAGGTCTGATACCCTCTTCTGGCATACAGTCTTATGTACATGCAGACAGAGCACTCATACATAAAATACATTAAAAAATATACATTCGCCGGGCGGTGGTGGCGCACGCCTTTAATCCCAGCACTCGGGAGGCAGAGGCAGGCGGATCTCTGAGTTCGAGGCCAGCCTGGTCTACAAGAGCTAGTTCCAGGACAGGCTCTAGAAACTACAGGGAAACCCTGTCTCGAAAAAAAAAATATACATTCTAGTTAAGAGAAGATGGGGTACAGAAACAGCTGGTTTTAAAGGCCAGAGGTTGACTGTGACTCCATGTCTTTTGTGTGCTGAATCTTCCCATAGGTGTGGGAACATGCACTGGCAACTGCTTCACGGAATAGCTGTGAAGATTGAGGAGGTAAAAAGTGCACAGAGAAGCCAGGCATGGTGGCGCACACCTTTAATCCTAGCACTTGGGAGGCAGAGGCGGGAAGATCTCTGAGTTTGAGGCCAGCCTGGTCTACAGAGAGAGTTCCAGGACAACTAGGGCTGTTACACAGTGAAACCCTGTCTCAAAACAAAAACAAAACAAAAAAAAAAAAACAACAACAAAAAAAAAGGCACATAAAGCACAACCCAGAACAGAGCAATTACTTCCTAAATAGAAGCTCTTATTGTGTCTCCAGAAGCCGGAGTTTACTGAAGGAAGAAGACCCTGCTGTGCTTATCTCCGAGGTCCTTAGGAGGAAGTTTGCTCTGAAGGAAGAAGACATCAGTAGAAAAGGAAACTGACAGCACTGACTGCAACCTCAGTCTCATGCTCCTGACTCCTTCAATAGCTGCCTTCCTCGCTGCAGATGTCTCTGCCTCCGTTAGAAGTCTGCAAGTGTCTTGCCAACGAGCTAGGGCTTGGGCTAGAAGAGAAGAGCTGGATTATGTGTTACTTGCACTTAAACCTTGACAGAAGCTAAGGTCTGTGGTTTGAGTTTAGGCATTTGTTACAGGTAATCAGGTAGGGTGGAGTGTCTGTTTAAGAGGTCAAGTTTCTTGTTTTTCCTAGTCTCTGCGTGAAAATAGGCCCTAAATGAATGACTCAGTTCACTGCATTAGACTCCATAATTGGTCTACTGGACACTCTGTGCACAGCTGTCACTCTCAGCAGCTTCCTTGCAGCACCACAAGGTTAAGGGGGAGTGGCTATTTATGTTCATGTTCACAGGGACGATCTTATGCTGCTCCATCAGAACCCACACCAGTGCCCAGCAGTCACCTTTTCCTCTAGCTATGGCAGTCAGGCCACTGGACCAGCCAATACTTGGCTGCTGCAGGGAGGCCTGGGCTATTTTTTTCTTAAACATATTTTATAAAACTACAACCAGATCTACCCTCCAGGGCCTCAGCAGTTCTACTGAGTGAAATTATTTTCTTCCACGGACTTAAGTCTGGGAAGGAGAATTGGGGAGAGAAAAGAGCATAGCATACTATCCTTCTAGGAAAATAAAATAGCTGATTTCTCTGGGTTGGGCCAAGATTTTATTTTCTGCATCATGCATGACTCAGGTGCCCTGAGGGCCCTTTTCTCTATGAATACTGCGTGTCTGAGTTGAAGTACTACCTGACATTAAATGAAGGATTTGGAGAAATGGTGCATTTTCTTTATCTGAGTTTTTGACCACAGTGGCCTTTGGGGAGGACTCCTGTTAATTGTAAGGTATGTGAGCTTTCTTAAACAGGCTTACTTACTTTCTTGTCTTTAGGACAGTGGTTCTCAACCTTCCTAATGCTGTGTCCCTTTAATACAGTTCTTCATGTTTTGGTGACCCCCCCACCATAAAATTATTCTAATGCTACTCTATACTGTAAGTTTGCTGTTATGAAACAAAATGTAAATATCTGATATGCAGGATACCTGATACACGATCCCAAAGGGGTTGTGACCCACATATTGAGAACCATTGCCTTAGGAAGTTTCCTGAGGCTGAAGAAATGACCCAGAGGTCAAGATCATTGGTTGCTCTTCCGAGAACCAGGTTGAATTCCTAGCACCACATGGCTGTTCAGCTATTTGTTGCTCCTGTCCTAGGGATCTGACACTTCTGGTCTCATAGGTACCAGGCTCACATGAGGTAAACAGACATAACATTCAGAGAAAACACCCAGCCATTTTATTCTCAAGGGTTTTGTCCTCCTTTCCATAGAAAATTTCCCCAAACTCCTAAAAGTAGTTCCATTATTTAGCATTCTGTGTTTGCACATCCTAGAGGCTATTTATTCCTCAGGTGTTGTACCGTGACACTACGGCTGCACGAACAGTGGTGCTCGGGGGAAGAAAGAACACAGGACAGTTGATACCAGTTACTAAAAAGCTGACTTGGGACCAGATGGCACACACCTTTAATCCCAGCACTCAGAAGGCAGATGCCGTTGGAGCTTTGAGTTCAAGGCTAACATGGTCTACAAGTGAGTTCCAGGATACCTTGGCTATATTGGGCTGGCAAAATGTAAGCCATTATATGGTTGCTGGGAATTGAACTCAGGACCTCCGGAACAACAGTCAGTTCTCTTAACCTCTGAGCCATCTCTCCAGACCTTCTCTGTAGCTTTGGAGCCTGTCCTGGAACTCATTCAGTAGACCAGGCTGACCTTGAACTCACAGAGATCTGCCTGTCTCTGCCTTCCAAGTGCTGGGATTAAAGGCATGCGCCACCAATGCCCAGCCAGGATGTCTGTTTTAGTTAGGTTTCTTATTGCTGTGAAGAGACACCATGAACATGGCAACTTTTAAAAATAAAAACATTTAATTGAGGTGGCTTACTTACAGTTTCAGAGGTTCAATCCATTATGATCATGAAGGGGAACATGGCAGCTGGAACTGAGAGTTACATCTTGCAACATGAAGTGGACTGACCACCACTCCAAGGAAAGTTTGAAAACAAGAAACCTCATAGCCTACCCCCACAGTGACACACTTCCTCCAACAAGGCCACACCTCCTAATAGTGTCACTCCCTTTGCTGCCATTTTCTTTCGAGCCACAGCGTCATTCTAGCTCAGGCTGGTTGAGTATTCCCTACGTGGCAGTGAGTTGGCCTTGAACTCACGGAAATCCAGTCTAAGATGTCATATACCCAGCTAAAAGTTAATTTTTGAATTATCACTGGATCCAGCTTCACAGTTTTCCAAAAGGAACCTCGCTCTTCTGGGGGAACAGGGCAGGGAGTAATAAAAAAAAAAAAAAAAAACCTAGATTACACAGCTCAGATTTGGGAATGGGAAGATAGAGCAAACAACTTGTTTTTAACTGATTTCATTTTATATCTGTGTACCACATGTGTGCTCAGTGCCTGCAGAGGTTATGTGGATGCTGGGAACTGAACCTGGGTCTTCTACAGAGGTAGCAAATGCTCAACTGCTGAGCCATCTCTCCAGTTCCAGGTCAACAATGTATATAGTTACCATTAAAAAAAAAAAAAAAAAAAAAAAAAAAAAAGATCATTTGCCCTCCCATCAGCTCCACACACCTGGGTTGGGGAGGGAGACATCTCTTAAAATGCAGTTGGGAATAATGGTCCCAAGATCATGCTTGAGTGGTCCAGCCAGAGGTGAAAAGAGAACATATCTGTAGGAAGCAAAAACAGCCAGGCCTCTGGAAGAACAGAATAGCAACTCTGAACTGAGAAGTGGTTTCAGTCAGCAGTCCTGCCCTACTGTCTCAGTTGGCATCCATCCATGGAATGCACCAGTCACCTTCCTGAGAGAAAAGCATGTCTACTAACACACTGCTTGCTTTATTTACATGAGCACAATGTTCCACAAGGACAACTGCTTCAGCCCACATGGCCTCTCACCTAAACCCTCCTCTCTACCCAGCCCCACTCAACTTTCCTCCATCTCTGCCACTTCAAGATACACCCACACAAACATTTAAAACTAGTGTCTGATAACCCGATTACCTTCAGAGTCCTGGGTAAAGAGCAGGTTTGGCTGCAGCTGTAACAGAGTAGGCTCTTCTTGGCACTGAGCCTGAGGGCTGTCAGGAAACAGCCCTGAGCCTTGATTCCTATCATTGGTTATATCTTGCAAAGGCATTTTAGTGTAGTGGGCAATGACCTGCTGGCCTTGGGAATCCTCAGTGAAAAGCTGACTCCAGGAGTCCCTCTCATTTCTTTCACCATCCCAGGGAAACACAGAAAGGAGAGGGCTTTTTGCCACCGACAGCAGTTTTTTCCTACTCCAGGATTCTAGTCTGTAGGTTTGAAGTTGCACAGAGGCCTGCCTGTTTTCCTTGGCAGTCCCTTTTTCTCCCAGTTCAGCTTTGTTCAAGGTCTGATAGCATTTACCCCCAGACGGTCTAATGTGACTTCTCATGCCTGGACAGTTTGTCTTAGATCCATGAAGCCATTCCCTTTTCTTCCTGGCCTCTCTTTGGTCCAGCAAACAATAACTGTCCATGTTCTGGGTAAAGGAAGAAGTCAGGGAGGCTTTACTTAGTCCAGCGTCCATCAGGATGTCAGGTTGGAGCAAAGATGTTGTAGTCAAAGACGGTGTTTCCAAACTGTGGCAGCTAGAGAACTGGGGAGATGGAGAATGTCCAGCTTCCTGGATGTCTGCAGGAGCTGACGTAGTCAAAGGTGATACCAAGCAATCCCCCAATCCCTGGGTTCGCTTACATTCTTTGAGAGATAAAATGCTCTTCTGGTTCCAACCATTTGCCATTCCTAATGAAACGAAAGATAATTCCACTAAAAAAAAAAAAATTGCCCTGAGCAGGATTTTGTTGTTTTCTGAGACCAGTATCAGCTGTTATTACTACTGGGTACAGGAGTCCTAGACTCCTGAAATAACTTCATGGCTAATAGTCCTGTTTTCAGTCTTGCTTTTCTCTGCTGAATGCTCTAAAACTTCCGTCATATATTCCCCTACTCAAACACGTGAATGCTCCCAGTCACCTACATCTACCTAATATGTCAAGTGTGGTTTACAGTTAGACCATGGCCAACTTCTCCAACTCAATTTTTGTTCCATGATTTTTAACACAGGGCAAAATAGTTTTTCTTTTCTCTTTTTAAACTTTTTATTTACCCTGGTTCCTACTGAACAAATGATCCTGCCACTAGCTAACACAAATCCAAATATTACCCTTAAGGAAATATTCTCGGCAGATATTTCGTAAGGTCATAAAATCATTATCAAACTCTAAAATTTCCTGGTAATAATAAAAATAAATGTAGCTTTTCCACAATTCAGACATTTCATGGGAAAGCCAATGAAGATATTATATTAGGATGCTAAATCAACCAGTTACAAACTGAAAAACTAGCGTCTAGCTAGTCCATTTCATTAAGTGTAGGATGGATCCTGTTCTCCCTTAAGGATGAATGAAACAGATTCCCAGTCTACACAAATTATATCAAGATTTTAAAAAGCAGAATGGTAGGTTTATTTTTGTCCTCTCCTAATAAGTTACACTGCAGAAACTGTTCTGTGAGAACACTAGCTTTTTCTTAGAATTCAACAGTATATAAAATAAATACACAAGATTTGTTACTGGGGAAAGTTGATTTTGGGGGTACAGAGGAAGCTTTCCTTGTATGTAAATTAAAAGTGTAAGTTTTATGTGGAGGACGAATAGTGCACATTCTGTTTATACAGAACAATCCTGAGTGACACTCAAGAGTGGGCCCACCCCCTCCACCTGGCTCTGTATGCTCAAGCCTGCTCTGAGCTCATGTATGCCCCTCCTCACTGCTCTGTTGGTAAATACAAATAGACAGAGAAGAACAGATCCAAGAAAGCACAAATATAAAAAGCATGTATAATATATTCCTTTTCCAAAGCAACATCTACAGTTCATAAATGTTTCAACATGGAGAAATGAACACACTTATTCTGCTCCTCAGATAATGAAATATTCCCAGGCAGGTCACCATACCTGGTTGCAAGGTGACAAAGGATGCAATACTGGTCTGCCGAGTACTTCTTTGAATAAAAGAAATATCACATTTTCTCTCTCCAGGAAGCAATGTCAGCATTCTGGTGCCTGGTTTGATTAAATGTGTCTGAAGGAGAAAAATAATTGAAGCTATTACTATACCAGTGATGCGTATTAGTTCACCCTGCTCTCTGGGTGGTTCGTACTGGACATCACCTCCCGCTACTTCTGCCATCTTGAGGATCCTGACCTCAGGAATCACATATTCCAGGTAGCCCAGTCTTTGCATTTTCCAACAGTTATCAATAAGGCTAACCAAACAGAATTACCAAAGTATCCAAAAATGAGGCACTCTCCTTTAGATTTAGAATAATTCTGCACTGGCAATTGATACATTTTCAATGGTTTTCAAATATTCACTTAATGGTTCAGAACATGGCCACAGAACCACATGGGTTGGGTTCAAATCAGTCTAACCTTTTATGGTCAAAAGTCCTAAAGAAACACAGAAGAAACAAACATAAAGGTGACATAGGACAAACCTATAGCCATCATTGCAGTACTTAAGGAAAAATTCAAAGCATCCACTAAAATCAAGAGAAAGTCAAAGGTGTCTGTCTACTTTTTCTACTCTGAACCAGTGTTAGCAGTCTTAGCTAGAGAATAAGAGAAGCAAATGGGGCACATATAGGAAACACCAAAGATCCCTTCTCGTAAATGACGATCTGTACATAGTGGCTCTACACACTACCAGAAAACCTTAAGAACTGATACTTTCAGCAAGGCGGCAAGATACATTAGCATACATCCATCTGTAGCCTTCCTATATACCAATAACAAGTATGCCAAGGAAGAAAGCATATCCAAAATTGCCTCAGGAAAGAATACCTTAGCATAAACTTAACCAAATAATTGAAAAATCTCTAATTATAATGAAAACTTTAATAAAACACTCAGAGAAAAGATCTTCCATGCTCATGACTTCCAAGAACTAATACTGTGAAAATGGCTATCTTACCTTGGTCATTAATACTGTCCATTTGACAAGAGTTAAAACAGCCTAGGAGGCAAGCTTCTGGGGCACACTGGGAATAAATTATCTAGATTAGGTTCGCTTCTGGCCATGCAGGATTATTTTAAATTAACTGAGGTAGGAAGACTCATTCTTTTTTTAAAAAATATGTATTTATTATGTATACAATATTCTGTATATGTGTGTATGCCTGCAGGCCAGAAGAGGGCACCAGACCCCATTACAGATGGTTGTGAGCCACCATGTGGTTGCTGGGAATTGAACTCAGGACCTTTGGAAGAGCAGGCAATGCTCTTAACCTCTGAGCCATCTCTCCAGCCCCAAGACTCACTCTTAAATAGACAGTGCCATGCAGAAAAAGGAGAAAGCTGGCTGAGCCACCAGCAGTCATTCTCTGCTACTAACTGCGACCAAATAACCACCCACAAGGTACTACCCCCTCCAACATGAACCAAAATTAACCCACAGGAAACTTACCAATCTACAAATCCCATGCCACCCCCATCAAAACACCAACATCGTTCTTCACAGAATAGGAGAAAACCTTAAAATTCATTTAGAAGCACTAAAGACTCTGGATAGCCAAAGCAATCCTGAGTAAAAAGAATGCAGGAGATCTTGCCACACCCGATTCCAAGTTATGCTTCAGAGCTATAGTAATAAACAGCATGGTACTTGCACAAAAACACACATGTAGATCAATAGATGAGAATAAAATACCTAACATTAACACAGGCAGCTACAGTCTACAGTCATGATATATAGATAGATAGAGAGAGAGAGAGAGAGAGAGAGAGAGAGCGCGTCTCTAACAAGATGCTGGGGAAAGCTGTAAAACAATGAAACTAGGCCCATCTCTCAACACAAGCCAACTTCAAACTGATCAAAGACCTTAATGTAAGAACTAGAACTGCTAAGGGAAAAAGTAGAGAAAACACACTTTTTCTGAGTATAACTCCAGTTGTTCAGAATATAGAACCAATTAACAAATAGAACCTCCTGAAATTAAAAAGCTTCTTTATAAACAGTTAAATTGAAAGAAGAGACAGTCTACAGAAAAGGAGAAAAATTTTGCCATATTTTTCTCCAACAACTACAACAACTAAACAACAAGAAAATAAACCCAATCAAGAAGTATACACTAAGAAGAGGCTATAGACATGGCTTGGCAGTTAAGAGCACATATTGCTCTTGCAGAGGACTAGAATTTGATTTCCAGTACCCACATCAGGCAGCTCACAGCCTGTAACTCCAGCTCCAGGAAATCTGACACTCTCTAGCTTCTGTGGGTATCTGCATTCACAAGCACATATCCACCCACAGACACACCTTTAAACAGAGGCAGGAGGATTTCTATGAGTGGGAAGTCAGAGTAGTCTACAGAGAGAGTTCCAGGGCAGTCAGGACTACAGAGAAAGACCCTACCTTAAAAATAAATAAACAATAAAATTAAAATGTGTGAAGGAACTGTGAATAGTTCTCAAATGAATATAAAAATATCCAATGTCTTTAGTGGTTAGAGAAATGCAAATTAAAACTACTCTGACGCTGGGCGGTGGTGGTGCACTCTTTAATCTTGGCACTCAGAGCCAACCAGATCTGAGTTCAAGGCCAGTCTGGTCTACAGAATGAATTCCAGGACAGCCAGGACTACACAGAGAAACGTTGTCTCAAAATAAATAAATGACTCTGATATTCCATCTAACCCTTTTCAGCTATCAAGAACATAAATAAGGGGCTTATCTTAGTTAGGTTTCGATTACTGCAATGAAACACCATGACCAAAAAAAGCTGGGGAGAAATGAGTTCATGGCTTATACTTCCACATTGTTGTTCATCACCAAAATCAGTCAGAACAGGAAGTCAAGCAGGGCAGGAACCCGGAGACAGGAGCTGATGCAGAGGCCATGGAGGGGTGCTGCTTACTACATGGCTTGCTGAGCCTGCTTTCTTATAGACGGCAGGACCATCAGCCCAGGGATGTTACTACCCACAATGGGCTGGGTCCTGCCTTCCACAATCACTAATGAAGAAAATGCCTTACAGCTCGATTTTATGGAGGCAGTTTTTCAGTTGAGGCTCCTTCCTCTCTGTTGACTTTAGCTTGTGTCAAGTAGCCAGTACAGGGCTGGAGAGATGGCTCCAGCGACTAAGAGCATTGGCTACTACTCTTCCCGAGGACCCAGGTCCAATTCCCAGCACCATTATTACTGGCAGCTGACAATGGTCTAGAACTCCAGTTCCAGGAGATCTGGTGCCCTCTTCCTGTCTGAGGGCCCCAGGCATGCATCCAGTACACAGTCACATGTGTAGGCAAAACACCCATACTCATAAAAAAATAAAACTTAAAGGGGAAAAAAATGACAACAAATCTGAGTAAAAAGGAGCCCCATTCACTGTTGGTGGGTGTGTAACGGATGCAGCCACAGTGGGAATCGGTGACTCACCTCTTCCACTCCTGGCATATGCCCCGAGGTTATAACCTACTGCAGCCATACTTGTTCATCCATATTTATTGCTGTTCGATTCCCAACACCAAGGAGACGTTATCAACCCAGAGGTCCATCAACAGTGAGAACGGATAATGAAAATGTGGTATACATACATAATAGAATTATTCAACCTTAAAAAAATGAAATTATGCAATTTTCAAGAAAATGGATAGAACTGGGAAACTTACATTGTGAGGCAACAAAGCCTCAGAAATACAAATACAGCCTGTGCTCTCATGAAGGCAGACTAAGTTCTAATTTGTACAAATTCACACCGGTGTGGGGCTGAGAGAGTGTCAATTCCAGGAAACTAGAAAAGGGCCTATGAGAGGAGAAAACACAAACTAAGAAGCAGTGAGAGTGATAAGATGTGTATGGCAGTGAAAATACCGAGGGCAGAAGGGTTGGCCCAGGAAAGAGATGTAGTAATGAAGGTGGTACCCGGAAATGGAACCAAAAGAAAACACCTGCTGTTTTGCATGCTAAAAAAAAAATAGTAAAATACAAGGCATCAAACAGCACCAATGCTGCACGGCAGACTTCCCTAGCTTTGTGTTTGGAAACACTTTCCAGGTCAACGTGAGCACTGCGGTCTTCGTGAGCTAAGTCAACATGAGATTGGGACTTGGGGAAGCTGAGGTAAGATCTGCAGTTCAGAGATGACTTCCAGACATCTGCAGAGATCCCTTCAGTCTCTGCTCAGGCTACACTTGTATTTGGGAAACAGCCAGCTCAAACTGCAGGCTGAATGATTCCCAGAGCTCACACAAGGCCAAGACCCTGGAGTTCCCACAACCCAGGGAAAACAGTCACGAGTTTCCATGTCATATGCTCTCTGTTAATGTGACCATCCTATTTTTACATGAAAGAAGTCCTTATTGTTTCACCTTGAATATGGGGGAAATCCTGTGACTGTCCTGAACCTCCAAACGAGAATGCACGCACTTCTGCCTTGCTCCCTGGAGATGCTCACTCTTGGAACCTAGCCAACACATTTGAAGACGCCCACACTAGCATATGGGTCTTCAGTTTTATAGGAACACACACATCTTAAATATGTGAAATATTGTGAATATTTGAGTGTCTACATGCAAGATGCTGAAATGAAAACAAAACAGACTCTGCCCTGGAGAAGTTTGGAGCTTTGAAGAGAAAACAAGCTATTAATAGATAGTTACTACATATATGCTAAATTCTATAAAGAAAACTACAGGTCAGAATTATAAGCCCTCAATTGGCAAGACATCTGAGAATAAAGCTTTTTACATGTAGCCAGGCTCGGTAGTGCAAGCCTTCAAGTTCAGCACTCAGCAGGCAGAAGCAGGCAAGGTCAGCCTAGTCTACATAGTGAGTTCCAGGCCAGCTAGGGCTACATAGTGTAATAAATAGCTACATATAAACAAAGTGTTTTGCTAGGTTGGTCATTAGTTACTTTTCTTTTTTTTTTTTTTTTTTTTTTTTTGGTTTTTCGAGACAGGGTTTCTCTGTGGCTTTGGAGCCTGTCCTGGAACTAGCTCTTGTAGACCAGGCTGGTCTCGAACTCACAGAGATCCGCCTGCCTCTGCCTCCCGAGTGCTGGGATTAAAGGCGTGCGCCACCACCGCCCGGCATTAGTTACTTTTCTAATGCTGTGCTAAAACATCATGCCAAGGCAGGTTATAGGAATTTTATTTACAATTCCAGAGAGTTAAGAGTCTGTCATGGCCAAGTGTGGCAGCTGGAAGGATCCCTTCCTAGCTGAGGAATCACATCTTGAATTGCAAGCATGAGGCAGAGAGCACACACGTCCTTAAATTCTCAAAGCTTGCCTCCACTGACACACTTCCTCTAAAATAAGGCCAGAGCTCCTAAGCCTCCCAAAACAGACTATGGGAATATCTTGTCTAAGCCACAGGTCATCTTTGGTAGGCACTAAAGGAAATTCAAAGTGCTGGCAGACAATGACACTGTCAGCTCTAGCTGTCTGAGAATACCTATGGCCTTGGGGAGCAACTGAGCACTCTCAGTGAGAACAGAGAGTGACTCAGGTACAAAGTTCTTGGCTGATTCTTGTATCTGAACATAAAGACAGATACTATGTCTATGTGTACTCTGTAGTGCTGAAGAAAGCCTGCCTAGGAGCCAGGCTTGGATGTACGTGCCTAAAATTCCAGAACTTGAGAGGTAGAGACAGAAGGATCATTAGTTCAAAATCATTCTCTGCAATACAGCAAGTAAGTTGGAGGTCTGTCAGCATGGGATATGTGTGTGTGTTGATTTTATTCTCTGATGAGTATGGGTGTGCATGACCATAATCCCAAGGCAGGACAGAGGACTTATGGGGTCAATGCCTTTTAGACAGTCCAGGACATTATCCAAACAAGTTTTACTTGAAGGGTTTCAATTGGTGGGCTTAAAGCAAGCAGATGCGAGTTCCAGAAGGTGGTATGGTTAGTGCCAGTCAGTGTAAGGTAGGGAAGATCAGCAAGGCCCGTGAGACAGGCCACATCTAGCTGTCCCTCAGGGAACTGGTCACCAGCAAAGAACTGTACAGGGCAGGAAACTGGATCTACCACACCAAGGAGCTCAGAGGTCCCAGGTTAGAGTACAAGCTTGAGAACTGTTATAGTCAATGGCTTCCGCTGCCAGCATGAGAAAATGTAACTTCTAATTAAAATGGATGCCAGGATGACATAAAGCATGAGACTTGATTACAATCTTGCATTTGCCAAGCTATAGGTATAGATCCCACAAGTGCTGCCATCTTGGACTCTGCCACCGTTAAGCCTTCCATTCAATGAGATGAGCTTTGCCTCTCTATTAGGAAGAATGAGGTAGTGTCAGAAAGGGGGAGCGCTAACCACTCCCACAGCCACGTTCCTGGAGCTCTCCAGATGATTTCTATCCCCCAAAGCTCAAAGTCCTCCCACTCATTCCGCAGAGTGAAGAACAGGAGCAGAGAACGCAAAGCTGGAACCATGTGTTCATTCACTCAGCAGAGAACTGTTTACTGAGCAGAACTGGTTGGAAGACCACCTGCTGGACTTTCATGCCGATGGAGAGAAATGCACCGAAGGACAGGTTAAATATACAGCATAGTTCATGTCTGATGAACAGCGCCATGGTGAAAAACAAAGACAGCGAGGAGTGTGTGGCTTTGGAGGCTAAGAAGAACTCACTGATCTGAGCACACACAGAATAGAGCAGTGGAACCTTCTAATCCCTCCACGCTGGGGCAGAGAAGTGCAAAGGCACCAGGCAGAGGTACCCGGAGAACAGCAAGGTCAGAACGGCTGGAGCGGACAGAATGAGGCAGGGAAATGGACCGGATGAAAGCTGAACGGCATGAGAGCACACACACTGGAACAGCGCTCGAGGAACTGAAAGGAGCGTCTGATTGTTATGGGGGGTGGAGTAAATTAAACTGAGCAAATGGTCATTCTGGTGCATGTGAGAGACAGAGTAAGAAATGTGACTATAAACTTGGCATTGGGCATTCTCTCATAATCCCACTCTGTGGGAAGCTGAGGCTGGAAGATTTTGAGTTTGAAGGGAGGAGGGGGACAGAACTGAGGATATAGTAGGTGGTAGAGAGAGGCTCAGACACAGTGAGGTCCGATGTTCAATCCAAGGACAAACTGATAGGATGGGAGGAGGACTGGAGGGAAGAACTCTAACTCCATCTGACAGCCCAGCAGAGAATGTGCTGACTGGATGAATGCTAATGAAGCTGCCGAGATCAGGGCGGTGGTCAGTGCTCCACCAGGCTGGCCTAGAAACCGATGGCGACTCAGCCGAAATGGTATGCTCACAATTCCATTTCTCCTGATCATGTCCTTTAATTATGACATTGAAATATAACACAATGGAGCCGGCAAATATATTAATCATCTTAAATTTGTGTTGTCTCTCTAACGTGTAGAAAAAACCCTTTTCCCTAAGGCTCACTAGGGTGTGTTCACATGTACTCAGTGGATCGTACACACACACGCATATAAAGTACAAACGACAAAAAAGGCTGGGAAAGCAGCTCAGTGGCAGAGCACTTGCCTGGCATGTGCGAGGCCCTAGATTCAATCCCTAGTGCTGCCAGCAAGGAGGCAGTGGATATTTTTCAGTGTTTTTACACAGAAGCAGCACAGTTAAATATAAAACTTAGAAGTTACATAAATTAGCCTTTTGAGGTATCATACTGTCCTAACTTGTAGGTCCTCTGTGGAGAGCTCTCCGTATCTAGTGGGGGTGGGCAGCTGTGGCCATAGGGACATCCCTCGCTCTCCGTATCTAGTGGGGGTGGGCAGCTGTGGCCGTGAGGACATCCCTCGCTCTCCGTATCTAGTGGGGGTGGGCAGCTGTGGCCGTGAGGACATCCCTCGCTCTCCGTATCTAGTGGGGGTGGGCAGCTGTGGCCGTGAGGACTCCCTCGCTCTCTGTATCTAGTGGGGGTGGGCAGCTGTGGCCGTGAGGACTCCCTCGCTCTCTGTATCTAGTGGGGGTGGGCAGCTGTGGCCGTGAGGACTCCCTCGCTCTCTGTATCTAGTGGGGGTGGGCAGCTGTGGCCGTGAGGACATCCCTCGCTCTCTGTATCTAGTGGGGGTGGGCAGCTGTGGCCGTGAGGACTCCCTCGCTCTCTGTATCTAGTGGGGGTGGGCAGCTGTGGCCGTGAGGACATCCCTCTTACTTGAGGTTTTACTTTCTGTGTCTCAGTTATCTACAGCAACTCAAGCCTAACATATTAATGGAAGTCACAGAAATAAACAATTTTAATTTGAATTATACTCAGCATGGTGGTAAATTTCTACACCATCCTACTGCAGCAGGACGTAAAACATCTTTCTCCATTGTATTTACACCATATATTCTACTCTCCCCATGAGAACTGAGAGACCGTGTTTGTGTGACTCTTATAACAGCATATTGTTAGAGCTACTTCTTTTCTATTATTGTTCTGTAGAAGGTTAAAACTTTAGGGATAGGGATGGATTTCAGTGGGTAGAGTGGTTATCTAGCATACATAAAGCACTGAATTTGATCTCTAGCACCCTATAAAATTGGGCATAACAGCACAGGCTTAAAATTCAGCATCCAGGAGACAGAGATGGGTGATCAGAAGTTTAGGTCATCTGAGCTCAAGGCCAACCTGTACTATGTGAAACCCTTTCTTCATAAGGGCTGTAGAGTCAACAGTGCTTGCTGGTTTTAAAAAGGATCCAAGTTTGGTTCTAGTACCTATAATCAGGCAGTTCACAATTGCCTTTGACTCCATTTCCAGGGGATCTCTGGCCTCCACAGGCACCTGCATCCATGTGCACATACCCCAACACAGGCACGCACACCTACACATAACTAGAGAACAATAAATCTCCCCCTTTATAGTGACACACACTTTTAATTCCAGGCCTTAGGAGAGGCCAGCCTCATCTACATAGTGAGTTCCAGGGTAGTGAGGGCTACAGTGAAACCCTCTCTCAAAATAATAACCCAGCACTCAGGAGATAGAGGCAGGCGGAGTTCTATGAATTTGAGGGCATATAGCATATATAGGGTTCAGTACAGAGGTTTCAAACACCCACTAGATTAGGGGGACATTACTATATATACATGTCTTGAAGGATACCAACCTGTTAACTGTAGCTACCACCAATGAGGCCTTTTGTTTTTAAAACAATTCAGTATTGTTTGTTTGGTTTTATTTTTATAAGTATGTATGGGTGTCTGTCAAGTAGCCCAGTGGCCTTGAACTCTTGATTTTGCCTATCCCCATTTCCTACATGCTGGGGTTACAGGCCTGTGCTACCATGCCTGGCTAAATACTTTTTAAATTAAAAAAAAAGAAAGAAAACAACTATCTGCTGTACCAAAACCTAGGTGGTGAGGCCAACACTACATGTCTATGGTAGTGAGAACAGATAAGACACAAACCCACTTTAAACATAGACTGAAGGGTATGCTTCCCTCGTTTGCTCCAAAAATGAAAGACAGCTTTGTTCAGAGACCAAGAGGGGAGAGGCAGGTTTTCCAAAGCATTGGCCAGTAGCTTTGCTTTGTGACCTCCCTGCTGGCTGATCTAGAAAAGGCAAGTTTCTGTATTCTGTTAGAGATGCTGCGGTGCTCTTCTCTGGTATCTGCAGTGTTTTATGAGAATGTAGTAGGAAGAAAACATTCCCAACACTAAGTGTGTGGCTTTTTCCTCACAGCCTAGCAAACAATCCAGGCAGCAAAAACCAGCCAAGTGTCCTCTAACGCAATTCATTCTGACACCATTTCCCATAGATGATGTCAGATCCCACAGTCTGAGTCAGGCCCCAAAAAGCTACCCTGTTTAGATGCCAATCCCAAGCCCAGGGTTGTTTACCTGTGCTATGCATTCCACAAACCACAGTCATTTGCTCTGGAGAAGCTCACAGAGCCCAGAGAAATACTAGCATTTCCTGTTTTCTTTAAATATTACCAAGGGCTCCATGTGATAGCATACACTGACATCTCAGTAGGAGGGAGGCAGGAGGATCAAGGAAAGTTGAAGGCCAGTCTGGTCTACATGGGGAGCTCCAGGTCAATCTGGGCTACATAAAAAGAAAACAAACAAAAATAGTAATAATTACACAGGATACCAAAGAAAACACACATACATGGTGTAGATGGTGAGGGAAAGGGATGTATAACATTCTTGTCACAGAAATAGCTTTTAGGTTTGATGTGGGATGTCCTTCTGTATATGTGTTGCTTTTATTGGTTGATGGATAAAGCTATTTCAGCCAATGGCTTGGCACAGTAAAGCCAGGTGGGAAATCCAAGCACAAATGTAGAGAGTAGGCAGAATCAAGAAGATGCTAAGTAGCTGTTGAAGGAGAAATATGCCACCGGAACCTTACTGGTAAGCCACAGCCTCATGGTGATACACAGATTAATAGAAATGGGTTAGTTTAAGATATAAGAGTTAGCTAGGAATATACTTGAGCTATTGTCCAAACAGTGTTTAATTAATATAGTTTCTGTGTGATTATTCGGATCTGGGAAGCCAGGAAACAAACACACAGTCTGTTTCCATGGGTTTTGTGTTTGTTTTGTTATTTCGCAAGACAGTTTCACTGTATAGTCCAAGCTGACCTGGAAATCATCCACTCAAAGATGGCCTCAAACACGCAATCCTCTTGCCTCCAGCTTCTGGGTCACATGCCATCAAACCTAGCTCATAAGCTGTTTGAAATAGCAAAAGATGGAAGACAACTTTTCATCAATTAGGGACTACTGAAAAGATACAGGAAGACACGTAAGACACTGACACACACACGTACACACAGTGCTATGGACACTGGTCACACACACACGTACACACAGTGCTATGGACACTGACACACACACACGTACACACAGTGCTATGGACACTGACACACACACACGTACACACAGTGCTATGGACACTGGTCACGTGGAGTTCATACACTGAAGCATTAACTCCCAATGAGATGGTACCTGATGGAGCCTTTGGGAGGTAATTAGTATTGGAGGAGGCTAAGTGGGTCTCTCATGACACTAGAGAGCCTGCTGTTTCTTTCTCCATGCATGTACCCACACAGGCATACACCACAGTGTCACCTAAGCACACTGCAAGAAACCTCACCAGAGGAGTATGATGACCCCCTGATCTCAAGACTTGCAATCCTTAGAACTGAGAAGACCAATTCTGCTGTTTAAACCATCTAGACTATGGTATTTTCTTATGACATCCTGGGTTAACTAAAGTAATATCACTGCATACAATGAATGGCATTTGATATGTGTAATATCACAAAGGCACAAGGCAGCTCTATGAAAACATTCATGAAGCAAGAAGTAAAGACAAAGTTACAGGCTGCAGACATAGCTCAGTGGTTAAGAGAGCCTGATGTTCTTCCACAGGCCCCAAGTTCAGTTCCCAGCACCCACAAAACTCCAGCTCACCTCCAATACAGACATGTATGCATAAACAAAAAAAAATTTAAATCTTAACACACACACACAAGCTAGAGAGATGGCTCAGTAGTTAAGAGCACATGCTGCGGGCTGGAGAGATGGCTCAGAGGTTAAGAGCACTGACTACTCTTCCAGAGGTCCTGAGTTCAATTCCCAGCAACCACATGGTGGCTCACAATCATCTGTAATGAGATCTGGTGCCCTCTTCTGGCCTGCAAGTATACATGCAAGCAGAACACTGTATATGTAATAAATAAAAAAAATCTTAAAAAAAAAAAAAGAGCACATGCTGCCCTTTCTAAGGACCTGAGTTCAATTCCCAGCACCCACATCAAGTGGCTTACAACTGCCTGTAACCCCAGATCCAGGGATCTCACACCTCTGAACTCTGTGGTCACCTGCATTCATGTGCACATACCCCCCCAAAAAATACATAATTAAATTAATAAAAAATGGAGAGATGGCTCAGAGGTTAAGAGCATTGCCTGCTCTTCCAAAAGTCCTGAGTTCAATTCCCAGCAACCACATGGTGGCTCACAACCACCTGTAATGAGGTCTGGTGCCCTCTTCTGGTCTGCAGGCATACAAACAGACAGAATATTGTATACATAATAAATAAATAAAATTTAAAAAAATCTAAGCACACACACACAAATTGCTAAACAATGTATAGCACGCTACTATTTGTAAATAGGAAAGAAAAGATGGGGCTGGAGAGATGGCTCAGTGGTTAAGAGCACTGGTTGCTCTTCCAGAGGACCCAAGTTCAATTCCCAGCACCCACATGGCAGCTCACGACTGTCTCTAACTCCAGTTCCAGGGCACCTGACACCTTCAAACCAATGCACGTAAATGAATAATAATAATAAATGAATTTAAATAAACTTTTTTTTTTAAAAAAAAAAGATGCATTTGCTTGTTGCAGACACAGAAATCCCTGGAAAACTACAGTAATTCCAGGGCAAGACAAGACTACGCCTCATTTGCGTACCGCACCTTTAACTTGCAGAGCGCGTCAATAGATTACCTATCGCTGTTCACGCTACACCTTTAAATTTCAGAGCACGTCAATAGATTACCGATTCCAAAAATGTTCTCTAGAGGGGAAAAATAGCCTTTAACAGTCCCAAGTCAGGAGTAGGGGAAAAATAGCCTTTAACAGTCCCAAGTCAGGAGTAATCTTTCTGACTCCACGTCCTGCCTGGTTAAATGGACCGGTACTACCATACAGCGGTATCACAAAAAGTAACATTACCTGAAACCTCGCACAATGGCCAGCAGGAAATGCTAAACAACTATCTCACACTTGTTGGTAATGACCTAATCAGGCGAACCTGGCATACTCAACCCTCCTTCACTGGGAAAAGATCGATGACACAGGCAACGCATATTAAAAGCCTACTACAGTCTCCAGCACCCCAGGGATGCCAATTTAATGTTGGGCCAGATCCTCGCCCTGCATTTTCGATGTTCTGGCAGGCTGGGGAGAACACACCCTGTTGGTGACCCTAGTTGAGCCTCTCCCAGGATGCCATAGGACGACTTAGGCGCCGGCTTAGGCCGCGCGCAGCCCGTGGCCCCGAAGCCGTCCTCCCTCCACGCCGGCCCCCTCCCCTCGGGCGTCCCCAAAGCCCGCGTGCCGCTTCAACCACTGCGGCCCACCTGCACCTTCCGCCTCTTCAGCGCCGCCGCGTCCAGCCACATGCCACACGCCTCCTCCTTCTTTTCCTCGCGCCCTCTACGTCCCATGGCGGCCGCAAACCCCGCGCCCCAGCAGACGGCGTTTGCGCCGACGCGCGTTCGGATCTCGCGCCGCTGCGGGAGGCGGGGCCCCGCCGCGGCCGCCAAGACGTAGGCCCCGCCCCCGACCACGCCCAGTGCCGTAGAGAGACTCCTTTTCCCGCCTTATTATCCACGCCTGTGTGGACCCTGGAGCAGAGAGAGGTCTAGAAAGCCCTCTGCGTGCGTGGGTCGCCACCGCGTTTGGTTTGGCAGTACTGCGCATTTTTCATATACATTTTTTCACAATATGTGTATGTATGTGTATGTATATGTATATATAAACTATATACATATTTCATATATTTGTATGTACACCTATTACACATATGTGTGTGTATATATAAATTTTTAATTATATATAGGCGTGTGCATGTGTACGAGGGCAGAGCAGTCAGACCTCCTGGATGCTGGGAATCAAACCCGGGTACTCTTAACCACTGAGCCATCTCTCCAGCCCAGAGCTGCACTCTGAGTTTGCCTACTCAGAGCCTCCTCTCCCACAAAGGAAGCCGTGGAACCAGGCTCTGGACCCCACTCCAAAACTCCCGGCCCCAGCGCTGACCTAGCTACCTGACACTAAAGGTTGCCACTAACTGGCATGTGAGAATCACTGAGCTACTACACGGAAGATTTTTGAAAGCATGAAATAAAAATTGAAATCAAGGGGTGAGGATATAGCTCATTTGATAGACTGCTTGTCCGCGCATGGTGGGAGAGTGTTAATGCCAGCTCTTGGGAAGCAGAGGCAGGTTTCTGTGAGTTCAAAGTAAAACTAAATATAAGTTTGTTACAATTATGTGTAATTATGTTTAGGGGGTGTACATGTGAGTGATGTCTTCAGAGGCACCTTACCCTTGGAGCTGGAGGACCCGGAGATTGTGAGCCACCAACATGTGTGTGGGAAATCTCAGATCTTCTGGAAGGGCAGTCCACACTTAACCACCGAGCATCTCTCCAGCCTCAGGTGTATATTTCTTATAAATTTTATACATGGCATTTAATATACATTTTCACATGTGTAAGTTTCCTGTGTCTTCTATGACGAGCCCCAGAATTTGTTGTCGGTGGAAGGATGTGTCCTAGCCAATTATTCATTCGCCGGGCTGGGGATTGAGCCTCATGCAAAGGCTCTACAATCAGCTAGATCACCAGTCCTCTCTACTTTGAGACAGGGTCTCTCTGCTTCCCAGGCTGCCATTCTACCACTGAGCCTTGTCCTCAACCCTTAGATTCTAAACACTATTTTTTTTTTTTTGGTTTTTCGAGACAGGGTTTCCCTGTAGTTTCTAGAGCCTGTCCTGGATCTAGCTCTTATAGAGTAGGCTGGCCTCGAACTCAGAGATCCGTCCAAACACTATTTTATCTACCTCTAAAATTTAGTTAATTTTAAAACTGCTCTTTAATCCCTCAAAATACCAAATATGTATATACTTCATACACACACACACACATTCTCCACATCAAGTTTATCCTCAGGTAAACATAAACCCCCCCCCCCCCCGCTCCACAACAACCCCTCAGCACCCTGAAGCTTCAAAAGAAAAAAAAAAACCTCCTTTGGGTGCTGGACAGATTGCTCAGCAGTTAAGAGTGCTCTTCCAGAGGGGAGGAGTTCAATTCCCAGCACCTACATGGCAGCTCACAACCGTCTGTAACTCCAAGAGCTGACACCCTCCCACAAGAACTTTTTTTTTTTTTGGGGGGTCGAGACAGGGTTTCACTGTAGCTATTGAGCCTGTCCTGGAACTAGCTCTTGAAGACCAGGCTGGTCTCAAACTCATAGAGATCCGTCTGCCTCTGCCTCCTGAGTGCTGGGATTAAAAGCGTGTGCCACCACTGCCCCGCCCAAGAATTTTTTTAAAAAGAGGCATAAGATGTGTTCACTGAAAACAACTCTAAAAACAAACAAAACAAAAAACCTCCTTGTGAATGGGGCCCCTCCCTGGAGCAGGAGTCAAAAACAGAGGAAGCTGTTGCCGTAGTCGCTTTATTAAATCTAGAACATGTCAGGGACCAGACTCCAGCCTTACCTCCAGCCCCACTGAACCCCTGCTCTGTGTCTCTGGGTCTGGGCCCAGGTGTCCGCTTCTGCCTGGAATGCCTGTCTAAGCTCGGGGAGCAGACTCCCCACTCTCCCCAGCCCAGGATTCTGAATGACCCAGGCAGTACTATGGTTAGCCTGGCTTCGGAACTTCCTCTGACAGCTCCTTAAGGTACTAAAGCCTGGAGTCCTGGGAAACAGAGCTAAGGAGACAGAACTCAGAATCCAAACTGAGAACTGTGTGAGAGAAGCTGGAAAGAACGTACAGGACGCACAGGCCAATGCTGGATGTGAGGCTTAAGGCTGGGGCTGTGATGAACCGATGTGGGCAGCGGAGAGGATCTTTTGTCTTCGGAGACTCTCTGGAGCCCAGGGATCCAGGCTTGGGTGCAGAGGACAGTAAGATTAAAATGCTACCCATCTTTTGGCCTGTTCCTTTCCCCTCCACCAATGAAATGTGGTGGTAGAAGGTGGCCCTTCCTTTTAGGTTCAAATCTGACACTGGCCAAAGTCTCATCTCCCACCCAACAACCTGGAAACCCCAAACCAGGGTGCTGACCAAAGCTGAACCCCAACCGTTATCCCTGAGAGGAGGCAAAGGAGGGACAGTCAGGAAGATCTCCCTTTTCTCTTCCACTCCCAGGGCAGGGAACTTGCCAGGGACACTATACCAGTCAATCCCAGGATCCAAGGACTGGCTAGCGCCACCTTGGCCATTGAGCTTGTAGGCAGGGAGTCATGGCCTGCCAGATAGGAAAAACTTTACCAGACCTTGTCCCCATCTGGAGCCAAGTCCAGGCCCTTGTCCCTAGCGCCTTCTCTCGCCCTGCCAGCTCCCACCCACGCTGCTTTTCACTTAGTCTTCTGATGGAGTTTGTGCCGCACCAGCTGGCTGAGGAGCAGGGCTGTGAGAACGCTGCTCCCCGCGGTGAGCAGGAAAAGGCCAGAGAAGTTGTGGGGCCAACGAGCATGCAGAGGCTCATAGATGGGCCTCCGGGCCTGATAGTCCAGCGTCACCGCCTCTAGCTGGGCCAGAGTGCACAGCACCAAAAAGACATGGAAAACTTGGTGTCCCTGACCAAAGATGTGGCAGCTGCCCGGGAACCAACTCTCGGGCATGACAGTGGAGAAAAACGCAGCGGCCAGAAGAAAGAAAACCACCTGGCACTTGTGATAGAGAAGCGCGGGGTCCTCCTCGGCAGGGAGGGGGGACACTATGATGCGGTGCACCACGGGGCTGATGTCCAGCGCATAGGCCAGCGCTGAGGGCACCTCCTGGAAAAAGCGGCCCAGCAGGCCTGGTGTCTGGCTGTACTTGTTGTAGCAGGAGCCCGCACAGGAAAGCCAGGCCAAGAAGGCAGCCGTGGGCAGGAAGATGGCCTGCACCTGGGCATGCCAGGTGGGCTCGATGGCATAGTAGAAGTGCGCCAGGGCACTGCCAAACTGGTACACGGCTACGCCCACGTAGTCCAGGAAGAAGAAGCTGTAGTGCCAAAACTCCGACTTGGCCTGCAGGAGGTGCGCCAGGGCGCTGAAGGAGAGGTAAGTAAAGGAGGTCAGGACGATGATGAAGAGGGGCCGGGCGTGCAGGTCTTCCCGGAAGTCCGCACTCCGCACCAGCATGACCAGGCGCAGCAGCAGCGCCAGGGCCGCCAGCAGGTGGGTCCACACGTTCACAGCCTCGTTGTGCCGCTGGAAGAGTGTGCGGAAGTAGAAACACCAGGTCTGGTGCAGCGGCCGGTAGCCAGCGTAGATGTACGGCTTCCAGAAAAGAGGCGGCACCTCAGCCCGGTCCACCGTGAACACGGGCTCTGGCTGCAGGGGCTTCTGGCCCATGTGCCACAGGCTGGACAGCAGGTGGTTGAACCTCTGGGCTACTGCCATCGCCATGCCTGAGTCCTGGGCAGGGAACTTAGAGAGAGGGCAAAGCAAAGTCAGAGTTCCTGTGTCTCCACCTGGGGCTCTGATACCCCAGACTTCCTCCCTTCTCCCATACCCTGTCTTTAGGCTGAGTCTGAGAACCAAAGAGACCCTTACAAAAGGTAAGCTCTAGGCCGGATGCTTTAATCCCAGCACTTGGGAGGCAGAGCAGGCGGATCTCTGTGAGTTCGAGGCCAGCCTGGTCTACAACAGCTAGTTTCAGGACAGGGTCCAAAGCCACAGAGGAAACCCTGTCTCGGAAGAAAAAAAAGAAGAGAAAAAAAGGCAAGCTCTCTCCCCTGGCATTCAAAACAGGACCTGATAAGTGTTCAGTTGTACAAGCCTAGCAGGGCCACTCTATCTAGGGTAAATCGTTTTGAGAGTGAACAGCTGTCTGCTAGAAGTACATCGACCTTGAAGAACCATTGTGGAAGACAGTGATTGTCTTCCATGATTTACAGAATCATTTTTCTGAAGAGGACACTACATCCTTTTCATGACTTTGGTCACAAGATGCTTCTGGCACACAAAGCTCTTGGATGGCTGTGTCCTGCAAATGGTACCCAATAAAGAACTAAAGTAGCAGGGACACGATGCTCTCCTTCAGGAAAGCATATGAATTAGACTAGGGACCTGGGTATGAGGAAATACTTTACCCGAAAAACAACCTTGTGTGACAATCAATAAATACTCTTTTGTACCGCTGTCCGGGGCTCAGCTCATCGGAGGCTGGACCTTCCTGCTGAGTTCTTTCCTCTACCGACTCATACAACACAGAACCCCTGACACTCAGGACCCGTGGAAGGGCCTCGTTCCATTGCATTGCTCATAAGGCTCCCTGCCGCAAGGCTTCCTGCCGCAGTCACTTCCCTTCCAGCCCAGTTGCCACACAGCAGCCCCAGCTGTTTTCTCTGCTTGAGCAAAGAGGAGAAGGGGTCAGGCTCTCTCAGTCTGTGAGTTTGTGCCACCATCCAGGTTCACTCTGGGTGACAATGACCATATTATCAGACCCAACTACCTCTTCCCACTACCAGGGACACCACTCCCACCCCACGTGACCTGCCCCTACTTCCTCCCCCAGCCTCACTACCAAGTCACAGGGTTCCCCGGTCCTTATCGCAGCCACACCAGACTCCGGCAGCCACAGCCTTGTGTCATAGCTTTGCACAAGCCGTTCCCTCTCCGAGTCTCCTCCCCATCTCCATCTGGTCTACTAGGCAAACTCCTATTCATTCCTTCAAACCTATTTCTTAGTCAGGCAGCGGTGGTGCACGACTTTAAACCCAGCACTTGGGAGGCAGAGTCAGGTGGATCTCTGTGAGTTCAAGGCCAGCCTGGTCTACAGTGCAAGAATTCCAGGACTGTTACACAGAGAAACCCTGTCTCAAAAAACAAACAAACAAACAAACAAACAAAACCTGTTTCCTCTTTGTTTCCCTGACTTTTCTACTTGAGTGCCTACCATTAGACTCTTACGCTTCTCAAGGGTATTAACTATGCTACTATGAGCTCAAAGAGGCAGTTTCTCTCCAGACTTTATGGACTTCAAGGTACTTGCACTATTTTCTGAATGAGAGAACAGCATGACATGTTCTGGCACCTCTTCAAGAGCCAACTCTGAAAAACCACTTTTGCCTGAGACAAGTCTCAGGACCCAGTCCTAGAGATTCACCCCCTTCCCTCCGGTCTTCTCTCTGCTGCCCCTTGGATCCTAATTCTAGCTAGACCAAATTTAATCCCTCCCTCCTCAAAGGTCGATTGCTCCTGTCCTGGTTCCCACCCAGCCCATGTCACACCCCAAACCTTCTTCCTTCTTTTTACATTCCTCTGTTGCCCCTGCACCTGCACTGGGACATGAACTCAGGAAATGTGGGAGTGTGCACAGGCCTGCACATCAGGAGTGAACATTGCGAGGGGA
The DNA here is from genome assembly GCF_903992535.2 of Arvicola amphibius. NCBI lineage: Eukaryota > Metazoa > Chordata > Mammalia > Rodentia > Cricetidae > Arvicola > Arvicola amphibius. Next base: position 18,156,103 of record NC_052052.2, read on the forward strand.
AGTGAACACAACTCCACATCCCTAACCCAGAAGCTACTTCCAATTGATAACTGCTCACAAAGGAAAACTTCGTTTTCTCCAGAGGAGATTCTGGCGGGGTCTCACTGGGTATACAAACCACTCTTAGGGGCAGGCCCCATTCCCAGCAGAAGATGGCCAACACAAAATGAACTCAATAGCTTTTTTTTTAGATTTATTTATTTATTATGTATACAGTATTTTGTCTGTCTGTATCCTTGCTGGCCAGAAGAGGGCACCAGATCTCATTACAGATGGCTGTGAGCCACCATGTGGTTGCTGGGAATTGAACTCAGGACCTCTGGAAGAGCAGTCAGTACTCTTAACCTCTGAGCCATCTCCCCAGCCCTAGCTTTTTTCTTTTAACCCACTCTTTTTTTTTGCTTATATATTTTGGTTTCTGATTTTATTTTTATGAATTATCTGTGTCTGTGAAGGTGTGCCTCTCAGCACCTATATGTGTTTCCTGTGATTTTTTTTCTTTAGCTCTTTTCTTTTCCTGTTTGTTTGTATGCTTTGTCCTATTCTGACTTGTTTTTATTTTATTTTATTATTAATGTTTTAGATGCCTGTTTGTATTCTGATAAGAGAAAGAGGGAAAGAAAGAAAAAAAGGTATGATTTGGGTAGGGGGAAGTAGGGAGCATATGGAAGGAGCTGGGGGAGGGGAGGTCATAATTAAAACACATTGTATGAAAAAGATATATTTAAATTTAAAAGTATTTCCTCTATGACAAATGAAAGGAAGGAGAGAGAGAGAGAGAGAGAGAGAGAGAGAGAGAGAGAGAGAGAGAGAGAGAGAGAGAGAGAAGCTTGAGGCCAGAGTTAGTTCCAGGACAGGCTCCAAAGCTACAGCAAAACCCTGCTGGTTGAGGAGAAAGAAAGAAAGAAAGAAGAAAGAAGAAAGAAAGAAAGAAAGAAAGAGAGAGAGAGAGAGAGAGAGAGAGAGAGGAGAGAAAGAGAAAGAGAGAAAGAGAGAGAGAGAAAGAAGGAAAGAAAGAAAGAAAGAAAGAAAGAAAGAAAGAGAGAGAGAGAAGAAAAGGAGAAAACCCGCTAATACCAGCAATGCCAGCACTCCTTTCTTTCTGTTTCCTGACTGACTGCAGCTACAAAGTGGCCGGCTCCAGAGAGTCACCCCTGAAGCCCCTGCCGCCATGCCTTCTGGACCATGATGGACTGTATCCCCTCAGACTGTGAGCCAAAATAAACCCTTCCTCGCTTTGGGTGCTTTTGTTAAGTATTTTGTCACAGAGAAGAAAAAGTAACTAATATCTAAGACATGCTGACGGGCTGTTTTTCAGTCTTTTCATAAGCACAGCATATTTGCCTGGCACCTACTGCTTCATGCAGGCTTAAAATTTGTGCTGGCTGGTTTTATGTCAGCTTGATACACGAGAGAAGAGGGCTCCTCAGCTGGGGAAATGCCCCTATAAGATCGGGATGTAGGCAAGCCTATACGGCATTTTCTTAAGTAGTGATCAGTGGGGGAGGGACCAGTCCACGGGGGTGTTACCACCCCTGAGCTGGTGGTCCTGGGGTCTATAAAACCTGGGGTCTATAAAAATGCAGGCTGAGCAAGCCATGTGGAGCAAGCCAGTAGGCAGCACTCCTCCGAGGCCTCTGCATCAGCTCCTGCCTTCAGGTTCCTGTCCCAACTTCCTTCGATGATGAACTACAATTTGCGATGTGGAAGTATAAGCCAAATAAACTCTTTCCTCCCCATGTTGCTTTGGCCATGGTGTTCACCACAGCAACAGTAACTCTGACTAAGACATCATCATTGATTAACTCAAGTACCTCTTGGTATCTGCCAGACAACTCCCTCAACAAGATTTCTAGACTCAGCATGCAGGTGTTCTCTTCATGGATTATCAGATGTCTGGCAAGGCCACCTTTGTCCCAGCCATTGCATATGCAGGTGTTTATGTTCTCACAGCCTCTCTGCTACTGCCCCCCAACCGCCTAAAGGACTCATGCACAATTCAAGAGCTTGTATAGGTGGCATCAGAACCTGCCCCGAGCCTGCTCTCCCTCCCTAAACCCCACTCTTTATGCTTCTTCTAGAGTTTGATGATCAGGAGGCAGAAACAGGTGGATCTCTGTGAGTTCAAGGACAGCCTGGTCTACAGAGAGAGTTCCAGACAGCCAGGCCTACACAGAGAAACCATGTCTTGAGAAACAAAACAAAACAACAACAACAATTTCGATCAGTCACCCACCACTACACATGGTGGCTCCTCAGCCACAGAGAGCACGGTGCCTCTTGGTCTCCTTCATCCCAGAGAGCCTGACTTGGGGCGGACTCAGGAAGCAGGTTCTTTAGATGGGCTATTAACAAGAACTATTAACAGTATTCACCCAAGACTTCTTCCTCATCCCAAGGGACTGGACTTCAGCCATAACAATTTGGCCTCTGTTCATGTCCACAATTTTGTCTGCAGGGGCAGACTGGCCTCAGAATACATCTTGGGTGGCTCACAAGGAAACTAGACACAGCCAGCACAGCAGGCTTCTGTTCTACCAGGGGAACAGTGAAGCTGGAGGGAGCCCATGTGATCCCTGTAATCTTTTCAGTCCACTCCCAGGCTCCATCTCCCACTCCTGGGACTTCTCAAGACACAAGAACATAGCAGAGGCTCTGGGAACTTCTACGGCAAAGTGTCTTTAGCTTTGTTGAACCTACGTGTGCCAAGTTTACATGACTTAGGCTTCTTCCACCAGTCATGAGTACATGAGAAAGCCGGCTGAAGGCAAATGTTTGTTGTGACCAATTTTTTTTTCCTGTTTTTTCAAGACAGGGTTTCACTGTGTAGCCCTGGCTGTCCTGGAACTCACTCGGTAGATCAGGCAAGCCTCAAACTCACTGAGATTTTGCCTACCTCTCGAGTGCCGCCCAGCATAGTCGATTCTGGTAACGTCTCTGGGACCTAGTATACCCATTTGGTGCTCAGATGGTGCAATCTAAGGGATGAAGAGATTCTTACTCAAGGGGAGAGGGGAAGATGCATGCCTGTGGGAGCCAGTGCTCTGCCTGCAAACCTGGATACTTATCAGCTCCTCTGCTGCTGGCCTGCCTCCTTGTGACACCCACCTGCCCCTTCAGAACTGCTATGTACTGACTTGAAGCAGACATTCAGGGCTTGTGTAAATAATTTCCTTAGGCTTCTAGTCTCCCTCAGTCCTACCCTCTCAATCTGCACCAGGGAAGCCACTCCTCAGGTGAGGGACAATACCAACGCACAACCCCAGTGTACCTAGACATGGCAGGCCCTGAACACAGAACCCAGAGGCAATATTCTAGGGGGATAGAGGCCCCATGGCTTGATTTCCCTTAGGACCCTGGCAGAGGCACTACTCCATATAAATAGATCTATTTTCAGAATTAGGCCCTGTCCTCTTTAATCTATAGATAGAGACCTCAGATCCAGAATCCAGAGGAAAGGAGGGAGCAAGGGCAGAGGTCAAGCTTGAGCCAGATGGGAAGGGGTGATGGAGAGAGATCCTATGGCATCCAGAGTGATCTGCCAATCAGGCAGCCAGGCCTTGCCTATGGACAGCCAGCCCAGCAAACTGCAACAGCAACCCCCACTCACTAGGCCCCTGAAATTGCACTGTGAACCTGGGGGTGTTTCTCTGGAGTCTGGGCCAATGACATCTCTGTGGAACTGCATGAGATCACCAGATGCCCAGTGCTAAATGGCACTTGCACAGGTAAGGGACACTAGGGGTGGAGCCTGGAAGTGTCCTGTGTGATGTCTCGGGAGGGTGGGACTCTCTCTCTCTCTCTTTCTCTCTCTCTCTCTCTCTCTCTCTCTCTCTCTCTCTCTCTCTCTCTCTCTCTCTCTCTCCCTTTCTTTCTGACCCCCGCATTAGTAAAATCCAGGCTCAGTCACAAACAACACCTCTGTGGCTGAAGTGTATTGCTGTCTGGAAAGCTGTGGCATACCAGGATCGTATAAAAAAGGAAGAGCCAAGCCAGCTGGTACCAAGTGGCTGGGGTCTGGGAGATGGATAGCAGGTGCACTTGGTGGGTTCCTACCCCGAATGCATAGGAATCAAAAGGAAAGATAAAAGAGTAAGCAAGCCCTGAAGGGTGGCGCACGCCTTTGGTCCCAGCACTCAGGATGCAGAGGCAGGAGGATTTTTGAGTTCCAGGCCAGCCTGGTCTACAGAGCAAGCCAGGGCTACACAGAGAAACATTGCCTTGTGGTGAGGGGAGGAGGGGGGATGAAGGGGGAGTAAGCGGTCACTTTCTTAGAAGGACTTGTTGGGGGATGGACTTTAGGGACAATCAAATGTGACACTAGATCCCATAAAACACAAGCTCCATGACCTTGGGCCACTGACTGACCCTCTGGTTCTTAGCTCCCCTGCGGGAATGACAAAATCACACACCTTGCAGATTGCTGCAGAAATTTAAAGGACGGGAACCAAGTTTGAATACCGTTTAGGGACTCGGTAAACCACAACTGCTGTTTCAAGGAATACCAGTAGAATGGTTAGAGGAATCTCAGCCTAAGATCAGCCTGATGGGTTCTTCAAAAATCTGTCCCTGGAATGAAGTGTGGCCTGGCAGGTGGCGTGAGGCCCAAGGTCCCACCCCAGCACAACAAAAACAAAAAACCTTTCATCCGAGCCAATGAATCTGGGTGGAGTTGGGGATGGGGTAGGGGAAAGGGGGCTGGGGGTTGGTGGGAACACAGATGGATGGACAGAAAGTTAACTGTACCCTAACTAATCTGGTGTGGTGGCGTCAACCCATAAGCTCAGCTCTTGGGAGGAGGAGGCAAGAGGATCAGAAGTTGAAGGTCATCCTTGGCTATGTCACAAGAACAAGGCTAACCTGGGCTGCATGAGATCGTCTTGGGGAGTGGGTGGATAACTGTCCCCTGAAACATTTACCTGATCCTTGGGGACATATTTAAGGACTAGGCCCACCTCCTTGACACACAAAGCTCCACTGTTACTTTGTGGACCCTGACAACTCAGCACATTCTCTTAAAGTCTATTTTATCTTGCCATGAAGAGCAAAGTTTAACCTCATTAGATAAAGAGAATAAAGAAAGCCAGGATCCAGAAATGACACCGTGTACAAACGTCATCTCTCTCCCTTCCTCCACTCTTTCTTTTCCCTATTCCCTCCTTTCGTCTTTTTGTGTGGCTTTGTACACGTGTGTGCATGCCCATGTGTTACAGGTTTCCATGTGGGTGCTGGAGATCTGAACTCAGGCCCTTGGGCTTATCCAGCAACCACTCAACATGGTCTCACCATGTTGCTCAGACTGGCCTTCATGACTCCCCTACCTCTGCCTCCTAAGTGCTGGGATTACAGGTCTGCATCACCATGCCCACCTAATTTTCCATGTTTCTATGAACTTGTCAAAAACAAATAAATAGGGCTGGAGAGATGGCTCAGAGGTCAAGAGCACTGGCTGCTGCTCTTCCAGAGGTCCTGAGTTCAATTCCCAGCAACCACAATGTGGCTCACATCCATCTGTAATAGGATCTGGTGCCCTCTTCTGGTGTGCAGGCAGAACACTGTATACATAATAAAAAAATAAATCTTAAAAAAGATTTATAAATAAATAAATAAATAAATAAATGACCCAGTTGGGCATGGTGGTGCACGCCTTTAATTCCAGTACTTGGGAGACAGAGGCAGATGGATCTCTGAGTTTGAGGCCAGCCTGGTCTACAGAGTGAGTTCCAGGACAGCCAGGGCTACACAGAGGAACCCTGTCTCAAAAACAAAACAATAAAAAAATAACCCTAGCATTTGGGAGGAGAAGCATGAGTACTGAGAGTTCCAAACCAGCCTGGCCTACATATAAGACCCTGCCTCAAAAATAATTTAACAGGGCTGGAGAGATGGCTCAGAGGTTATGAGCACTGGCTGCTCTTCCAGAGGTCCTGAGTTCAATTCCCAGCAACCACATGGTGGCTCACAGCCATCTGTAATGAGATCTGGTGCCCTCTTCTGGTCTGCAGTCATATATGAAGACAGAATACTGTATTCATAATAAATAAATAAATAAATATTTTTTAAAAAAAAACTTTGTCTTGATGGGCCTTCCATTTAAAAGCTTTAAAAAAAATAATTTAACACCTACTTGGGGGCAGAAGGTCCACGTGGTAGCTACCAAGGATAAAGACTAGCAACAAGAAGTCTAGCCAGAATTAACACTGGGAGTGTGGGAGGCAAAGCCTCCAAAGGGGTCCTGAGGGGAAGACTAGCCACGGAGGACCCCAAATGCTTGTCCTTAGGTGTTCTATCAGTTAGCTACAGTAGCCAGCTTCCCACACGGTTCTGCAGAACTTCAAACCCCAGGTCCATCTGGTAATCCAGGCCCAGAGGCAAGATAGCACCGATGCTGTCTAACACCAACGCTAACTCCAGAAGCAGAGCTCCGGGCAATGCATGTGCACCCAGTGGATGAATGCAGATTGGACAAGCGCTGGCAGGCCTTCAGATCTCTCGGCAACCAAGTCACCTCCCTCTTTGCAAACCAATTCTCCAATTCAGCTCAACCAGTTTAAAGAAAAAGCCCCCCCCCCCCCCCATGCCCCGTGGCTTCCAGGGTGGAACAAAACCGTCTGTATTTGTAACTGCCGTGGGCCTCGGTTTGTACTCAGAAATGTGACCAGAATGGAATGAGTAATTTTTAAGAAAATTCTTACCCGGAGCTCAGACACCCCACTGCTCCAAGGAGAGTATCCTGAAAAGGGGAGACAGCCCAGAGAAGTCGGGCCAGCTAGCTGCAGTCACCAGTATGGGACACAGGACAGGAACCTGAATTGCACCGCTGACCAGCAAGGGTTATCTGTGACAGGGGCGGAGGCTGGATAGGGAACCCTTTCTCCAGGGGCGGGGACCTGAGGTACACAGTCCTACTGACAGGAGCTTCTACAGGGTGCCCCCATGTCCAACAAGTACAGGCCAGCCTGGAGAATCCACCAAACCTCACAGCACACGGCCTGAGGCCGACTCGGGGTCTGCAGGGGTTGCTGGGGAAAACCTCCCAGGGTAGTGCTGTGGATGATGGCGTCTTGTCCCTGTCCTTCCCTGAGGCAATCTGGCTTTCCAGACATTCAGGGAGGGGTCAATACTGTGACCTGGTGGTCCTCCCACCTCCCTAGAACTTTCCTCAGGGTTCTCCACAGGATCTGCACCCTACACACACACACACACACACACACACACACACACACACCACAGACACTCATGTCCCTTCTTGCCCCATTATCTCCTTCCTTCTAGAGTGAGGCTGTGATCCTGCAGACCCGTCCCTTTGCCTATCTTCCCGCAGACTATATTGAAGTACTCCCTCCATCCTGCCAGCTCATAAACCATGCTCCGGTTCTGGTCCTCCTTCCCTCCTCGACACGCTGCCTCTGGTCCCCCCATACTTCTGCTCTCTGCCCCAAGCTACAGTGCTCCCCACTATTCCTCTTGCCCTCCCGGAGGATGACCTCGGACTCTGCTTCTTCCTGTCCCCTCCTTGCTGCTGATTCCCCTGGTGGCCTCTCCCGACCCTACTGGGAGGTGCTCCCCTACTTGACTGTCAGAGTCCTGTTGTTCTCGACCTCGACCCCCCCTTCCTCCACTTCCGCCACTGGGCACCGCTCACATGTAGAGCTAGGAGCACACCCCCAACCCCCACGCCCGCAGGAGGATCTCTCTACTCCCATCCCAGCCCCGGGATCTCCAGGCGCAGCCTTACCTGTGGCCTGAGAAGAGCAGAGAGCTGTCTGCTGCGTCCCGGCGTTGGAGTCGCAGATAAAGGGGCGGCCACACCCCAAGCGCAGAGGGCGGCGCTGGGCACCAGGGATTTAGCTGCCTCCGCCACCCTGCAGCCTCCCGCCTGGCGTTATGCAAGCTCGGGCTGCCGGAGGAGTCACTCCCGGCTGCATCCCAGGACTTCCTGTGGTCACAGTACAGTCTGAAATAGGAGGTCCAGAGATCCTAGGCTCGGCAATGGGGCTGCAAACTCCTGCTGAAGTTGGTCCACTTCCCCAAAGTGCAGGCTTCAGTCTGGTGGTAGTTGCAAGAGCTTGGCGTGAGATGAGTGTCCCAGCCAGGGCTCTGAGCTCAACCCACATCGCTCATTTCTCACGGGGCTACTGTAGTCCAGATCTGCCTGGGGAGCTGCTCCCCAAACTGGGCTCTCTGGCTTATCGTGAGGTCTCATCCCATGACCTCGGATAACTCCCCTGTCCTGGTTTGTCTAGACCTCTAGTGTCACAACAGCCACTCCCTATTGTCACATCTCCCTCCAGGTGTGGGCACATCCCTGAGCATTTTTAAAAGGCAGGGTAAATACTGGCTCACGGTGCCTCACGTGCCACTTCCTGTGATGTGCAGAGACCCCATAGTACCTAACCAAAATGGAGACCCAGACTGGGTCTTGAATGCTTAGGGCCTAACGGATGGAGGCTGGGTCTCTGTTGTTAGCGAGCTCTTGAGTCTGGTGCCCAGGCACATTAACAGGCTTGGAGCCCGGTGCTGCTGCCCAGCTAACCACGTGACCTTGGGCAAACCTCCTCGGTCTCTGGTTTCAGTGTTAGGGAGACCAGTGCTACCTAGCAAGACTGTTAGGGGGTTAGGTCAAACGGCATGGGGTCCTGGAAAACTGCAGAATGCGTACTTCACTCTGAACCGTGACGAAGCATATGATCTTAATGGAATAGTGTAAAACCGGCCTCTCCTTCAACAAGTTCAGACAAACCCCCCCAATTTCCTAAATCCATGCGACAAGCTACTCTGGAGGCTGAGGCAGTAGAATTGTTTGAGCCCAGGAGTTCAAAGCCAGCCTGGGCAGCACAAAGCAACCCTGTCTCAAAAGGACGAATAAAAACTAAAGACGTGCGGGGCATCGTGATGCGTGCCTTTAGTCCCAGCACTTGGGAGGCAGAGGTGGGGAACGAGGTCTCTGAGTTCAAGGCCAGCCTGGTCTACGTAGTAAGTTCTAGGACAGCCAGGGCTACTCAGAGAAACCCTGTCTTGAAAAACCAACCAACCAAGCAAACAAACAAAGACAACAAAACCCCATGGATTCAGCTGCCATTTTTGGAAGGAAGGCCAAGCTCAGCTTGCTTTTATTTTTTGTTATGTTTTGGTTTGGGTTTTATTGTTGTTGTGTTTCTTTGCTCATTTGTATGTTTTTAAAGACAGAACATCATGCAGCTTCTGCCTAGAACTAACTCACTATGTAGCAAAGGCTGGCCTTAAATTCCTGATCCCCCTGACTCCACCTCCCAAGTGCAGAGCCTGTGGGCATCACCACATCCCTCCTCCCCCAGCTTGTTTTCAGATCCACAGTTTACACTTAATGTGCTTGGCACGTGACAAGCAATGAGCCAAACAGTTGCTATGGGGACCTCTCTTGCTCCAAACAATCCTGCGAAACAGGTATTCCGTTTAACTCACTTTGCACAGACGGAAGTGAGCTCGGACAGGTGACAAGGGCCTTTTCGATGGTCCAGATTAAACCTAGAGCATTCCTTTGAGGTGAATGTGGCAACCACTGTTCTATGGATAGAAAAATTGAGGCCGAGAGCCGGGAAAGATGTGTCCCAGCCCAGGCAGCTTAGATGTGTCTGCCCCGGGCTCTGGGAAACGGCCTGGGAGGTGTAATCATGCAGGCACTGCCCCTCCACTGTGGATATCTGAGAGCCCGGTGATTCCGTAAGGACAGTGGTGGTCAGTCATGGACCTCCATTGCCTACCAGCCCTATGCAGAGCCCATCACGTATGCTGTTCATCTGTAGCATGTTCTGTCATCGTATTTGTCTGCAGCTAAGGAAACAGGTTCCAGTGTGCTACCGGCCCTAGGCCACCCAGGCGCCTAGCACTGGGCCCGAATCCAGGTCAGCTCTTATCTGTGGCACAGGGCTGGTATGAAGGAGTAACCCTGGGTGCTTCCTTCACGTGTCCTGCTATGCAGCAACGCCTGTCCCCATCCCAGGCAGCAGGAAAACAGCACTGGGGACACCACCTCCCACAGTTCAGGCCACTGGACAAGACAAGGACTCAATGTTCCAGAGACACAGACGGAACCCCCAGAATCCTTTGGTATTGTCCAATTGTCTCAGATCCTAAGAACAAGGTCTTTAGTGAGGTTGGATTCCTGGGCCAGTGTCTCCTAAGCCTCTGGCAGAAGTCAAGAGGCCTCAGAAGCCAGGCTGTGAGCTGGAAAGGCCTTCAAGGTGCTGCTCATGGTAAGAAAAAGGATCAACAGGTGGCGCCTGTGCCATCCCCAGCAAGGTCGAGCATTGGATCTCTGCAAGGCACCAGCTGGGTTACCGTGAGCAAGTCACATACCCTCTCTGGATACATCTCAGAGAGAGAGAGAGAGAGAGAGAGAGAGAGAGAGAGAGAGAGAGAGAGAGAGAGAGAGAGAGAGAGAGAAAGTGTGGATGTCAGTGCACAAAGTATGAGTCCATTCCCTTCTCCCACCACCTGAGTCTCAGAAATTGAATGCGTGTCCACCAGGCTAAGCAACAGGTGCCTCCACCCACCTAGCCTTCCTGCCGTAGGTGCCTCTGCCCACCAAACCTTCCTGCCTGCCCAAAAGTCTATTATCTCACACTTTGCTTCCCCACCAACTTTTGCTCAAAATGAGAAACAAAAAAGTAGCCCAGGAAGGTTGAGGTTGGGCTTCATTGAAGGCTTCCTGGCCTCACACACAACAAAGCTAGTATTGAAAGCCTAGGGTCTAGATGAAGACTTCAGTTGCAGCCAGGCTTGGGGTAGGATGACTTTCCAGGTTGTTGGTTCTCCTGGGACCAGTAACCCAGGATGAAGATCCTCAGGCCCTCAGGAGCAAAGAGGACTTCCGGCAGAAGAAAGAGGAAGTCCAAAGGCCAAGAAGCCAAGACTCAGGATGGTGACTGATGGGCCATGACCTTGGAGCTGGGAGCAAGGTGGGACTTCTAGGGTACGGAAGGGAGAGACGTGACAGGACTCTGGAGAGTAGGAAAGGACAGGGCTGGGGCTGTGACAAGCCAGGTGTCTCCTGTGACAACATGGCTTGGCATCTTGCCTGAGAATTCAAAAAAAAAAAAAATGGCCCAGCAAAGGCCTCAAAGTGGAGGGTGCTGCATCTCTATGGAGATGGGCCGGGTGCGTTTGCTGCCTGAGCCACTGGACAGAGCCAGCTACAGGAACATCTCCCCAGGTACCCTGAGCCTGGGCTGGGCCCCTCAGGATGGCTGGGAAAGGGAGTGGTCCCAGACAACCTGCTGGCAGAGATTCCCCTTGGCAGGGATCTTCAGGTGGCGAGCCTACAGTGAATCTCCAGTGTGACAGACACAGGCCAGACCCATCTCCGCTTCAGCCTCAGCAGTGGAGGACTCCACCACGCTCACTGACTCAGCCACCTCCACTTTCCTGCCTTGGGGACTGTCGGCTAGCGCGGACATTTGGCACCCTGGGGACACATTGCTGTCTGGGAGCTTTTGTATAGGTCTGGCCTCCTGTCCAAATGGAGCTGTGGGCTGAGAGCAGATGGGGCTTCTGGGGGAAGAGACGTGACAGGACTCTGGAGAGAGTGGGATAGGATGGGGACGGGGCTTCAGCAAGCCAGGCATCTCCTGTGAAGAGACGGCTTGGCATCTTGCCTGAGAAAACCACTTATCCTGTTTGCGTTTGAGATGCCCCAGGATACAGGCTCTGTTACCTAAGCAGCAATCTGGGATGGACTGTTATTTCCTTCACCTGCTTGGGTTCTGGAGGAGGTGGGAGCACAATGGGAAGGATGAGGGAGCACAATGGGAAGGAAGTATGAAGGTACAAAGGCCTGGAAACTCCATTCCCACTCCAGGCTCAAAGGCTCAACAGCTGCCCAGCCCTGTGACCTTTGCACGTCTCATGGTGTCCTTTGGGGTGTGTGGGAAGGTGACTTGACATGCCTCAGACGGGACTGGCAACTGAATATGTGGAACCTGTATAAAACCAAGGCACCAACCTTAAGATTTCAAGACGGCAATGGAGAATTCCTTAGTAGACCTGGGGACTGCCACACAGTCCAGAGAGTGTCATGCCTGTCTGACCTTTACCCCAATCTCTATTTAAATGTTACCTAATCATAGAGGGCCTGCCCCCCTCAGCTTCCGTCAAAGCCTTCCACTCCTGGACGGGAAGGATCGATCCCCTGCCCCCCCCCACCCCCCGGGAATGTCAGCTCCCAGGCCTCCTGGGTGGCACCTGGTCACTGTGGTATCTCAGAACATTCTAGACGCCCAGAAAGTACTGTGGAGATGAATACAAAGGAGGGATGAGGGGAAGGAGGGAGGGGGCAGATCTTCAGGCCTGGAGCTGATCTAAATTTAGGAAAGCAGTTTCTTGAATACAACTCAGTTGTCCAAAGGAGACTAGTGATCTAAAGGCTTTGGGAGAGGGGCTGGAGAGACGGACCAGCAGTTAAGAGCCCTGGCTGCTGTTTTAAAGAACCTGGGTTAATTCTCAGCACCCACAGAGCAGCTGTCCACAGTCTAACTTCAGTTTCAGGGAGATCTGGCGCCCTCTCCTGGCCTCTTTGGGTACTGCATGCAAATGATTTGCAAACAGATGAAGACAAAACACACACACAAATTTAAGTTCCAGGCTAGCCAGGGCTACATAGTGAGATCTTGTCTCAGAAATAAAATCAATAGTTTTTTTTTTCCTGATAAAGTAATTGGGAGCATTTTTCTTAAAAATCTGAGTGTCAAGTTACAGAAAGTGTGAATGATTTTGGCCGTGAAACCAGAACCAGTCCACAAGAAGTATCCCAAAAGGTACTGGGGTCCCGAAGGCACAGGAAATCATTTTCTCTAGAACTAGGGGTCCCACCTTGTTGGGTGTGCTGGCCCTTTATGTACATTCATCCCTAATCCTTTTATTTACACGAATGACTAAATCCCCTTTAGTGTTTGGAGCTCTCTCTGTCTCTCACATTCTGTAGTGTACACTCCACACACTCATGCCCACTCTGAGTGGTCCCCTCCACCCCCAGGTTTAATTCCTGCCTCATTTCCCAGACGTCTCCCTGCCTCTGATCTTTGGTTACAAACAGCACTGCACTGGCTGACCTTTCACCTACATCGTTTTTTGCTGAGGCAGGATTTCTGTGGGGCAAAGTCCCAGACACAGAAGAGTTGAGTCAAAGAGAAATGGTTTAGGGAGCCACGGTGTAGATCAGAGAACCTGACCTCAAAACTTGCAGAGGGGCCGGCTGGTTCTGCTAGAGCACCATCTCCTCTCCTCTTTAGCGTGTACTGCTGGGTCTGCATCGAACTCCATGGAGGATGGGTCTGGAAAGATGGCACAGCAGTTAAGGGCTTGGTGCCCATGAGGACAGAAGAAAGCACGGAATCCCTGGGGAACAGAGTTACAGACAGATGTGAGCCACCGAGTGGGTGCAGAGCATCAACCAGAATTTCCTGCAAAAGCAGCAAGTGCTCTTAACCATCGAGTCGTCTTCCCAGACCCATCTTTCCTTCTCTCTCTCTCTCTCTCTCTCTCTCTCTCTCTCTCTCTCTCTCTCTCTCTCTCTCTCTCTCTCTCTCTCTCTCTCTCTCTCTCTCTCTCCAGGATCTAGCTTGGAACTCACTATATAGACCTGACTGGCCTTGAGCTCACAAAGGTCTGCCTGCCTCTGCCTCCTGAGTGCTGGGACTAAAAGTGTGCGTCACCATGTCCTGCTGAAGATTTGTTTCTCATTTTTCAGTGTGTGTGTGTGTGTGTGTGTGTGTGTGTGTGTGTAAATGCACACGCAGATATCCTGGAAGGCCAGCCTCTTCTAATCTAATCTAATCTAATCTAGAGCTGAAATTACGAGGAATCATGAGCCCCTTAGCCCCCAACATGGGGGCTAAGAACTGAAGTCAGGTCCTCTGGAGGAGCAGCAAGAGTGCTAACTCTTGAGTCATCTCTCTGGCCCCCAAGGACAAGCTGGGTTGTAAAGCAGCAACCCCCAACTGCAGAGTCTGTGTGCTGTGGTCCATGTATTCTCTTTCCATGTCTCCCCTCTGAGCCCAGGGAAGACTAAACAGCAAAACCATATAAATGTATTAACATGGAAACAGGGGAATAGCAGTTGTGGTGCACGTCTTTAATCCCAGCACTTGGGAGGCAGAGGCAGGCGGATCTCTGTGAGTTCGAGGCCAGTCCGGTCTACAGAGCCAGTTCCAGGACAGCCAGGGCCACACAGAGAAACTCTGTCTCGAAAAAACTCAAAAATAAATAAATAATCAAAACAAATAAGTAAATGAGGACAGAAATGAACTTCCACAATAATTCTTGAACTCTGAGTGACCCAAGAGAATGTTTGCTTTACAAGCGAAACCCATCTGGGTGTGGTTCCTGGCTTTGGTCTTGTTTTCTGGATAGGCAAGGGGATCTTAGGGTGTGAATGGAAGTTGACTTCAGCAATCTGGTCTATGTGTAGTCCAAGGAATCCCCCTCACTGTTCGTGTGAGGAGCACGGGAAGTCAGGAAGACCAGATTCTAAGCTGGTTTTTAAAGACCTTCCATCACCTTTATATGGATTTCTAAAGCAGCTATATTTGGAGAAGCATTGCTTTCTCTGCTGTGACAAACATACATCAGATGTCCTAAAGAGTTGGTCAAATCGAGTTGCACAGTCTCATTAACTTCTGCAGGAGAAGAAGGACGCACGGTGGGCGGAGAAATACATAGGAGCAGCCGTGACTTAGTGACTAGCCCTTAGGGACAGCGAGACTCGGTCAGGCTCCCTCTCCTACCTGGAAAAGGCCCTCTTGAGGTACATGGTCAGGCAAGCATCCTGCCTCTCAACTACAAACCCAGCCCTAAATAAACAGAATACTTCCCAGCCTCAATGCCTGGTTTCCTGAGGCCTCTCAGAGTTTATATCAAGCCCTGGGCTCTGAATTCACTGCTTTCCTGTTTAGAACTGAGAGTCCCGGGATCTTTCATAGACTAGCAAAGACTGGGTGGACCCTTTGACCAGAGGCAACTTCCAACTGAAGAAACAGGGCCCAGAATACAGAGGGCCCAGCACCCAGGCACCTTGGTGGCAGTCTCACCAATATGCAAGTACAGACTGGCTTTCCTTGGAGACTACCAAGGAACCCATTGCATGAAAGCAATCTGGTTTGGTGCAGGCAGTCCCTTGCTTGGTTCCTAGAGCCCCTGGGACTCTCCTAGAACCCTTCGGCCTGGGGTAGGATGGTCCTGAACCTGTCTATAGTCCAAGACTTCTAGGCATGGAAGGTGGGTCCTCTAAACCTTTGCCTGTTTTGCTCTGGAATAGCTGGGCAGAAGGGAATGTGTCAACTCCCCCCTCCCTCCCTCCTCCTAGCTTTATCGGAACAGGGTCTCCCTCTGCAGGAGCACTGGTAGCTTAATATTGCGTCTGTTAACCAGGATGGTTGTGAACTTACCACAAGCCTCCTGCCTCTGTCTCCTGAGTATTAAATTTACAGTTGTGGGTCACACCCTCACACACACACAGCACCAATAACTGCCTTCACTCTACCGATGATGGAGCAACATCACCCAGTTCCTCGGCTTCTTCTGTTACTAAGCAGGGTCAAATGTAGCCCAGGCTGGCCTGGGATGCTCTAAGTAGCTAATAATGACCGTGCACATCTGGTCCACCTGAGGCCAACCCCCAAGTCCCGAGATTACCAATGTGAGCCACTGGCTCATCCTGGCATCATTTCCACACCTTGCTTGCCAAGGCAGTTTCGTAAGAGGAAAAGGCAAGATGTAGGAAAGGCTTCTATTGACCTGTAAGTGGGTCTCACTGTATCTGGATCGAACCGACCCCAAGGCTGCTCCTGTGTGCTTTCTACCCCTCAGTGTCTGCATTTATATCCAGCTGCAGTAGGAGAACCTTGCTTGGGCATGGTGCTTTCACACGATAAAAAGCCTCAGACATAATCACCTTTCTTCTGAAGGTTTTGCTGGCCAGCATCGGAAGCTGAAGACAAGAGTCAAGGGAGTCAAGAGTCAAGTTCTTCCTCGGGAACTTGTCGCTTCAGGTCAAGCTGACACGGCCGGAAGCCCAGGCACCTTCCTCCCGTAGATACTGATGGAGAACACCCCTTACTGTTTCAGGGACACAGGTCCTCACTGGAGAGACAGTCCCCGCCCTCCTGGTACACACACTATATAATTTGTGGGTTGGGACACACACAGGGGTCTACATAAATACCATGAGTTTTAAAATTCAGTATAGGGAATAGGGAGAAGCTAAGTGGTACACCTTTAATACCAGCACTCCGGAGGCTGTTGGATCTCTGAGTTCAAGGGCAGCCTAGTCTACAGAGTGAGTTCCAAGAGAGCCAGGGCTACCCTCGATAAAGATAGGGGGAGAGAGAAAGAGAGATGCTGGGCAGGAGTGGCTGTTTTTGAAGGCTCTCACCTCTCTCTACCAAGAGAGACAGAATGCACTGTCCCTACCACAGCTCAGGACTGCCTGTGCCCTTTGCACATGCTAGGTGGGATTGCTGGTCCTCCTCGGGAAGCCTCCGTCAGCATTTCTACCACCCAGCCCCCACCCCACCCACAGATGGGTAACTGAGGCACAGCCAGCAGAACTGGTTGGTACTCAAACTCAAGTATGCCTGTCCTCGTGGTCCTTCTTGTCTCTCATCTTTGACATTCAGGATCCTCTGGCCCAGGCTCTTCTTTAGCCTCGAGGTCACTGGCATCATCACCAGTAAATATTTAAGCACCTAGAGCCGGAGATACAGGTCAACCTCAGGTCACCCAGATGGCCTGGAGGGCTGGGCAAAGGACACAGAAATAGGACATTTCAGGTAAGGTCTGAACGGGGGCCAGGCCGGAATGTAACGGTCCAGAAAATAACCCTGGGAGCAAATGAATCTTCAGGTCATCTCCTCCTGGAGGCAAAGGAGGAGGAGCCACTAATTCCGGCTCTGACTGTAGAGTGGAACCACCTCAGGCCAGTTCTAGATGTTTCAAGTCTAATCAAAATGAGAATCTGTGCACCCCACTCTGTTTTTGTTTTAGCAATGGGGTCTCATGTAGCCCAGGATGGCCTTGAACTATGTACCAAAAGATGATGGTCTTGAATTTCTAATCCTTTATGAGTGCTTGGATTACAGGCATGCGTTTTTAGTTTTTTTGAGACAGGGTTTCTCAAAACCTGTAGTTTGGGAGCCTGTCCCTAAACCAGGCTGGCCTCGAACTCACAGAGATCTGCCCAGCCATGCATTTTTTGGTGCTGTTGTTTTGGTTTTGGTTTTTTCAAGACAAGGTGTCTCTGTAGCTTTGGTGCCTGTCCTGGAACTAGCTCTTGAAGACCAGGCTGGCCTCAAACTCACAGAAATCCACCTGCCTCTGCCTCCTGAGTGCTGGCATTAAAGGAATGTACCACCACCACCCAGATACTTTTTAAAAATTTATTTCAAGAGTTTGCCTTCTCAGGTGGTGGCACATGCCTTTAATCCCAGCACTTGTAAAACAGGCAGGTGGATCTCGGTGAGTTTGAGGCCAGCCTGATCTGCAAAGCAAGTTCTAGGACAGCCAGGGCTGTTACACAGAGAAACCCTGCCTCGGGGGGAGGGGGGAGTTTTGACTGCATGTATGTATGTGTACTGTATGATGCTTGGGCATTGATCCACTGAAACTGGAGTTACAGATGATTGCAAAACCATCATCTGTACCGGATGATGAGTACTGGAAGGTGCACCCAGGTCCTCTGCAAATGCAGTTAATCTGCAAGTGCTCTTAATCACAGATTACATACACACACACACACACACACACACACACACACACACCTCAAGTTTTTAAGCATAGCAGTTCATGGAAGGGACAGGGTATAGAGAGGAGGGACAGCAGCTTTTGATGTCTAAGGAGCAACGGTGTAGCCATGGGGAACCTGAGGTTCTAAGGCAGAGAACTCGAGTTCGGACTAGGGACTGGCGTATAGCAGGTGTATGGGGAAAGATAAGCTGAGCGCAGGACAGAGGGAGACGTGGATAGCAAAGCGAACCCCTGCCTGGATCATGATGTTGAGTCTGTCTGTGTTCATTTTTGTTAGTGTGGGCGACTTGCTGTTTCTCTGGACCTCAGTTTCTTACGAGGAGCCAACTTCTAATCCTTTATGCTTGAACCCACAGGTCAGCACTGGCCTCGACCTTGGCCAGGGAAGCTGTTCTCTACAGTGGGCAGCAGTTAGGGGCAGAGACTCACAACCTGCCAGTGTTGAGTGTAGGACCCTCACCCCTTATTCTCATTTCCTAGCAGAACGTTTTCCCAGGAAGATAGTGGCCTTCCCCTGGGAAGATTCCACCTGGGAGATTCCGAGCACAAGGTCACTTAGCCCAGCCAGCCAGCCACCTGGTGATCCCAAGAAAACAGGGAGAAAGCTGAATTAGCAGGATGGGAGGGAGCAAAAGTCCTTGCACCTGTGCCAAAGCAGCTTCAAAAAGCCTCTTTGTAGTTACGCCTTTAAAAGCTTACCCCACAGAGGAGATACAACTCCTCTCTACCTCACTGCAGCGAGATCAGAGATGGGTTCCAAACATGTTTACATTATGCTGATTAAACCTTGCTTATTATAGTCTGGGCCTCTCTGGTAGTCTCTCTCTGGGGGTCGTAATCTGGGCACATTGATAATAAGTGACAGTTGATCATTCAGTCACACACGGGACATTTGTATCACCACCACTGCCTCCACTAAGACTCAGGTGAAAAGAGACAGAAGCTGGGGAGGGTGCTGTGACGAGCTGTCTACTGGACTGGTGTGGCCACTGTCCTCAGGGGGGCTGTGACGAGCTGTCTACTGGACATGATCTGGCCACTGTCCATGGGGGAGGGCTGTGACGAGCTGTCTTCTGGACTGGTGTGGCCACTGTCCTCAGGGGGGCTGTGACGAGCTATCTTCTGGATGTGGTCTGGCTGCCGTGATCAGCAGCCCCCTGCAGCTGTGGTTATCCATACAATGTCAGTGTTTGGTGGCTGGCCTGGACCCTCAATTATTTCTCTACCAGACCCCAACATAAACTATCTCTCTCTGGACCAGCGTGGAGGAGACGGGAATAAAGACACGACTCACATGGTTTCATCGGGAAGGAGATGCTCAGTGGTCCCTCATGAAGTCCTGAGTTCACATCCTGAAGAATTTCCTCTCATTTATTCTCCAAACAGCCTTTATACCAAAACTTAACTGAGGGTGAAATACATTAGCGTTCTGTCTCCTAGGTAACCAGGTGAATGGCCTTTTGTCATGTCCACAACTACCTGTCTGCTCTGTATGTTATTACAGAGAAAGGAGCAAAACATCCTGACCTGCCAGCCAGCCTGACAGGATATGTGACCCGTCTCAGGTGTGGCCTATGGCTTGACGGCTTGGCTGCCACGCCATACAGAAATATGGGCTACAGTACAAGATTAACTCAACGTGGTCAACAGTCCCACAGTCCCACAGGACCAGGAGGACTCAGTGGGCTATTGAATCTTTAAGGAGGGTGGGGTGGGCAGAGGCAGGCAGATCTCTGTGAGTTCTAGACCAGGTCTACATAACGAGATCCTATCTGGGGGGAGAGAGAACAAGAAGGCAGAAGACGTGATGGAGGGGATAAAGAGAGCAGGGCTGGCGTGGATATAATCAAAATGCATTACTTATAGACATGGAATTGTCAAAGAACAGATGAAAGATGCCTGCTTTGTCTTAATGAAACAGACTGAATTAGACCCCTTCGATCCTAACTAGATAGGCTGGACCCTCCAGTGCAGTAAGCACAGTTGAAGGACCACAGGTGGTCAGACTCCACCCATTCTCCAAGCCTGGCAGAGGAGCACACATTGGCATCAGTGAGCATCCCCACAGGACCCTGCCAGACTACTCACTCTACAGCAGGACACAGTGCGGCTATGGAAATTTCCACTCGGCCCCTCTAGCCCAGCAGGGAAATGAGGCTGTCCTTTAAGCTTCCAAGTGGAAATTTCCACACACAGAGACACAGATATGCACACACAGAGAGGGGAGGGGTGAGAGAGAGAGAGAGAGAGAGAGAGAGAGAGAGAGAGAGAGAGGGAGGGGGGGGGGGAGGGAGAGAGAGGAGGAGGAAGGAAGAAAAGGAGAGAGTGCAAGCTGGCAGGAGATTCAGTGACAAGGAGCTAAAGACAGACAATGATCCTCACAGCAGGAGGAGATGTAGGACAGCTTCCGGTTCCTGCTACATGGAGGATAGTCAGGGGTCCAGGTATCTTTCTTTCTTCTAGAAACATTGAGTATGCTACCTGACACATATTAGAGCTTACTCCAGTTACCAGGGACATGGTTGCTAACAGGATAGACATCTCTACCTTCCTGAAGGATGTCACAGGGGAGGTGGGTACTTAAGTTTCTCACTGCTGCAACAAGAATCCTGACCAAACAAGGCTGCTTATGGAAGGAACATCTATTCAGTTTACAGTTCCAGGGGCACAGCACATCGTGGAAGCAAAGGCTCCGAGGCAGGAGCAGCTGACTGCATTGCTCCAGTCAAGAAGCAGAAAGTAGCTGGGCTTGGTTGTGCATCCAGCTCTCGGGAGGCAGAGACAGGTGCATCGATGAGTTTGAGGCCAGCCTGGTCTACAGAGCCAGTTCCAGGATAGCCAGGGCTACACAGACAAATCCTTGCCTCAAAAAAGTCAAAAAAGAAGGAGGAGGAGAAAGATGAGGAGGAGGAGGAGGAAGAAGGAGAGAAGGGGGAGGAGGAAGAAACACAAAGCAATGACTGTGCTTAGCTCTCTGTCCTCTCCAGTCTGGGTCTGGGTCAGCAGCCCGTGGAATGGTACAGTTCACATTTCTTTTTTTGAGTCCCACCCCGCAGTCCACACTTGAACTTCCCACCTCAATTCACCCAGTCTAGATAATTCCTTGTAGCCACGCTTAATGGGTATTTACCCCGCCCATGACCTTGGGCTATCAGGCCTGGTAAAGGCAGAGTTTCTTGTTCGCTGACTTGAGACCTTTAAACAACAGAGACAGGCGCTTGCTGGTCAGGTCCACTGGTTCCATTCACTCCCTGGCAGAGCGGAAAACCTCAGCGGCTCTCTATCTTGTTGTTATTCATGAGTGTTCCCTAATAAATCTTTGATATCCTTTTATTCAGGCTCTGGATCACATACCTCTGCCTACAGCTATGTCTAGTGATTTCTCTGTTCAGCAAATCTGGATCCTGTCAAGTGACAGTATTAACTGTCGAGGAGCAGGGATCCACATAAATACTGTGAACGAAGGCACAGCAAGGTTGGGGACAAGGAAGAATGCTGGGGTCTGCAGTGGCTGTGTTAGAGAAAGTCATGTTTGTAATAGCAAGGGAATAGCAGGTGCAAAGGCTCTGAGGCAGGGGAGGGCAGCAGAGGAAGAGCTTCGGGTGCTGGGAACCCACTGGCCTTCTTATGGACTGGATTTCCCACTTGGTGCCATGGAGATCCCATGGGAGGTGTTTTTAGCAGATGAGTGGCATTGATCTTGGGAGGCTTCTCAAAGGCTTCTTCCCTTCCTGTGAGGCCACCATAAGTGTGTCAGTCAGTTGGGAAGGGATTCCTGGGAGATCTTGTGACCACCACACTTAGAGATGTGAGCAGCCAGAGCAGGTCTCTGCTCACCCTCCTCTCTTGTGACCACCACACTTAGAGATGTGAGCAGCCAGAGCAGGTCTCTGCTCACCCTCCTCTCTCTATGACTCAGTTTCTGACGGGATGGGAGAAAGTAGCATTGACTGGCCAACTCAGGGCCCTCGACACCAGGGAGCAGCCCTCATCCTTGTCACAGCCCTGGGCCTTCTAAGGTGGGAGCCTGGCAAGATCATGTTGGCAGATGACAAGTCTCAGGTGACAATATCGCACTGCAGGACCAAGCTGGGCACGACTCTGAGACAAGCCACATGGCCGCTCGCCTCCTTGGCCCTTCTTGAGGCAGCTGTGGGAAAGCTGACTGTTCTTTCTTTGTGGAACCCAGGTCCTCCCACACCCTAGGTAAGCACTCAGCCAGCCTGGAAGCTCTTCCTAGCAGAACCTTCCTGAGTTGCCTCTCATGCCAAGTCAGCAAAGTCCAGAGGCCAACGGGGGACGTGACCCTCAGGCATGGGCACCAGGTACCCACCTCCAGAGAGCTGCCAGCCATGTCAGTGGTATGGACAGATGCAGCAGGGACGGGTGCCACCCTGGCATGGTGCATGCAGGGTTTGGCACCTGCAGGCCCTGGGTCATCCCCTGTGGATTGGATTCTGTCAGAGCTTTAGGAAGCAGATGTCAATTTCTCAAGGCAGCTTAACGCCTGGGTGTCCGGTGACGTAAGGTGCTGTGTTAGCCAGCATAGTGAGCCAACCAGAAACCCTGATCAACAGATTCCCAACGTTTCTCCTCCTGCCCTATGCTAACCACCTGTATTCCTGACTCGTGTTACCGTGTCCCATAGCCAGCTTTGTCTACGTCACGTCAGAGACGAGTGTAGCAATTTATTTGATTTCGGTGGAAAGTTGGGGTGGGGAACTTGGCTTTATAAGATCTCAAGACTGCCCATGGGGCATACTCTGTCCAGGGCAAGGGCAGAACCAGGGGGCTAGTGTGGAGGCTGCAGCAGCAACCCTGGTACCAACAGTGGGGGCCAGGCAGGGCATGGAGAAGAGGCAGGTGGTGCTGGTTTGTGTCCAAGCACACGGATGGCTTGTCCTTCTACTGCCAGCTCACTTACTTGTCTCCCCTGTCCTTTGCCCTGCAGGACACATGACAGGCACTCCATAGTCACCACTGCTGTTGGACGTTCTTTGTGAGTATCTTTGTGAGTACCCAGACGGCTCCAACCAGGCCACACTGCTCCTGTCCGCCTACCTAACCGCGGCATAAGTGCGGCTGGTGACCTCCCCAGCCTCACACACACACACACGCACACACACACACACACACACACGCACGCACGCACACACGCACACTGCCACGTCTCCAGTTGGCCCTTCTACATGCAACCTTGGGTGCAACTCCTCGGGTATTATCCACTTAAACAGATCTCTTAAAGTCTGTACGTGTACGTGCAGTCACGCATTGGTGTACACCATGTGTGTGCCCGTGCCATGGAGAACAGAAGGCTTATGTGTAAGATCCCTTGGAACTGGAGTTGTGGGTAATTGTGAGCCACTGTGTTAGGTGCTAGGAACTGAACCTGGTTCGTCCCCAAGAACAGCAAGTGATCGTAACTACTGAGCCATCTTTCCAGCCCTGGGCTCCTTCTGTTTTTTTTGTTTTTTTTTTTCCTCCTTAAACAGCCTCTCATTGACCTGGAACTCACTAAGTAGGCCACATAAGCTGACACTGAGCATCCAGGATCCTCCTGCCTTTGCCCCACCAGCTCTAGAATTATCCACACACCACCACACCATCTTCACATGGGTTCTGAGAACGGAATTCATGTTTGCACGGCGCGCACTTGGCTGTATCATCTCCTTAACACTTTTTCTGCTAACTGTACTCAATCCCCACTTCTCCCACGGGACTCGGCTGCTCCCTTCTCTAGGAAGCTTGACTGCTAGTTGCACATTTCTGGGCTGGCATCAGTCCCACGAATGACCCCACCAGCCCCTGTCATACCATGAGGCTCATCCGCTGTCTGCACACGGACGGATCATGTGTGCTGTCCTGGGACTTGTCCTCCATTCCTAGCACCCAGCACACAGTAATTGTCATCAAAAGCACACACATAAGTGAAGGGTGCAAGACCCTTCCGGGTGCCTGATCACAAAGGGTGGGTGACAAGAGACGACGTGTTCCCTGTAAACAGAAGAGGCCCAGAAAAAGATGGCGGGTAGATGGAATCAAAAGCTTCTGGAATCAAAAGCTCTGGGATTGAATCCAGCACAGTCGTTATTAGCCACATGACTGACCTCTGTCTTCTTATAAAATGGGGGCAAGGACACCTCCCTCAGAGAGAAGGTGGCGCGGTAATTGGCTCATGCAGAACGTTGGGAGAAATGCTGGTGATTCAGATTGTCTCAGGTCGTGTGTGGGTAAGGACTGTGAGAGCAGGTATGCCCCACCCCACCTGGGACCTCAAACTCCAGCACCTAAGGAACGTCTAAATTCTGTGGTGCAGAAACCTGGTCTGTCTTCCAGATTCCACCAGAGGGCGCACTTCGTAAGGCTGGAGTTCTGTCTATTGCATCATTGCTAATTTTCAGCCCCTGGGATAGTGTCTGCTACATAGTTCTGCAAATATTATTTTTATTTTTGATTTGGAGATTGAACCAAGGCCTTATGCATTCTAATCACATACTCAAACACCACCCCAGCGCTTAATATATTTTTGAATGACTTGAGTAGATAACTTGGTATAAGTAGGGAGCCCCTACGCTGCTTCTGCTTCTGCTTCTCCTTCTTCCTCTTCCTCTTCCTCCTCCTCCTTCTCCTCCTCATCCTCCTCCTTCTCCTCCTCCTCTTCCTCTTCTTCCTTCTTATATAGGTGGTATGCTATGTGTTCATGTGGATATGGACATGTGTGTGTGTTTGGGTATACATGCATGTGTGTACACATTCAAGTGGAGGCTAGAAGGACAGGAGGACTGGGTGTCTTCAATTGCTCTCCATATTATTATATTTATTTTTATTAGAGACAGAGTCTCACTATGTAGCCCTGGCTGGCCTAGAATTCACTATGTAAACCAGGTTGGTCTAGGACACACAAAGATTCTCCTGCCTCTGCCTCCTAAGTGCTTAAAGGCTTGCACCACCATGGCCATCCCACCTAACTTTTTTGATACAAGTTCTTTCATTAAACTCAGCTCATTAGCTGGGCAGTGGTGGTGCACGCCTTTAGTCTCAGCACTTGGGGAGGCAGAGGCAGGCGATCCTTGAATTTGAGGCCAGCCTGGTCTATAGAGCGAGTTCCAAGATAGCTAGGGCCAGGGCTACACAGAAGCCCTGTCTCAAAAAACCAAAAACCAAAAGAAAAGCAGAAAACAACAAACAAAAACCCAGCTCATTGATTGACTATACCGACCAGCCAGAGAGCTCTAGGGAGCCATCGGTCTCCCCCTCCCCTTTAACCTCCCAGCACTGGGGTCACAGATGTGCCCCATGCCCGACTTTCAATGTGGGTGCGGGGACTTGCTACCATGCCACCCCAGCTCCAGATCCACTGGAGCTCTCGCCCACGTCACACTCAGCCTGAATCTATTAACACTGACTTTATTCAACAACAACGACGAGTCAACCAGGAGCCTAAATAGGCAACTGGATTAATTTGCCTCCTGCCACAGAACCCGGCTGGTGAGTACTAGATAACGAGGCAGCTAAATGATATCACCAAGACCTTAGGTCTTTCTGTCCCCTGATTCAGTCACCTTTATCATGGAATTTTACCTTCTTGGTCACAAGATGATTGTTGCACTCCAAACATTATGTCTCTGTTCCAGGTAGGGCATGAGGATGGCAGAAAGGGGGGCATGTGTGAGCAGGGGTCGGGGGAGGGGGGCTAGACCCGGCTTGGGAAAAGCCATGCTCATTATCAGGAAAGGATGGATCCCGGGGAAGGCAGCTAGCAAGCCTACAATGACCAGATGGAGCCCCTGCTTCTCTCCCCAGCATGCTCCCCATGGGCTCCTGGTTCGATTTTGTTTGTGGGTTTTTTGTGGCAGGGTCTCCTGTAACCCAGCCTGACTGTAACTTGTAACTCTTTGATCTTTGGACGCTCCCTCCTGCACCCCCTGAGCGCTGCTGCTGTTTATACTGGGATTGAACCCAGGGCCTTCCTGTGCTAGAAAAGCAGTCTACCAAGCTGTATCGCCAACTCTTGCTGGCTTTTTCATGACAGCAACAGTGCCTCCCTCCAGTCCCTCATGTCCCCAGGTGTAAGCCCAGAACCATCTCCAGGCCTATGGCCACTGACAATCTTGGCATCCTGTCAGCTCAGCCTAGATCTGCCCTGTCTCCCTCCTGTGTTGTCCAGGCTGCTCTCCCTTTTCCCTCCCCTCTCCCTCCTCTACCGTCCATTCTCCTCACAGTGGCAAGATCCTTTGCACAAAGTACGGTCACATCAAAGGCTCTCCTCACTCAGACTGTCCCAGAACCCTTGCCCTGGACCGCAGGCTGCCACCTGACTGCCCTCCCTCACAGACCCCCCCCCTTTCACTTTGCCCAGTCACCTGGGCTCCCTCCTCACACCTGCTGGTTTCTGCTTGGGGCCTTTGCACTCACTGGCTCCTCTCCCCACCTCCAGGAAGGCTCCCCGCTCCAGGGAGGGGTCCCTGCTTTTCTCCCCTGCCAGTTGCTGCCATCTCCCTCCTCGTTCTCCCCATGGCACTCACCGAAAGCATTCTGTCAGCCTTCCTCACCAGAGCGTAAACCAGGAGGCACGGCCTCGTTCTCCCACAACTGTACTGCCAGGGCCCAGAGCCGTGCTTGGCAGGAAGGACAGTGTGTGTGTGTGTGTGTGTGAGAGAGAGAGAGAGAGAGAGAGAGAGAGAGAGAGAGAGAGGTGCTATGACTGAGCAAGTACAGAGGCTAGCTAGAGTAATCTCTTAGGGAACTTTCTAGCACTTGGAAACCTGAAGAAGATTTGGGGTGGGGGTGATACACATGTCAGGACCAGAAGTAATGAGGTCCCCCATCGCCACCCAACCCCTGCCTGCCCAAGTGATCCTGCAACAGGGGCAGAATCAGGGATGTTTGAGAAAAGAAAACTGTGGTGGTAATCGGTGGGGGTGGGAGTGGGGGTAGACACAACATGGGGTAGAGGAGATGGTAAACACGGGTACCAACCACATCTGACATACTGAATCTGAACCAGAAAGGGACCCAGGAAACAAACTCGGAGCCTGAGCATGTAACTCCAACCTTCAATGCCCTGTAAACCATGAGACGGGATGAGAGAGGATTCACATCACAAGGCCATTTCAAACATTAAAATGGCATGTGTTGGCCTAGCATGGTAGCACACACCTTTAATCCCAGCACTTGTGAGGTAGGAGGATCACTGTGAGTTTGAGGCCAGCCCAATCTACAGACTGAGTTCCAGGACAGCTAGAAATGTCTCAAAAACCAAAAAAAAAAAAAAAAAAAAAAAAAAAAAAAATCAAAACCTTAAACATTAAATGTGTAAATCAGTAAAAGCTTAGAGAACCTAATGTCATAAAAAGAAAGAAGAGAAAGAAAAACAAACGCGCATATAGCACAGGCTCACAGGGACAGTGGGGTCTGGCGGACTGGAGCTCATCCTCTCAGAGGAGACAGAGCGCTCAAGGGTCAACCCCTCCCTCCAGACTGGCTTTGAGTACTCCTGTCTACACTCTGTAGACCAGGCTGGCCTTGAACTCATAGAGACACGCCTGCCTCTGCCTCCTGAGTGCTGAGATGAAAGGGTGTGCACCACAATACTAGCCTTACAAATATTTTAAGTCTCAGGAAGGGCAGAGACTCCCAGAGGCTAGACAGAGGTTCAGATGAATCCAGAAAGCCAGCTGCAGAGAGGTGATCCTCTGGGCCAGTGCAGTGGGCTGTGAGCCTGTTCTCCGTGAGGAAGGCAAGGGCCTTCCCGTCATGGGCAGGCTGAGAAGACCCATGAAGCTGTGGATCAGTCACTGCGGCAGAGAGGGCAGGCAGGTCCTGGGTGTCACCTCCTTAAACCTCGCACCCAGCTCCTCCCACCCAGCTGAGGGGATTATGATGCCCAAAGCCCATACAGCTGTTAGACCAGACCTTGAATCTCACTGTCTGTGACTCAAAAACAGTTTGTTTGGCTGCTGTACGGAAATTGAAAGATCTCTGAGAGACCTTTGCTAACTGCCTAGAGACAGCTGAGAAGTCCTTTCTGTAGCCCGAGGTTTTTCTGAGAGGGTAGACTCCATCAAACCCCAGGGGCTTACCAGCAGAGGCCAAGGTGGGGACTGAAGGAAAACGCGCGCCACCTGAGGCAGAAGGAAATCCTGCAGCCGCAAAAGCCTCAAGACAGGTGCCTTCCCAGTCCAGGATGAGCCTTCGACGGAACACCCCAATGGCCACTCATCCACACTTGTGCCCCAGGAGTTCACAGCGCAGGACTTAGCAGTCCCCACCTTGGATTTTCAGACAGGGTCTCCCACTAAACCTGGAGCTTTTTAATTAGGATAGACTGAGGCCAGCCGCCCCAGGCCTCCTGCAGGTGAGGGCCTGTACGGGCCAGTAGGTACACCTGGAGGAGGGGAGCTGTGGTGCACAATTCCTGCCGCCAGGGGGCAGCAGCCACCAGGAGCTGGTTGTGGGTGGGGCTGTAAGCCAAAGCTAACCGTTTTTCAAGAAGCCTGAATCAGATTCTTCTGTGGAAATGTCGGTTAATTCAATCATCTAAGACACAGCATGGGCCAGCAACATGCCTGCAGACCGTTGCTGGCTGCAGGCCACCAACCTGTCAGCTTTTGCCTTTGGGGGTAGGAGGATTCCATTACGAGTTGGGTACCTCCGCGCCTAGTTGGCAGAGCTGAGGCAGAGCTAGCTTTTTGCCTCCAGAAAATTCAACCGATTCTCCTCGGGGTCTACAGGACAAAGCAGGTGACCTGAGGTGGACTGTGGGAATCATTAATTCAGCACTATTTTTTTTTTTTTTTACATTTACTTCCTTGGTGTATTGTGTAGGTGCAGGCAAGGGGTTCTGGGGACTGAACTCAAGCACCTTTATTTACCTAGCTCGCTGGCCCCTTCAGCACTTTTTTAAAAAATATTTATTTATTTATTTATTATGTATACAATATTCTATCTGTGTGTCTGCTTGCAGGCCAGAAGAGGGCATCAAATCTCATTACAGATGGTTGTGAGCCACCATGTGGTTGCTAGGAATTGAACTTAGGACCTTTGGAAGAGCAGGCAATGCTCTTAACCGCTGAGCCATCTCTCCAGCCCCCCTTCAGCACTTTTTAAACTAACATCGCACTATAAGCCAGGTTTGAAGACTCAATGGGACTCGTGTGAGGACAGCCCTTGCTGTGTCCCAGCTGGATACATGAAGGAGATAGGTACATTTGTTAGGTGCAGGGTCACAGAGGCTGTTAGATCCGACCCTACCACTTTGGACAAGTGGACTCATCTGAGGGTTATGCGGGGGGATTCGATGAGCTCACGCAAATGATTACTAACTATAAAGCACAAAAATCTGTGAGAGCTTTGGGAGGCGCCAAGCTCAGCATGGAGAGCCCGCCCTCCAGCTCCCAAGCAGTGACTACCTGGGGAGAGCAAGGGGACTGTAGGGGTTGAAGTCCTGACCCAGAAGCCCTTGTATCCCCTGAGGTCAGTCATCCTCTCGTTTGCCATCTGCAGAGATGACAGTCATGGGGCATCTGGCTCTTTCCAGATTGTGTGTGCACGTGTGTGTGTGTGTGTGTGTGTGTAGGGCCGAGGTCAGTCTTGGGCATTCCTCCTCAAAGCCTTAGGATTTGAGACAGGGTCTCCCACTGAACCTGAAGCTCTTTGATTAGTACAGACCTAGCTTGTGTCTTCCCTTAGAAGCATCTTGTCTCTTGGATTTAAGGGTATAACCCAGTCATGTTGGCAAGGGCCTGCCCAAAGTGCTACCTTTTAGAGCCCCAAACCCCACAACTAAGCTTTAAAAATCTACATGCGTGTATGAGTCTAAAACCTTTTCCTGTGCCTTTTTTTCTTTTAATTTTTATTTATTCGTTTGTTTGGTTTTTTTTGAGATGAGATTTCTCTGTAGCTTTGGTGCCTGTCCTGGAACTAGCTCTTGTAGTCCAGGCTGGCCTCGAACTCACAGAGATCTGCATGCCTCTGCCTCCTGAGTGCTGGGATTAAAGGCGTGCACCACCACCGCCTGGCTTCCTGTGCCTTTTTAAATTATTATTTTTTTTTTTTTGTGATAGGGTGTCATGTATCTCATTATACAACAAAAGATGCCCTTGAACTTCTGATCCTCCTGCCTCCACCTCCCCGGTACCAAGATTACAAGTGCAGTACCACATCTGATTTCTATGGTCCTGGGGGCAGAATCCAGGGTTTCAAGCACGTGAGGCAAGCACTCTGCCAACTAAGCTCCACCCTCAGCCTCTGCTATCTCTAACGTGCAGAACTCAGGCTTCCACTGAGAGTGATGCCCGGGCCTCGGTGCTCCACATGACCAGAAGCAGCTGTCCAGCCAGAAAGCCAGTCTTGGACCTGGCAGGTAACTTCCAGGGCACCTATCCTAACCTGCACCCAAACAGGAAAGCACCTCCGTGCAGTTATTACACTGAACACCAGGTAAGCCAGCTGAGTTGTGAAGACAGCTACGCTACAGGAGACTTACCTGGAAAGGTCAGCCAGCACTGGGGACCACAGCTCCCTGCTGTGAGAACATGCAGAAGACAGGGAGGCGCTGTATGAGGTGCAGGGATTGACAACCTCTTTCTGCACACGCCAGAGTAACAAGAGGGTTGGGAATTGCCTTTAAGGGCGTGGCCCTGGCTGCATTTAGAGCTTTCTCCTGGTGGAGTCTGGATGCAAGAGTAGGATTGTGGGTTATCCCAGGCTAGAGGACACTGGGCTGCCAGGTTCCCCACTCCCACCCCCCTTCAGGCAGCCCAGGGCCTGAGGTGGACTCTTACAGGTTCAAGTGGGACATGTGACCTGCTCCTGACCATTCCTTCCTCCTCCAATCATTTACAGGACAATGTAATGATGGTGTAGCGACAACGGAGGCTCTGTTGCCCTCCAAGGCTCCAACAGTTGCTGTCCTTTCCCGTGTTAGCACTGAGTGCTTTTTCTCTCCCACTTCCCGGCAGCTGCACAGTCCAGGTGGCTCCTCACTGTAAGGCTCATGAACCCATTTCTCAATTATCTAGCTGTCTATCTATTTTGGTTTTTCCAAGACAGGGTTTCACCACCTATCAATCATCTGTCTGTCTGTCTATCTTGGCTTTTCACTGTGTAGCCCTGGCTGTCCTTGAACTCACTCTATAGACCAGGCTGGCCTTGAACTCAAGAGATCTGCCTGCCTCTGCCTCCTGAGTGCTGGGATTAAAGGGGTACGCCACCACTGCCCTACTACATGAACCCCTTTAGAGCCCTCCAGCCCCCCCAACCATGGGCTCATCACAATCTAGTCACTCCCCTGTATTTTCTTTAAGATCCATGCCTTTAATTCCAGCACTTGGAGATGAAGGCAGAGGCAGGTCTCTAAATTCATCTACCGACAAATGTCTTACCTCCTGGCCCAGCCCTCTTCTACAGAGGCAAGCAATATAAAATTCTTAGGGAGAGCCGGGCAGTGGTGCCACTCGTCCTTTAATCCCAGCACTCTTGAGGCAGAGGCAGGCAGATCTCTGTGAGTTCGAGGCCAGCCGGGTCTACAAGAGCGAGTTCCACAGTAGCCAGAGCCACACACAGAAACCCAGTCTTGAACTCCACCCCACTAAAGCAAACAATTCTTAGGGAGGGACAAGTCTCATTTTCCACTCAGGATGAAAGGAATGTTCCATGGTGGCAGGCCCTGGTTATAGTTCACCTACTCTGACCTAAAGAGTCAACGTCATGAGAGAAGCCCTGGTACTTGGCCCTCTGGGTGAGAGGCAGGCTCCTAAGGCAGCTAAGCACCCAGGCCTAGGAAAAAGCCCTGACCCCTCTGCGGTGGGGACGCCCCTCAGCAGTGTGCTTACCTAGTGTGTGGCATCCTGTGACCCCTAGCACAGCTTTTTAAAAAGTGCATTACCAAGATGATCCCCATGACTCTCTTTTCCACAGGGATACTGGCAGTCGCGGCCACCAGTCTTGAGAAACGGGCCCAGGAGTAAATGCTTCCCCTAAGGTCAGGGCTCCTGGTTTTATGTTTAGATGCATCCCTGCAGCTCCCTGGAACAGTGCTGTCATGAAGAGTGTGCACTGTGGTTCTGGGGCCACTGGCTTGGCTGTTAACTGGGGTATGTCCTTCAGACCCACATCACCACTTCGCTTTTTCCAGACTACTCCCTTTTCTGCTATCTTTCCAACAGAAGTGGTACCATCTGTAGGTCACAGACATTACTGCTAATTCCTCCCTCCAGGCTGCCTCTGAATTCCACCTGCTCAGTCCTGACCAGCTCGCCTAGGCCAGCCTTCAGCACCTCTCTAGCTCGCCTAGGCCAGCCTTTCAGAACCTCTCTCTGGTGTACACAGCACTTATGCAGCCACACCCGACTTTGTTTCTCAGAACTACGATGGTCTGCCTTCTACACAATTTGAAAGTCATCTGGAGGCACACCAACACCACATAACCATGCCCAGCTCAAGAGCAGAAATGGATCACTCATTGCTGGAAACAATAGTCATGATTATGAATCAGTGTGCCAAATAGACAGCTGTTCTAACCATCGCTCCACAGTCAAACTCCATCCCCCCAACCGACTCTTAAGACAGGAGGTCCCTATGGCTCTTGCTCATATTTGGGAAACACGGTGAAGGCGGGATTGCAGAGGCACAGTGCAGTCATGGGGAGCTCCACTTCTTTGTTTAGAGTGGGGGCTTGGTCTGTAGCCTAGGCTGGCCTTCAATTCCACAATACCCTCTAGTCTCTTGCTTCCCAAGTGTTGAAATTACAGGCACAAGCCATTAAGCCTGGTCCCCAAGGCACTGTTAGCCCTCCTGCAAGCAGGCTCTTACTGTGGATGCTTAGCTTCTAAAAGCTTTTATGCCGAAGCAAGGCAGCTAGAGTGTATGTAATTAAAGCTATTTCCCAAAGGGGATAGGAAAGCTGCCTGGGCTGTCCCTGACCTGAGGGGCGGTGTGGTGTGCTGACAGTAGCAATGAGTGCAGCCTCTGGACACCAGGTGTCTGCCTCAATGGTCCTTTCCCACTCCACAGAGGTCACCACAACAGCTCGCAGGTTTCATGGGTATTCGGAATTTCAAGACCTCACTGAGAAGGAAGGAGCATTAGCTGACACCTCTACTCCCAACTGTCCTGTTAAGCAGAGAAACCATTAAATACCCTAAGACCTTAAGGTCACTGCGAGAAACTGTGCTCTAGAAAACACTACTTGTGCCTGTAGTCTTCCTTTTTAAGGGAACAAAACACTGCTTGTTTGCACATAAACATCTGAAAGAAAATAACAGCTGATCCGGGTGAGGCACCACACAAAGCCGTGATTGTGGAAGGACAATTCAGAGATGGGGAGTAGAGAAGCGGCTGTCTGCAGCAGCAGCCCCGTGAAGCAGTCACAACGGGTCACTACCTGAAGAGAAAGGAGTCACTGCCACCAACAGCACTGTGCAGTTTATTAACCATTCAAGTACAGTAGCATCTGATAAGATTGGGACAGAATTGGGATCGCAGGTGTGAACAGAATCAGCATCTAACAGGTCGGAAGAAGCCACTACACTCCTCACAAACGTCTTCCACAGAGGCAATACAGTACTAGCCATTAACCCAGCACACCGAGTGTGCTCAAGTGGAAAAGATGCAACGAGAAAAATAGCTACGTTAGAAAGACCAACACTTTAGAAAAGAGTAAAACACTTTCAGTTTCTCCCCTTGAGCCCCTAAAACATCTCACGGTCTGGATCTACCTCTAGGGTCCTACATCAACTTCTAGAATATTTGTCAGGAGGGAAAAGTAAAATGACACCGGCCAGTACAGTCTTTGGATATTTAGGAAGGGGTCGGGAGAAAGTCAGTTCTCAAAACAAATTAGTCAGCCTCCGTCTCATCCGCAGGGTCTTTGGATTCTTTGTTCTTCCGCACCTCTTCAACGTGCTTGTCCTAGAAGAAACTCTGTGTAAGTGTCATCTGTCAAACAAATCGCTGAGTCCTGTCCTGCCCACCTGGAGGTGCAACACAGCCCCTGGGAATCCCACGACATCATCTTCGAACCTGCTGGCCCTCTTGGGATGACAACAGCTAAACCTCTAACTGCTCTTCCAATATAAAATCATGCTGAGAATTCTAGAACATTCTATCTTAAGATGAACTTCCTTCTTACTGAATATGATGACAAAAAGGAACAACCAGTCCTTATCAAGACAGTTCAAGCTCCTAACTCCTCTATAAAGAAGAAACCAACCTTCTCTCGCAAACGCTCCAGCTTGGCAGCCATCTGCGCCTCCCGGTTCTCTTTGTTAGCTTCCATCTTGTGGGTCAGCTTCTCCTCTGCCATCTTGCTGAAGTTGTTGTTCTCCTCGATGGCTTTCTGCAGCACCTCTTTCTCGTGCTCCCGCTTCTCGGCGAGCTGCTTTAGGACTTCCGCCTCATGAGACTGCAAAAGAGTTCAACAGCCCTCAGAAGTGCCTCAGGCATTAGCTAGAACTGTGACAGAGACTATCGTCAGGGGACGGGAAGAAGAAAGGAACCCTGGAACTAATGCTCAAGCGAGAAGCCGAAGTATCTTCTGAAACAGTGAAAAATTGCCCTTGTTTTCTAACCAATGTTTGTATTTACTTTGGAAAACTGTTCAAGTTTTTGTTTTTGAGACAAGATCTCATGCAGCCTAGGCTAGCCTGGAACTCTCTATGTAGCAAGGGCTCACTGGAACCCATGATCCTCTTGCGTTTACTTCCTGGCACTGGGATTATAACCATATACCACACCAACCTAACTTGTCTAGATTTTATAAGGAAATCCTTCTAAGATGCAAAGTATTTAGAGGACTTGAGTAATCTACTTAGGAATGGCACTTTAATGAATTTCTGCTATTTAACTCCAAAGGTTATAAAAAAGGGGGGGGGGGCATTGTCAGCTGGCCGTGGTGGTACACACCCTTAATCGCAGCTCTCACAGACAAGAGGCAGGTGGATCTCTGAATCTGAGGCCAGCTTTGGTCTACAGAGTGAGTTCCAAGATAGCCGTGGCTACACACAGAATCCCTGTCAAACTTTTAGCAGTGGCCAATGAACAGATTCAGACATATTTTGAAGAATGAACTTGCAGGGTCTAAGCACAGGGCATTTGCCACTGGTTTTGCCGGTTGTCTTCCACAGCACCTTTGTCCGGATGGGAGGTGCACTAAGGCGGTCACTTAGTACAGGGCTACTGCGCACAAGGCCCAGCTTTCCTGTCTAGTTTCTGGTTATACTGCTTCCTCCTACTCCACCAACTCCAACCTACAACAAAGAGCGGGCAGATGGCACACCAGGGTAAATGCTGTCAGCTTTTCATCTGCTTTTTGGGACAAGGTCTCAGACTTTAGGCTGGCCTTGAACTCACAACCTCCCAAGTCCCGAGATGACACAGCACCAGGGACTGAACTTGGGACTTCATGCATACCACACAAGCACTCTATCAATGAGCCCACCCCACGGCCAGACTGACTCCAACTGGGTAGGTAGCGAAGGATGATCTTTAACTTCTGGCCCTCCTGCCCACAAGTACTAGGACTGTAGACATACCCAGCTAACACCCCATTCTCCCTGCAGACAGTAAGTGCTAACAACAGGATTCAAGAACTGAAAAGGACATGTGTCATGTTAGACCACAAATTGTCCCAGGGTGCTCACGTGTGACTGGTTATTACTTTACACTTTACCTTTTTGTGCCCCAGTTTCCCCAACTTAAAATTATATCCACTCACCTAAATCATAGCTGCTGGGGAGAGTTAATGAAAATTTATGTGAAATTCTTTTGTTTATATTTTACACGTACAAGTGTCTTGCCTGCATGTAAGTGTACTGCAGCAGGCCTGGTGCCTGTGGCCAGAAGAGGGCACTGGTCTCCTGGAACTTGAGTTAGGCTGCTGTATGCTCCAGGCAGCTGTACTGGTAATGGAAACCCGGGTCCTCTGCAAGAGCAGCAAGGGTTTTAACTGCTGAGCCACTCTCCAGCCCCTATCTAAAGTCCTTAATAAGAATCTTGCTGAGTGGATATTTCTGGGAAATGAATTGATCATCTTAGATTTCCAGTTATAATTCCATTTCTCAACTCTTTTATAATATTAACAACTGTTAAATTTTCTCATTATTTATTTTATGTGTATGGTCTGTGTGAATATATGCACATGTGCATGTCAGGCCTTCAGAGGCCAGAAGGCGGCATCAGATCCCTTAGAACTGGAATTCCAGGCAGCTGTGAGCCACCCAACCTGGGTGTTAGGAATCACGTTCTGGTCTTCTTCAAGAACATGCACTATTCACAGCTGGGCCACATCCAGCCTCTCATTGGGTCTTCTTTACTTCATGTGCATGATTGTTTGGTTTGCACATCTATGAGTGCACTACTTGTATGTGTGGTGGCCATGAAGACCAGAAGGCACTGGATGCCCTGGAAATGGAGCTATATTAATGGTTGTGCACCACCATGTGGGTGCTGGGAACCACACACGGAAAGACAGCAGTGCTCCTAACTGCTGAGCCACTCCTCCAGGCCTCACTGGGATTCAAAGGTCGTCCTTGATAGCGGAATTGTTTAGAAGGAGAAAGAGTTACAATGCCACATCCCTGGAAGTTTGAAGTTTTTATTGCATAGCTCCCAAAAAGCAAAACTAAGGAAACAAAGGATTACCTGCCAACAAATGTCCTGTATTTCAAAGAGGAGAAGCATGAGCTTCTGCAGGAACATGGGTCTTAGGAGAAATTCTGCCTCCAGCACTCAGGAATAGGACTTTAGGAAAATGACTTAATAACACCATTTTCCAGTATGTTAGCTGAGACAGTTCCCACCATGGAGGCTCCGTTTGCTAGAGAAAGCTTGAGTCAAGGAGCGAGCTTCTGATAGGAGCTCGTTAAGCGATAGCTGCTGCTTTCTTCCAACCATCGATGGGCACTGGACCTTTCCTACCTACGATCACAGTACAGCTACAATTCTTTCTTCCTTTCTCTGAAAATTAAACCGGTTTGCCTCGTTACACCAATAAGTGCCCTGTCTCCTGTAAATCATCTGGTTTACCTTGCGCCGTTCTTCTGCAGCTTCTAATTTCTTCTGAATTTCCTCCAGGGAAAGATCCTTCTTCTTTGGGGGAGAAAGGGGGAAATCGGGGACGGACTCTTTTGACCGAGGGCTGAGAATCAGCTCAAAAGCCTGGCCTGAAGCACGCTTCTCCAGTTCTTTCACCTGAATATCTGGAGTTGATCAGATTTATGATAAATGAGGAAAACCCAGTTTGCTTATTAAAATAAAGAATTCTATAATTTTCTAAAAATCAACAATTTAATAAACAGAATTAAGGCTAGGCTGTAGGTAAGAAATCAAATAACATCTCAAAAAAAAAAAAACCACCCCTCAACATTTGGGCTAACAAATACCATTGAGGAGGAATTAGTATTTGACAACCATTTTATTAAACAAAGAATGAAGTAAACCTCACAATTTTGCTTTGTGACTTGCTTTGCAAATCAATTTATCCAATTATAAATGATGATGAGCTTTCCATATACTTATCCAAATGATAAAATTCTGTCTTTTTTATTGTAAATTCAGTTTTGAAAAGAACACAAATGCCCAATAAAAAGCCTAAGACCTGCACCACTTCCAATTCTAAAGCAGTAAGCCCGTCTGTTTCAGCTTTTCTCAATCAATTACCTACCAGACGATGCCATGTTGAACAGAAGACAAGAGACTGGCAGTGCACCCTCTACAATCCACTGGTAAAGAGAGTCCTGAAAATTATTTTCAAAACACGCAATCAATTTTTCTGTATTTCTCTATGTGAGCAGCACAAAGGAACCTCAAATCACACCCATGCCAATGTCAGGAAAATCGTTAGGTGGAATCAAGTGACATCATTTAAAAAAATCATCTAGAAACACCGAAACATATTGGGAAATTTAAACTGAATAATATTGGCGGCAGAAAATTAAATGATGTTCTTAAAAGAAAAAAAAACCTGTAATCTTAAAATCAAGGTTCAGTCACAGGATTGAAGGATTCCTTCCCATAACCTCAATTTCTTTCCATCCAACGTAAGATATTCCAGATTCAACCCAACAATGCGATCGGAGCCATCTTAATTCTGTGTACACTCATTGTGCAATTGAAATACCCACCCTTGCTTTGTCTGTGTCTGCCATGGTGGAGAACACCCAAGCTAGCAGCCAATGGTATTCAAGTCCCATTGTTCCTAGGGTTTAAGCTACTCGCCTAACATTGGGAAAATGAAGTATTATGAACCTCTAGGCTTCTTTTGACGGCAGGGTCTAGCTATCTAGCCCAATCTGGCCTTGAAATTGCAATCCTCTTGCCTCAGCGCCCCCAGTGTAGAAGGGTGGGGTTTAGCCCAGTGGGTTAGCAGTGGCTTAACATTTGCAAAGCCCCGGGCTCGAGGACCACGTGAAGGGGGTTGGGGACATTATTCTGGGTGTTGGATTAGATATCCAACCACCACACCCGTCTTAGGTTTGCCTCGTTTGCTGTCCTATGTCGAAAAAAAAAAAAAAAAAAAATTCGACAGTTGTCGATTATTTTTTAAAGAGATTCCCACTCTTTTAGACTCGAAGCGTATGATTAAAGGTTCCAAATGCTAGACATTGAATTCCAAGGCACCGAAAAAAACGTCTAGCTGTAGCACAGCACCCAACGCAGCACCTACCCAGCATGGGCGTGGTCCTGGCCCGGGCAGGCAGGCTGGCGGCCCGGGCCAATCAGAACCCGCCCTACGCTCCGGCCCCTGGTCCCGCCCCTTTGCTCCCCGCGCCTTTTCGAATCTCCCCGAACCTCTCCACACTCGGGAGCCCGCGCGCGTGGGCAGCGACAGGATGGGCGGGGCTAACGGTTCTCCGGGGTGGCCCCGCCCCTCTCAGGCTGGCAGCGCGCGGCCGTCTCCCCCCCCACCAACTCCCGCCAAAAATACCTCGCGGCTACGCAGCCCTGGGGTGGCTGCAGCGGGATCGGTCGCACCACCTCCACCCCCCCAGCTCGAGTCCCCAGAGCTGCCCGCGACCTCCGCCACGGAGCCCCGGGAGCCCGGGCGGGCGCCGCCCCTCAAGAGCACGGGCGCCCGCAGCCTGGCTCTCCATCAGACAATGGGGACCCCTGAAGAGCCGCGCCCACCGGGCGGTGGAAGCAGGGACGGCCCACGCCCCTATTGTCTCCACGCTGGTACCCGGGGCTGAACCCCACAGCTGGCCGCGCCCCCTCCCCACCAAGCCGCGTCCCCAGGGACCAGGGACAAAAGCCGAGACTCCGCCAGAGCCTCACACAAAAGACGAACGCCCCCTGCCCGCCAGGTCTCAGGGCCCCCGCCTCTTCAAGCGTCCCCCGTTGGCGGCCCGCCGCCTTCCTGGATGGTCCCTATCCAGCCACCTCCGCAGCCTAAGCCAAGCCAGCACCCACCTGCTCGCTCCGAGCCGCCTGGCCACACTCTGAGCACCAACAGACCTGGGCGCGCACAAAAGCGCCAAACAGCGGCACGTGATCTAGCCGCGGGGCTCCGCATTGGCTGAGAGTGACGGCACGTGCCGGTCCCACCCCCCCAAGCCTGGAGTGCCCCGCCCCTCTGGAGAGGAGCATCTTGGGAAGTGTAGTCCAGGCCAGTGGGGCAGGAGGACAATGCAAGGGGTGGGGTGCTCCGGAGGGGTCTTCTCCCAGGTGTGAACCCGGGCTGGACCCCGGGTCTCTGCGCGGAAAAGCACTTGCCTTGGCCGCAGGACTAAATCAGCTACGGGACTACATCTCTAGGAAAAGAGCAAGGCGAGGCACGGCGCAAGGGAGGGGTCGGTCCTAACCTACTTTGGTCGCGTAGACCTTGACCGTCTGGACTCCGTCAGCTGAGCCACGCGAGTCAGGTTCGCTCCCTAGGCAGTGTCCCTTTTGATGCCACACCCCGCCCGGTCGCCCAAGACGCCCGAGCCCCTGTGACAAGACAGTGCCTCTCTGCCCTCCTGCACGGTCCTCTACCCTTGGCGTCCTACCACGGACACACGCCAGATTGTCACCTGTGAGGAAACATCGCAGTCGCTAACCCGTTTCGTGCTGACAGGTCACGGGCGTGGTCCTTCCCTCGTCTATTTGCATTCTCCCCCTTCCTCAGCTTCCCGAGCTGGAAACACTGGGATCTGTGCAGGGCTGCGTGAGGCTCTGGAATCTGATCTTGGGTCTAACAAAGACACTAAGCTTTAAAGGCAGACACCATCTGCCCTGCCAAAGCCTTGCGGTGACAGGAAAGGGAAGAGCGATGGCAGTTCGAGATACACCGACTGCAGTAAAGGGCTGCTTTTGTTCTGAAAGCACGTGCTCCCCGAAGCGGGGCTGGGCTCTCTTTTGAGAATGTAAACAAAAGGAGCCACAAGGTCACAGTTCCCTCTGGCTTGGATAAAGCGGAACTATAACAGTGACACAAAAGGAAATTAGCCTGACCCTGTCTCCCTTAGACTCCTTCTCTCCTCTGACCAAAGCTGTGTTCCCGTGTGGTGGTCATTTCCCCAAGGCACCTGCTCAGAAACGCTATACAGAGGGATAATATTTTATTAATGGGTTTGGTCTCCCGAAAACCAAACCACACATAAAACGACCTCCGTGGAACCACGGTTCTAATTTTAAACAAATCCTACATCTGGCTAACCAATAGGAAAGTACCCGAGATAAAAAACAATAGGTACACAGGACAATGAAAACTATTACACAGGCAGCAGACAAGGCACAAAACAAGCAACTGGCAGAGTGCTTTTGCCTGAAATATGCTTACAGAGACACATTTTCCAACAATTGCTCTTGTGTGGGGTCAGTCTCTCTCTGCCCCCACCCCAGCCCGTCTGAATGGTTCTTGCTTAGGGTGTGAGCTGCGGGAGCCGATTCTGCACGCTGAAAGGCTTCTTTTTTTCACAAACATAGCCTCAGAACAGCCAGGTGCTTCAGTTTTCTGAATGGATCTCAGAAATCATTTAAACACTAGACAGGAACGAGACTATGTCCTTTCTGAACATTGACCGCAGGGGTAACACAATTGAGCAAAGACCTCCAATGCCAAGAGGTCTGGGACCTCCTGAACCAGCACTTTGTCTTCAAGTCTTTGTACTGGATCTGGAGATGTACGTGGCAGATCCCACCCATGTGTTGCATTTTCTTCCCCAAATACAAGTAATTGCCACCCCAAAATCTCATATTTCCATTAATGTTGTGACAGGGAAAAATTAATCCTTCAAAACACTGATTATTTTAAAGCATTGATACCATCCCACCCCACCCCCACACACACCTTTCTCCCCAGAGCAGATGTCTATTTCCATGGAAACCACAGCTAGGCACGAAGTGGATGTTAGAACTCATGGAGATTTTTCATCTTTTTTAGCAATGCCTCTGGGCTTCTGGATTTGTTGCTGGGTGCCTGCTTGTGTTGGCATCTTTGACAAGACTTGCGATTCTTAAGGCTGCTTAGGAAGATGGGGGTGGGGTTAAGTTTCCTCCTGGAATGACCCTGTGCATAACAAGGTGCTTGCCTGTGCCGGGTGGCAAGGTGATAGATTGGGGTTGCTTCTCTGGAAGCCAGTTCTCAGCGTTCACGGCTGGTCTCCAGGACCGGAAAGGGTAGCCAGCGGCTTTGCGGCTGCCCTGTGGAAAGGGTCCCAACCTCCCTCTCCCCTAACACCAGCAAGATCTCCGCCCTCTCCAA
Organism: Arvicola amphibius; assembly: GCF_903992535.2. Taxonomy (NCBI): domain Eukaryota; kingdom Metazoa; phylum Chordata; class Mammalia; order Rodentia; family Cricetidae; genus Arvicola; species Arvicola amphibius. The sequence goes on from NC_052052.2 coordinate 18,197,564, forward strand.
GAGGCAGCGAGGGGTTAATGTTTCCGGCTCCAAGCTGCCTGTCTTTGCCTTTGAGAATTATTTTTTGCTTCTGCTCAGATGGTTTGGTAGGATTGTGATGGGGCCGGCTGTGATTATGGATTAGCACAAAGTGAAGTCTAGATATGGCAGCTGTCCAGCTTATTTGATCTGTGTAGACAGCCAAAGGAGAGTACTTCAGGCTTCAAAGCCGAGAAAGGATGTCTACACTGATGAAAACGTACCAGGCTGTTGTCAGATCTCTGTTACTCCCAGAGAGGTGACAGCCTTTGTTCATTGTTGCTTCTGAGGCCATAGAGCTTGTCTCCCACATAGGCGCCTCTGAGGTCCACCGCTGCTCCCGGGGTCTGTCTTCAGCCAGGGGGTGTCACGGGAGAAGTCAGTTTTATTGTTGAAGCGTCTTTGTTCCCTTTGTCTCTAGTTCTCAGGACCCAGGCTCTGATGTACCTGTTTCTGTTCAAACCCTATCTTTGAGCATATTTCACACATCTGTCTCCCGTAATGGGTAGAGGCGATGTCATGTCTTGTCTGAGTGTCCAGTACAGGGCTTCATACATGGTGAGGGCCTAGAGGTTTGTAGAGGAGAGGTGGAAGAGCTCTCTCTCACACCCAACTTCCTGTCCTAAGCTGTTAGAGCCTCCGTTACAGGAGTGGGGTCTGTGAGGATGCACCGAAAGCCCTGAGCACAGGCTCATTCAGCCTTGGTGTCGAGCATGCAATAGCCAGCATTGCTATAGTGAAGTTTCTTGATTGCTAGAAGTTGTTGAATGAATGAATGAATATTAGACTTTTATCCTTAGGATTGCTATTGTCCTTAACTGAGTTAAATCTTCCCATGGAATTATTTTTTTAACTTTATTTTATGTGCATTGGTGTCAGAGCCCCCAGTAACTGAGTTACAGATGGTTGTGAGCTGCCATGTGGGTGTTGGGAATTGAACCCTGGTCCTCTGGAAGGGCAGCCAGTGCTCTTAACTGTTGAGCCATCTTTCTGGCCCCAGCATTATTTTGTTTCTAAAGCTATTTTTTCTTGTGGTGCTAGGGAACAACCAGGGCCATCCATGCGCATGCTTAGTGTTACGGTATGGAAACGAAATGTTCCCCTAAAGAGATGTGTGTTGACTGCTGGGTCTCCAATTGCAGCAGTGTTCAGAGGTGGGGCCACTGTAAAGCAAGTGTGATGAATTCATAGCTTAATGACTTCCTGGAGGCACCAGAAACTTTAGGATGTGGGCTTTGGTTAGAGGGAGTAGGTCTCAGTAGGTATGCCTTTGAAGGGGGTGTTTGTGTTTGCCCCAGCCCCTCCCCACCCACTCCTTGGGGACACTGGAGTATGTGTCTGCTTCCATGAGGGGTACTTTTGTCTCCCACCTCCCCTCTATCCCAGAGACGATGGAGCTGGTGACCACGAGCAAAACCTCTGACACTCTGAGCTCAAATCCACCTTTCTTTCTTCAAGGTTACTTTCTCAGATGTTTTGCCATAGCAATGGAAAACTAAGACATCAAGGAACCCTCTATGTGACTTCATCTTGGGGGGTTGGGCACTGAACCAGCCAGCATCTTCAACATACTCTACTAAGCTACGTTCTCAGCCTTTCACTAAGGGATTTGATTTAATCAGTCAATCCTTTGCACCGCTGGGGATCAAACCTAGGGTCTTCTGCAAGCTAGGCAAGCAATGAACACCCCTGCCTCCCCATGGGGGGAGAGAGAAAGAGAGAGTGTGCGAGCTGTGTATGTATGAGTGTGCATGGGTGAGTGTGCGTGTGTGAGTGTGCGTGTGTGTGCATGCTCTATTGTTCTCCCCTTTCTTATCTTGAGACACGGGCTTTCACTGTATAGGGGAAATTTCAGCTTTTCTGACTGGTCAGTGAGCTGTATAGATATGTCAGTCTCTGTCCATCAGTGCTGGGCTATACACACACACACACGCACACACACGCACACACACACACAGCTCCTTATTTGGGTACTGGGGACTCTTAGATCCTCCTGCTTGTAAAGCAACACTCTTACCCACTAAGCCATCTATCTGTTCAGCTCCCCACAGAGTATGTTTTTTTTTTAATTCAATTAATTTCACATGTTTCCTAGAAAACATTCATATGACTTAAAAATAAGACAGTCGTACAAGGGCACATAGCTATAATCCCAGCACTCAGGATTCAGAGGCAGGGCTATTGCAAATGGGCTACATACTGAGACCCTACTTAAAGAAAAACGGGGTGGGGGGAGTTGGAGAGATGACTATACAGTTAAGAGCACTAGCTGCTTTTCCAAAGGACCTGGGTTCAGTTCCCAGCACCCACATGGCAGCTAACAACCATTTATAACTACAGTTCCAGGATCAGAGGCCCTCTTCTGGCTGCCAGGGCATTAAAGGAAGGTGGTGCACAGATAAACATGCAGACAAAACAGTCACCTAGAAAAGAAAGTTTTAAGGCGGGGAGCAGATAGGACTGCCGAGAGGGCTCAGTACATAAAGTTACTTGCCCTCAAGTCTAAGTTCAGTTCCCAGAACCGACACAATAGAAATGACTGGCTCTCCAAACTTGGTCCTCGGACATCCACATATGTGCTGTATGGCGTACCTACACACATACACACATAGACATGAATACATGTATTTGCTCACAGAATAAATGTCATATATTTTTAAGTATAAAACTTTCTTCTCTTCAAGGACAAGAGAGTTTCAGGACAGCCAGGTCTACATAGAGAGATCCTGTCTCAAAAAAAAATATATATCCCTCCTACTTTATTGATCTCTACCTGCTAATTTCTCCACCTTCCTCTCTGGTCACAATGATCATCACTTCAGCATTCTGTGTGTCACAGTGTTTGTTGATACGTGCTCCTGACCGTTTTTACATGTGGCCAAGACTCTTCTGTATTTAACTGTTTCATTCTCGCTACATCTAGCTTGCCTTTTTCTGCTACCCACAGTACGACTATCCCATGACTGAGTTCAACCGCGCTTACTCCATAGCTCCCAGGTCATTCCCCCCCCCCCCTGCTACTTGCTATTTCAAATGGTTCTGTGGTAAACGACCCAGTACACCTGACATTTCCCATGTAGGTGAGCCTATGTGCAAGACACACCCCTAGACACGGAACTGCAACGTCAAAGAACCAGTCCGTTTGGAATTTGGGTAGTGCCAAATTGCCTGCCACGAGTGTGGTACCAATTCAGCACTTACCATGTGGTGGTTTAATTCATTTTCTCAGTTCATTCAAGAGCGGTTTGAAAGGCTTTGTCTCTGGAAATCTCAGGCTCCGGGGAAAGCAGGGGGAGGAGAAAAGCCACTGAAGGCTTGGCTGTCAGTTCCTCGAGTATATTAATAACCCATGTAAAGGCTCAGAGAGAAACAACTGAGCTCAGAACAACTCAGGCTGCACCAGAGTGATTTTCTCAGGTCTTGTGCAAGTTTCTGCAGGTGTCACTCAGAGGGTGGAAGTTCTTTGAAGGAAGGGTTTCCTTGCTATTCTCTGTTACCCCCCCCCCCCCCGCCACATCTCTGTACCCCTCCCTGCCCCATGCATGCAATGTCTGACACAGATATTACTTGGTTAATTTCAAACTACATCTCTCCTACATTTTTCTGATCCTGAAATATTAGGATTATTGACAGTGACTTTTCTTGGTGATAACTTACAAGCAAGTATTACTATCAAGTGTGGAGATATGTCTACGCTATGTGTGTGCACAAAATAGTTAAGATAAAGATATCGCTGTCCCATGTTCTTCGTTAGATTTGCTTTTTGCTTTCTTTCTTTTTTCTTTTCTTTTCTTTTTTTTGTGGGGGAATTTTGAGACAGGTTTCTCTTTGTGTACCCCTGGCTGTCCTGGAACTTCCTCTGTAGTCCAGGCTAGCCTTGAACTCATAGAGATTTGCCTGCCTTTATCTCCCGCCTGCCTCTGCCTCCCAAGAGCTGGGATTAAATGCATGCACCATCAGGATTGGCTCTTTATTCAATTTTTGATGTTTTGAGACAGAGTTTTCCTGTGTGGCCCAGGTTGTCTCAAACCCACAGTCCTCCTACTTCAGCCTCCTGAGTGCCGGGTTTCCAGTGTGCACCCCCACACCTGATTCTTACTCCATGTTCCAAGCCTCATCTGTGTTTATGGAAGGTTCTGCCTTCTTCTAATGATTGCTTTTATGGAGTGACTCTCTAATTTTCTCCTGAGCTCACTATCCTGAGGCCAAAGAAAGGAACTCAGTGGCCTGGACACCCTGTTTTTTAGGTCAGCTTGCAGAAACCCCCTGCCAAAATGATGGTGTATGTATGCCAGCTTCTTCCTCTCAGGCCCAAGCTTCCTACTTGTGAGTGCACCCAAACCATGGATAATTCTTGCAGCCTATGGTCCATGGATGCACATGGGGGCTGGGAATGGGAAATGAAGGGTCTGACTTCACACATATGTGGTGCTTCAGGCAATCCAAGAATTTTCAACTTGGGGCTGGGGAGATGGTTCAGTCAGCAAAGTACCTGCTACACAGGCGTGAGGACCTGGATTTGGATGCCCAGAACACATGTGAAAAGTCAGTCACAGAGGGGCATGCCTGTAACGGGACACCAGGTTGGCTGTGGGCAGATTCCTAAAGTCCATTGGCCAGCTAATCTCATCAACTTCCTGAGCCTCAGGGGTCACTGAGAGACCCTTTAAAAAATAAAGACTGGGGCTGGAGAGATGGCTCAGGCAGACAGACACAGTACACACACACACACACACACACACACACACACACACACACACACACACACACAGTAAAAATGGAGAAATAGCTCAGCAGTATACTTTTCCAGAGGTCCCAGGTTTGATTCCCAGCACCCACAAGACAGCTCACAATCATCTATAACTCCAGTTCCAGGGGATCTGACACCTTTTCCTGACTTTCTCAGGCACCAGGCACACAAGAGGTATACAGATATACATGTCAACAGCACACCCACACACATAAAATAAATCATTTTTAAAAGTCAAATTAAGGGGGCTGGAGAGATGGCTCAGAGGTTAAGAGCATTGCCTGCTCTTCCAAAGGTCCTGAGTTCAATTCCCAGCAACCACATGGTGGCTCACAACCATCTGTAATGGGGTCTGGTGCCCTCTTCTGGCCTGCAGGCATACACACAGACAGAATATTGTATATATAATAAATAAATAAATAAATAAATATTTTTTAAAAAAGTCAAATTAAAGCCGGGCGGTGGTGGCGCACGCCTTTAATCCCAGCACTCGGGAGGCAGAGGCAGGCGGATCTCTGAGTTCGAGGCCAGCCTGGTCTACAAGAGCTAGTTCCAGGACAGGCTCTAGGAACTACAGGGAAACCCTGTCTCGAAAAACCAAAAAAAAAAAAAAAAAAAAAAAAGTCAGCCAGGCAGTGGTGGTGTGCACCTTTTGTCCTAGCACTGGGGAGGCAGAGGCAGGCGGCTCTCTGAGTTCAAGGACAGTCTGGTCTACAGAGCGAGTGCCAGGACAGCCAGGGTTTGGAAAGATGGCTCAGTGGTTAGCACATCTACTGCTTTTACAGACAGCCCAGCAGTTCACAGTAACCCCATCAACAGCTTGTAACTCCATCTACATGGGATCTGGCGCCCTCTTCTGGCCTCCAAGGTACTTGCACTAGTGTGCACATACCCATCAAAAAAAAATGTTGAGCATGATCAAGGCGCTGGGCATGGTAGCATGTGCCTTTAGACCTGGTACTTGGGAGGCAGAGTTAGGTGAAGAGTGAGTTCAAAGCCAGCCTGGGCTTTTTTTTTGGGGGGGGGGGGGGGGTTGTTTTTGTTTTTGTTTTTGTTTTTCTGAGACAGGGTTCCTCTGTGTAGCCCTGGTTGTCCTGGAACTCAATCTGTAGACCATGCTGGCCTCGAACTTAACAAAGATCTGCTTGCTTCCTGAGTGCTAGGATTGAAGGTGTGTGTCATCACAGCCCAACTGGAGGCTAGCCTGGTTAACAAAGCCAATTCCATGATAGCTTAGGCTACATAGAGAAATTCTGTCTCAAAGAACAGAAAGAGAGAGAGAGAGAGAGAGAGAGAGAGAGAGAGAGAGAGAGAGAGATCAAGGAAAGACACTTGACTCTACATACAAGCATTTACATAAGTACATATATCATATACAAATATACAACAAACACTACGTACATGTACATGCAATTTTTTAAAAAAAAAGAGTTCTCAACTCAAATATGTATATCTAGGCTATATAACAGTGGAAGAATAGAGCATGCATTTTTAAAAACTGGTTTGTGGACTTGATCTGTAGCTGAAACACTAGCACATACGATGTGTTGGCTTCTCTCTTCTACTCCTGGCTCAGCGTCAGATCTGCAGAGCTTACATCACCAGTCCAACTAGGCCACTCGGAAGCAACAGAGCTTCTTCGTCTAGTCTGGCTCTGTCTCCGCAATCTGAGCAATCACTCACCCTGCATTATCTTAACTGCTACTCCTGTTCTTTACAGATGAGGACTGTGGTCAGAGAACTGAAGACGTTTGCCCAGAGAGACCCAAAGTGTCACAAAGGGACTTCTCATCCTGTGCTTTGTCCATTGGTGCAGGTCCCATTCAGCACATTTGTGTGAATTCAAGGTGTGTCTCCCCCATCTCATGAAAGCGCACGAAGCCCCTGTACCACTCGGGTTGTGTCAGGACCACATGGACTAATAGACGACACTTATCCGAAGTAGGCTATTTGCATTAGTGCACAGCTGTTAACTAAACAGCTGGCCAAATGCCTCTTCCATCCTCACACTGGCTTGTTTGCTTGCTTAGTTGGTTAGTTGGTTTGGGTTTGGTATTTCGAGACAGGGCTTCTCTGTATAGCCCTAACTGTTCTGGAACTCACTTTGTAGACCAGGCTGGTCTCAAATGCACAGAGATCTTCCTGCCTCTGTCTTCCAAGAGCTGGGGTTAAAGGGGTGGCTGCCAACCACCAGGCCTTTTTTCTTTCTGTTCCAAGATCTTAGGACTCCAGCTTGCATGGGGAGTCTCGTCTCCTTAGTTGATGTCATTTCTTTATTGGGGTGGCTGGGGTGATTGCTTTCTACTGCTTTTCCCACCCAGTCTTTTCTGGATGGTCAAAATGCAAACGAGAAATAAATAGTGTGAACTGGGTGTGGTGCCTGTGCCTATAATCCCTGCCCTCGGGAAACCCCAGGCAGTAAGATTATCCAAGGATAGCCTGGCTTACATAGTGAATTCCAGGCCAATCTGAGGTATAGAGTGAGACCCTGTCTCCAAATCAGAGGGAGAGCAAGAGATCCAGAGAGGGAAGAGAAGGTATGGGGAAGGGAGATGGAAAATGGATGCCCCCACCTCTGCTGGGCTTCTGCGGCTTCAGGGGAATAATTTGACTGGTCTTCCTACATGGGACTGGGAGAATGATTTTATCCTATCTCGTGCCATCAAATTTCATTTGTATGTATGTATGTATGTATGTATGTATGTATGTATTTGAGAGATGGTCTCATGTAGCCTAGGTTGGCCTTGAATTTCTAATCCTCCTAACCCTGTGTGCCCAATGCTAGGATTATGTGTGTCCCCACACTTGTAAATTTTCCATTTTCAATCTAGTCTACTTATTTTTATTTGTTTACTTTTGAGACAGGGTCTCCTGGATCACAGTCTGGCCTTGAGTCACTTTGTGGCTGAGGATAACTGCTTTTCCAATCCTCCTGTCTCTGCCTTCTGAGTGCTAGGATTACAGGCATGTGCATAAATTGTCACTCCTGGTTTATGTGATGCAGGGGACAGAAACCAGGGCTTGGGCACGCTGGGCAAAGTGCTCTCCAAGTGAGCTACATGGCCAGGCCCTTGGTTACGTCCCCAATGAGCTCTTATGGGCAGAGGAGAATCGCTAGTTTCTTTGGATTCATTATATTTCAGGGCTATCCCATAGCCTCCCACAGGAAACATTCTCAGTCCCTACAGTCTTCCTAAACAATCAACATTGTCAGGAGTCAGCAAGTCAAGGGGACTGAGGTTACAGCTGTGCCCAGAAGTTAAAAGGAGGATGCTGAAATCACATGCCCTGCAGGCGGGGTGGAAGTCTACACTGAGTGGAATTCAAGCTAGAAAGTTGTGGAGGTGGCTGGAGTCAGGCAGAGAAGCAGAGATGCTGAGTAATAAGAAGAAATAGCAGGTATTTCCTCCAAAGTCTCTCCTAGTGGAGCTCAGGCCTCTATCCACAGACGACAGTGACACATTCAGGGCCATCACTCCACCAGATTAGGGTACAGCGCCAGCTAAGACCCCCACAGAGGGACAGGGACAGAGCAGTCCAGCAGGAGGCCAGGGGGGAGGACACAGTCTGTAAAGGTGATGGGGATGGGGATGGGTCAGCCTCTGTCTGGGCTGCCTTAACAAAGTGTCTCAAATTGGGCGGCTTCAATAAATGTGCTGTCTCAAGTTTCTAGGGTTGGCAGCCTGAAGTCACGGTGTCACGGGGTTGGTTTCTTCCAAGGTGGGATCTATTCCAATCTTCTTTGGGCTTCTGGTACCTCAGCTTTAGGTTGATGGACACCAAGTTCTCCTTCAGTCATTGCCTCATTTTCCCACCTGCCTTTGTCTGCCTCTGAGTCCACAAATGCCTTACTTGTCTGACAGAAGTAGTACTGGATTGGTGCCCAGCTTGATGACCTCATTCTAATTTGGCCATTTACCAAGACTCAACTTCCAAATAAGGTCACGAGGATGGGGGATGGGAGAGTCAGGACTTCTACATTTTTTTAGGAGGCCAGGATTCAGTTCAGAATGGTATACTCTACTCAGTTTCAGTAATGCCTACCTTAGAACCATGTGAGCCAAGAAAAACCTTCTGATATTTAAGTATTGACATCTAGTCAGATAGAAATAAACTTTCCAGTTGAAAATGAGTCGGCCTTTGCCGCTAATGCCCCAAGGGTCTTTCTAAGCTTTGGTAATCACCTGGTGCCCATGAGATGGATCAAAGCACATGATACCATCCATAGACTGGAATGGGTCTTTTCCTGTCCCGCCAGCCAGCTAACAAAGAGTGATGCAGAGACTTCGTATTAATCATGAAAGCTCATCCTATAGCTTAGGCTTGCTCCTAACTAGCTCTTATTACTCAAATTAACCCATTTATATTAACCTACATTCTATCACATGGTGTTACCTTTCTTCCATCTTGGAACTTCCTGTTTCCTGTGTGTCTCCTGCATGCCTAGATTCCTCCTCCTCTTCCTTTCCCTCCCTGGAAATCCCACCTTTGTCTCCTGCCTAACACTTGGCCGTTCAGCTTTTTATTACACCAAAGGGATTTGGGGAGTCAGGCAGCCTTGACTCTTTCCTTCTGTTAGTGTTTAAAAACTAATGTGAGGAGCCAGGCAGTGGTGGCGCATGCCTTTAATCCCAGCACTCAGGAGGCCGAGGCAGGCAGATCGCTGTGAGTTCGAGGCCAGCCTGTTCTACAAGAGCTAGTTCCAGGACAGGCTCCAAAGCTACAAAAGGAAACCCTGTCTCAAAAAAACAACCAACCAAACAAACAAAAACTAGTGTGAGGGCTGGGTTGGGGTGTAGCACGTTGGTGGAACATGTGCAAATACATCTTCGCACAGTGTACAAATATCCTACGGCAAGAGTCCAACTGTTGCTCATCCCAAGGGTCCTTCCCTATGGTTCCATTACACCCTCAACCAGTACAACACTGTCAGAGTATTTACTGTCTCCCAGCCATGACGAGGCACAAGCTGTACCTTGAACCCCTCTGTGCCTTGCCACGTCTTTCTGTTGGTCTTGCTCTGTCATCTCCAGCCTACGGAGTATTTCCTGGCCATCTTTGAAAGGCTATATCTTGTTGTCGTTAGCTTTCTAAAGCCTTCCCCGGCCACCCCATCCCTCAGAGTTAGCCTCTTCCTTCTGTAGGTCTCTACCATCCCCTAAGATTCTCTGCCACACCACACAGCCCGTTTGCCGTTACCTGATTGCACTTCTGCCTTCTGCCTGAACCAGGACCAGGACCAGGCATGTTTGATGGGATAAGAAAGGTGCCACGGGAAAGCAGAACAGGTCATGCGTGTGCTGACAGGCGGGATCCAGAAGCACAGATGAGCCAAGATGTGACCCAGTGCAGGTTCCCTGGTCTTCCCCTCCATGCTTTCTCCTTCTTCAAGTCGGTACCCTCTCTCAAACTGCTCTCCAGGCCTGCTACCGTGATCTCTTCCTGGACCGAGCACGGCTCTTCCCCTCACCCCTGAGATAAGGGTCCAGGGGGATCCTATTACAGGAAAGATTTTCTTATACATCATTTTTAAATTTTATTTTATGTGTGGGAGTATTTTGTCTGCAGTTATTATTTTAGGAATATATATGTATAAACCTATAAGTAAATAACAATGAAATAGAAAATACGGATTTGAAAGACAGGAAGGAGATTACTGTGAGCTCTTAGAGGGGGGAATCTCACAGACTTGCACACACCAGCACTTCTATGACCATGTACATGCACACATACAGACAATATGGAAATATCCATATTTAAAAGGCAGTGAATTTTGAATGATGTTCATATGTCTTTCGTTGTGAAGGATTTCACAAAGGTTTCCGAAGGGAGCTATTTGTTTAGAAGTTGCATTTGATTTATTTTGTGGCATAAAAAAAAAAAATACCGAAAGAGTATGGACTCTGAAACCACAGTCTGTAAGTTCAAGTCCTGGTTCGGCTTCTTAACAGGAGCAAATCCCTCTGATGTATCAGATAAGCATCGGAGAACTCATCCCAGAGACTGAGTTCGAAGCTGCTGATCTCTCTGCCCATTCAACAGATAAGGAACCCGTGAGATGTCAGAGGTGTCTTTGGAAGGCAAATCTCAAGGAGGCCCCAGTAGATAAACCATCAGCTCTGAGCACTGAGAACAGCCAGCCCTCACCCAAGCAGGGGAGCCCTCTAGGGCAGTGGTTCTCAACCCTCCTAATGCTGCAACCCTTTAACACAGCTCCTCATGTTGTGGTGACCCCCAACCATAAAACTACGTCATAACTGTAATTTTGCTGCTGTTGTGAATAGCAATATATCCAACCTGTGTCTTCTAGTGGTCTTAGGTGACCCCAGTGAAAGGGTTGTTTGACCCCCAAAGGAGTTGTGACCCACAGGTTGAAAACTGCTTGTCTAAGGGAAGGGACATCTGAAAGAGACAGGAAGGAAGTTTGCAGGCAGAGAAAGGGTAGAGGGTGCTGGAAACAGGAAACAGAAAGCCTGGCACGGCTGGGGGAAGCTGGGGGTGTGCCCTGGATGGCAAACCCACAGGGGTCAAGTGGAAGGGAGTTGCCACTGGACTTGAAACCAGGGAGGGGTCTGGGGTGGCAGAGCAAGCTCTGTGGGTAGAGTGCGGGTACAGGTACTTTAGAGGCGATTGCTTAAAATCACAGGACAACAGACTCTTTGAGCCAAGGGATTTGGGGAGTCAGGCAGCCTTGACTCTTTCCTTCTGTTAGTGTTTAAAAACTAATGTGAGGAGCCAGGCAGTGGTGGCGCATGCCTTTAATCCCAGCACTCAGGAGGCCGAGGCAGGCAGATCGCTGTGAGTTCGAGGCCAGCCTGTTCTACAAGAGCTAGTTCCAGGACAGGCTCCAAAGCTACAAAAGGAAACCCTGTCTCAAAAAAACAACCAACCAAACAAACAAAAACTAGTGTGAGGGCTGGGTTGGGGTGTAGCACGTTGGTGGAACGTGCAAAATCTGAGATTTGACACCCCAACACACACACACACACACACACATACACACATACTAAAACAAACAAAAAAAGTACAAAGGAGGAAATATTTTAAAAACTTAATCTACTGCCTAGGATTAGTTGTATTTGTCCTAAGTATTTTCTTTCTAAAATTATTTTTAAAATATTTATTTGTGTACGTGTAGTTTGTTTGTTTGTTTTGCTTTTGAGACAGGGTCTCTGTGCAACCTTGGCTGTTCCGGAACTGGAACTCTGTAGACCAGGCTGGCCTTGAACTCACAGAGAGTCGCCTGCCTGCCTTTGCTTCCCAAGGGCTGGGATTAAAGATTTGTGCAGTACGGCATCACCACCCAGCCCTGTGAGTATGGGCATCTGGGCCACGGTGTGTGTGTGGAGTCCAGAAGACAACCCACTTAGCCCTTTTTCTCCTCTGTGAATCCCAGGAATTGAACTCAGGTCATCAGGCTTGGCAGCAAGCATCTTTAGCCAATGAGCCATCTCAACAGCGGCTGAGTGTTTCTCACAAATGTACAACTTAGAATGCCTGCAGTGATCTGCGAATGACTTGGCTTTCGAAGATATTTATATGACGTGCAAGAGTCGGAAGCCAGGACCTGGCATGCTGGGAAACTCTCTACCACTGAGCTACACCCCAGCCCCCCGAATCCTCCTCTCTACTCACCATATGCAGCCGCTGCCCTCTCCGCAGAGACAATCCCTGTTAGGAGTCCATTTGTCTCTCATCCTTTCTTTTTAAAAATATTATTTTATTATTTATGTGTTTGAATATAATTATAAAAAACAGAGTTTTTGCTTGCTATGTTGCAAGAATTATATTACGTTGTGTGCTTTGTTCTGGATTCACCC